>NC_072451.1:5441012-5751012 GCF_027596085.1 Anoplopoma fimbria | reverse complement strand
ATATATTCTACTTTACAACAACAACAGTGGTAAAAAAAAATGTTTTACTTAAGCAAAAGAAGCGATATCACAGTTTAAAAATTGCAACTAAAAGTCCTGCATTCCAGATTTTAAAATAATATCAGAAGTATTTGCTACAAATCTTAGTAAAAGTAGCCTATCAAAAGTAATAAATAATCATAATGCAGAGTGGCTATTGTCAGTGTTATACCATTGGATCATTATTAATCGTGTATTTATACAGTACCAGTCAAAAGTTTGGACACACCTTCTCATTCAATGTTTTTTCTTTCTTTCTTTATTTTATTTTTTTCTACATTGTAGATTAATATTGAAGACATCCAAACTATGAAGGAACACATATGGAATTATGTGGTAAACAAACAAATGCTCAACAAACCAGAACTTTTGACTGGTACTGTATTCTCATCCCATTTTCTGCTTTTGCTATTCGACTTACTTACAGTACCAGTCAAAAGTGTGGACACACCTTCTCATTCAACTACTTTGAAGAATAATTAAACCTCATTATAAATCAAAATAATTCTTCTGTTTTTTTTAAATATATGTTAATAGTATTTTTATTTTTGCAGCAGTTGTCCTATTTTGCTCTGCCGTTAAAAAACACAACAAAATAAAATGCAAATAAATATCATATATGTAGGGCATTAATATGTTTATTAACTAATTAAACCTCATTATAATTCAACATAATTCTTCTGTTTTTTTAAACATATGTTAATAGTTTTTATTTTTTTAATTTACAGCAGTTTTGCTCTGCCGTTAAAAAACACAACAAAATAAAATGCAAATAAATATCATACAGTACCAGTCAAAAGTTTGGACACACCTTCTCATTTAACTACTTTGAAGAATCTAAAATATAAAACATATTCTGGTTTGTTGAGCATTTGTTTGTTTACCACATAATTCCATATGTGTTCCTTCAATATTAATCTACAATGTAGAAAAAAATAAAGAAAAACCATTGAATGAGAAGGTGTGTCCAAACTTTTGACTGATACTGTACAAGGCTCAAAACTGATTTATAAGAAATTCCCACCTTGTTGTTTTCTTGCCTGTAAGAATTCCCCCTGGTGATGTTATGAATCTAATACATCTGAATGTGTAGTGTTTATGGGAAGACTGAAAATGAAAGTGAAACTAAAAAAAATCCCTCTTAACTACAATATTAGCAACTAAAATAAATCCAACATAACACATTACATTCTTTTCACATGTATTAGATGTTGTGTGAATTAAATATTATGTGATTTTTATCCCCAAATCTGTGGGGATACAACTGAACTGCTCGATATAAATAAAATGGCGTGTTCAGGGCCTTTAGTGTTATAAAACATGAATGTGCATCAGGAAGGTGGTTCATCACATGCATGTACACACACACACACACACACACATCACAGCCCAGTGAACACACAGGTGCATGTGTGTTTCCTCACCACGCTGCGGTTCCCGCTGGTGATGTTATGAATCTAATACATCTGAATGTGTAGTGTTTATGGGAAGTCTGTCTGTAAATATAATATTCCAGTTATTGTTGTTTTTTCTACTGTTTTTTTTTATTGCTTATTTATAATACTTGTTTTATTTTATTTTTATTTTTCATTTTTTATCTTGTCTTTCTTTTACTATGTCTCTTGTGTGCACTTTACTCTATGCTGTTGTAAGCCTGCAAATTTCCCCGCTGCGGGACTAATAAAGGATTATCTTATTTTATTTTATCTTATCTTAAGACTGAAAATGAAAGTGAAACTAAAAAAAAAAAAAAAATCCCTCTTAACTACAATATTAGCAACTAAAATAAATCCAACATAACACATTACATTATTTTCAGATGTATTAGATGTTGTGTGAATTAAATATTATGTGATTTTAAATGTACAGCAGTTGTCTTCTTTTGCTCTGCCGTTAAAAAACACAACAAAATAAAATGCAAATAAATATCATATATGTAGGGCATTAATATGTTTATATGTTTAACTAATTAAACCTCATTATAATTCAACATAATTCTTCTGTTTTTTTTAAATATATGTTAATAGTTTTTATTTTGTAATTTACAGCAGTTTTGCTCTGACTAATAAAGGATTATCTTATTTTATCTTATCTTAAGACTGAAAATGAAAGTGAAACTAAAAAAAAAAAAAATCCCTCTTAACTACAATATTAGCAACTAAAATAAATCCAACATTACATTCTTTTCACATGTATTAGATGTTGTGTGAATTAAATATTATGTGATTTTTATCCCCAAATCTGTACAAATACAACTGAACTGCTCTATATAAATAAAATGGCGTGTTCAGGGCCTTTAGGGTTATAAAACATGAATGTGCATCAGGAAGGTGGTTCATCACATGTATACACACACACACACACACACACACACACACACACACACACACACACACACACACACACACACAGGTGCATGTGTGTTTCCTCACCACGCTGCGGGTCCCGCTGGTGTCTCTCAGCGCCAGTCGGAACTCTCCGGCCCGGCTCGGGTCCATGCTGAGCTGCAGCCGCAGAGCCTCGCTGCCGGCTCCGGGGAGGCACAGCGGCCGGATCCCAGAGTGGCACACCGACACCCGGACCGACATGAGCACCGTGCTGCAGCAGGGCGACACACCGGGCCCGATGCATGCAGCCTGGGGAGACGAGGAGGCAGGGACCGGGGCTGGAGGAGCCCAGGGACCGGGGCTGAGAGCCATGTCGGCGGGAGAGAGGATGTCTGAAGCCCCGCGGAGGTGACTGCTGCTGCCCGCTGGTTGCGTCTGGTTTATGGGGTCCACCGGTGGCTCTTCACGGGCAGGCTGCTGGTGTCTCCTCGACCCTCCGATTCTTCCATTTCTACCCGACCCGAGCAGACCGGAGTGGAGAAAAAACAAAACAGGAAGTACGGGGGTACGTCTTTTATTTATGTCCGGAGAGAAACTCCGGCAGAGAAACATCCGGACATAAAAGAATAATCATGTGTATTTATTTGCATTTTATTTTGTTGTGTTTTTTAACGGCAGAGCAGAATAAGACAACTGCTGTAAATTAAAAAAAAATATATTTAACATATAAAAAAACAGAAGAATTATGTTGAATTATAATGAGGTTTAATTAGTTAATAAACATATTAATGCCCTACATACAGTACCAGTCAAAAGTTTGGACACACCTTCTCATTCAACGGTTTTTCTTTATTTTTATTTTTATTTTTTTCTACATTGTATATTAATATTGAAGACATCCAAACTATGCAGGAACACATATGGAATTATGTGGTAAACAAACAAATGCTCAACAAACCAGAATATGTTTTATATTTTAGATTCTTCAAAGTAGTTGAATGAGAAGGTGTGTCCAAACTTTTGACTGGTACTGTATGATATTTATTTCCATTTTATTTTGTAGGGTTTTTTAACGGCAGAGCAAAAGTGACAACTGCTGCAAATAAAAAAAAAACTATTAACACATTTAGATAAAACTGAAGAATTATTTTGATTTATAATGAGGCTTAATTAGTTAATAAACATATTAATGCCCTACATAAATCTATTTTACAATAATAGTAACTATTAACCCTATTTAAATAAAACAGATATTATTTTATTTATAATGACTTAATTAGTTAATAAACAAAAATGTAAATGTAATTTACATTTTAATTCATTTTATTGTATTAGCAAGAAAAATATCAAAACAAAGAAAATCGGTATCAGCTGCTGTCCTGTAGCTTCGGAAGAGGCTGAAAGAAAATATGAGTCTGAATTGAGACATAAAAGACCCTTCTCTGCAGTCCTGAAAAACCAAGAAGGAAAATCTTTCACTTCACTGTAGTTCTTTGTCCAAGTTTGTGAAACAGTAACAATTAGAGTAGATAGGTTGCAAAATATGGGGGGTCTCTGGGGGATGTAAGACCCCTCAATTGACACTTGAGAATCCCTTAAAGCCTCAATTGCAAAATTGCTAGGGGTCTCTAAAACATAAGACAATTATTTGTTATTATTTGAGTGATGTAAGCTGTTTGATTTGTGTGTGTTGATGTAATTGATTTATTATCCTTTTGTGATCAACTGAGAGAAATGCATTGCAGTAATTGAGCTTATTGTAAGTACTGGAGAAGTCTGAGAGTAGGCACTTGTAATTTCAGCAGGTGTCATGTAGAGTCAGGACCAAGATTAAACATATATGAAAAAAAAGTAAAATATTATTCAATAGAACCCTGACATAAAGCCAGTTGTCACTAACTGTCTGTTAATAAGGCACTAGCTGCCACATATTTTCCATGTGTATCTTTAACTAGAAATCCTATCTACCTGCAAATAATTGAACTTTGAGTAGACATAGCGAGACACATCTCAGCAAGACAGTCACTAGTCTGATATACGTGCAGAAGAATTATCTGAATGTCTGCCATGCAGGAGATCGGTCCAGATGTGCAGAACATGAAGCAGTCACAGTATGCAGTCCTGGCCAAACGAGCAAGCCAGATCAAGGAAGAGCTCAAACAGGTAAAGAATATTTTTTTTGACATATTTGCATTATGGATTCAGGATTAATATTTCCAACCTGTGCTTGTGCTTTAAATTCACCTGTCCACAGAGAGTGAGAAAACCATACAAAGAATTGATAGATGTCTACTGGGGCGACTCGCAGAGAGCAGGTGTGAAGCCTCTGACATTTGTCCGACAGGTAATTAGTGACCTTTAAAGACTTCTCATTTGCGAACTATTTTAAAACTGCATGTGCAGGTTAATGCATCTTCTTTTGGCTAAAGTTCTCTGTCCTACTGTGGTGTATTTCTTCATGTTTCTCAGGTTTTGGCAGCATGTCTTTACCCTCAGCTTGTGGACAGCGACCAACTGCCAGTGGACGTCCGACAGAGGGCTCAGATGCTGCTTAAGGGATGTGCTGGAGGGAGCATAGGTAAGATCTGTGTGTGTGGTATTAAAATGAAAATGTAGAGTCAGCTCACTATCTGTATAGCAAAACTATCTGCATACCATTATAGGAACGTAAGTGAGTTTTTTATCTTTTTGAAATTTGGGTGGATTGGTCCTTTTTGGCTTGCATTTAAGCTAGGTTGATTTAAGTTAATTGATTAAAAAGCCAAATATTTGATTGTTCCAGTTTCTCAAATGTGAGAATTTGTTGCTTCCTCTGGTATTACATAATTGCAAATTAAATATTGTGGGGTTTGGATTGGTTGGTCGGAACGAAACAAAAAAAGCAATTTGAAGATGTCCCTTTTTCCTTTGCTTGTGATCTTCATTCTTAATTGTTCACTGATTCTTAATGGACCAAAAATGAATAGATTTTGAGAATAATCGTTAGTTGCAGCCAGTTAAGACATTAAATAAATAGGAGGTTAAAATAAACATGACAATACCTAAGCCTACTGTATATAAATTAATTTAGAAAATATTTGTTCAACTCCGGCAGTAATGTGTGTACTATGCATACTATAAATGTAGTAGTATAAGTATAAATATATTATTGAATACAATAAACATCCAAATACATGGTAAATCTAAAGAAATCCTGTCAACAATGATAAAGTTTATAACATAGACTAAAAAACAAAAAAATACAACAATAATATTATCATGCTGCTCTACAGTGTCACCTCAGCTGTCCTGTCTTACTTCTTCAGGTTCTTACACCGCTACAGCGGGAGTATCAGAGATAGTTCACAGAATCTCTGAGTTCATAACGAGACGAGACGGCGGGGCTCCATCTTACCCTGAAAACATTTACATCAGCCCCGGCTCACAGTGGGCACTCGCGGTACCAATCATTATCACTGACATTACTTTAATACTTTGTACCGTCTCTTCCAATTAATCTTTTTTCCTGTGCTTATTAGAATATTCTCAAGGTCTTGGTGAACAGCAAGGCTTCACCCAGAACAGGTGTGCTGTCTCCAATGCCATGCTACTCCACTTCCGATAAGTCAATGAGAGGGCTGGGAGCTTTCGTCGTTCCCTACAACCTCTGTGAGGAGCGGGGCTGGGAGCTGCAGGTGGAGGAGCTGCATCGAGCGCTGGAATCTGCAAAAGGAGTCTGCAAGCCTTTAGCTCTGTATGTCATCAACCCTGGGAATCCCACAGGTAGTAAAGCCTCATTAGACAATGACATCATCTAAGTATATTTTTGTGTTTTAAAGAATATGTATCACATGGTTATTTTTATGTCGTGTTGCCTGTAGGTCATGTTCAAAGCAGGAAAACAATGCAAGAGGTGATCCGGTTCGTTTCAGAGAACAGGCTCTTCCTTCTGGCTGATGAGGTGGACGTCTTAAAGCATCATCCTTCAACCAGAAAAATTCATAAATAGTAACAAATGTGTGTTGATATGCAGTTGAATATTCTGTGTGTTCTTCTGCACAGGTCTATCAGGACTGTGTTTATGGGGAAAACTGTGAGTTTGTCTCTTACAAAAGGGTTCTGGCGGAGATGGGTCCTCCTCTTTCAGACACAGTGGAGCTGGCGTCCTTCCACTCAGCATCAAAAGGCCGCATGGGAGAGTACGTCAATCCTGATGAGTATCTGAAGATGTGCTAGGTTGTCCTCACAAAAGTCGCAGAAATGCCACTTAAGACAGAAACCTATATGTAATTGATATAAAGTTATTTCAAGAAACAAAAGCTGGCAAAAATAATCTCACCTCAAGATTGACGAGACAAGAAATCCTTAAAGGGACATCTTTTCCTCTTAGCTGTAGTGCTATTTATTAGTCTAGATGATTTTTGGTGTGATGGAGATACCTACCAACTTTCCAATACAATGGGACAACATGGCACTCGATTTGTGGTGCTAAATCGCCCAAAAAACCTCTCCACATATCTTTTTGTGAGCAGTTTCAAGTAACATTAGTTGGTAAGTTTTACTAATGTATTTTTGGTGCTTCAAACACCACAAGCCAAGTGTCATAGTCCCATATATAGGGCTGATATCTCCAAAACTAGGCAACTTATACCAAAACAATCTAGATTAAATAAATAGCACTACAGGTAAGAGGGAAAATATGTATTTTTGATTTGTGGTTGGACTGTCCCTTTAAAGTTCCCCAAAAATGGAAATTTGGACATCTACAATTCCATGACAGCTGGGCAAACTCCATCTGCTGCTGCAGCTGATACGATTTTACTGAGATCTCCAGAACAGCTAATTGGACTCTTCTCTCTCCCACCAGATGTGGTCTGCGTGGTGGATACGTGGAGCTGGTAAATGTGGACCCCGCTGTCATGAAACACATCTACCAACTTTTCTCAACAGACAGTTGTGCACCGGTGTTGGGTCAGTTTGCCCTGGATTTGTTGGTGAACCCTCCAAAACCAGGAGACCCTCATACCCACTTTATAGTGAGGTGAGACCAGAGATGAGCAGTACAGATCACTATTTTGTAGGATGTCTAATAGCCTGCTTTTCTTAAGAAATTCAATAATGGCATTATTCTACCACTTGGTGTGCAATTTTCTTTTGTTCTTGGCTTTAACTTATGCAGGAGACACAACACATCAGGACCACGATGCATCGCAATGTAAAGAGAGTCTTTGAGGTGATAAACAGTCTGCCTGGATTCTGCTGTCAGCCAGTGGAAGGAGGAGGATTCGCGTTCCCCAGAATACACCTGCCACCTAAAGCCATTCAGACGGCCGAGGTTACAATACTATCTCACAGAACCAAGTGCACACTGGAAAAATCTGAGCAATGTCATCACTTAAACAAATTTGTCATATATCTGAGGTAGCAATCAGAAAATCTTTTACACCTGGTTATGTTTTTCGGTTATTTTTAGGAAATGGGAATGCTACCAGATGTGTTCTACTGTATCCGACTACTGGAGGAGGCCGGTGTGTTGGTCAGTCCAGGTTGTGAATATGGACAAAATGAGGGCACCCACTACATCAGGTACATCATATAAACCGATCATCATTATTACAAAATAAAGGCTTTACTATGCATACAAACCCCTCATCTTTAAACCTTTTTTCTTTCTGCAGAATGTGCATTATGGTCCCCGAGGACATTATGGAAGAATTACTGAGGCGCCTGACAAGCTTTCACACACAGTTTATGAAAGACTTTTCTTAAGGGTTAATATGCAATGATTTCCTAAAATACAATGTATAATCCCTCTCAATCATCACTTATGATCTACTAGAAGTGTGTGGTGGTGTTTGTATCTGCAGAGACTCTGACTGTACTTTCTCCTTTTCTTAATTTGCCGTGCTCGGGACGTTTCTGGGATCAGCAAAGAGAGTTTGGGCCACGTGGGGGTGTGAACGTCCATCTATCTGCAGCTCAATAATTCATTCAAACAATAAAACCGATCTGATACCTTTTCTCATGTTGGTATGTGGATATTTATTGCAATAAATATGACATCATATATTACATGCGGTTGGTTTTAATGACCTTTGGCCAATGATCTGAGAGTTCTGAGTAAATTTCAACTTCTGCTTTTCATAAAGCAAATAAACATAGTAAACCACAGTCCAAAATCCAAACCAATGGATTTCCTCACAGGAGTTCATCATTAACTGGAGCAGATGTACCACTGTAGCTTTCAGCTCTCTTCAAGTCAAGTATTGACTAAGTTCTCAAACTTGTTTCCTTTCAGAAAACAACAACAAATGAGACACCATCAACCTTTTTGGTTCGTCCTTATCAGCCAGCAGATCCAACGTACTCGTGTAGAAAGGGCTCAGTGCCGTCAATCCACCTCACTGTCACTGGTGTGGCTCTGAGCCAAAGGGCTTGAGTCTGTGTTGTTGAGCAGCTCCACCAGTAAGGAGATGAGCTTTCCGTCCTGAGAGGAGTTGGTGATTGCGTTGCTGGGATTGTTGAGGTTGCGGTACAGCATGGTCTGAATGGAAGTGCGTAGCTCCCACAGCAGCTCCCAGGTCCCAGCGGACATCTCGCAGCGCACCAGAGAGCGTCCAGGAAAGGACACCTCCACTCTGTCTCCCTTCACTGGGACATAAGAGAGAGTTATTTATGAAGAGGAGCATTTAATGCAAACCTTGAGATCTAAGCGTGTGATGATATTCAAAAAAGGTACAGAGAGTAGGATTTAGGGAATCTATGTATTTTTTAACAGTCTTATAACAAAATGAGACTTTCTTGGCCTGCATAATTATCTTTCAAATGACATTGTGTTTGTAATTCATGCCGCAATTGGACCAGGATCAACAAATTATTTGTCTCTCACCATTGACTAGCTTACATTTCTTTTCTGGAAAAAGGACCAATGGTAGTCTACCCTAAGGGGCGGGACTTTGCCTCTGTATTTAACCTCTTTTTTTTTTTTTTTTTAAAGAGAGCAGTACATGTCCTACCTGTCTCTGCGAGGTCACATTCTGTGAGCAGCAGCAGGGCGAGAGGATGGACTGTAGAAGAGTCTCTGATGAAGACGTTCCCACTGGACTGAATGGCGCTGAAAAAGGTCAACCAGCGACTGGGGAGCTCTTCTTTTCCCCTGCAAAACAAAGCAACACAATAAATTTAGATTACGCAGGATGGAAGTTAAAAAAAAACCCTCTTGTAGTTGAATTTTGGAGCTTTTTCCAGACCTGTTCACTGAGGCGCGGTGAAGCAGCACTGGACCGTTGTGTGTGCGGTAACAAGTAGTGTTCGGGCGAAAGCGTCCTTTGGTCACAACACCTTTCTTCACCTAAGAAAAAAAAAAAGAAAGTAGTTTTTCATCCATGTGATGCTGGAACATCTAATGTTGGTTTTGACCCTGACAGGTGCAAGTTGGTTATAGAAAGACAACCTTAGCACAAACTGGATCTAACTTGAGTTAAATAAAACTTTAATTGCATTTTAGAAACGTCACCACAGAAATAGACAAAGACAAACCTCCATCCCTAAAGTAAAAGCTCATATTTAGATCTCACAATTTGGGCTTCAACAATTGATGGAAAATAGACTGTATAAAGTAGTAGTAAAATAGACTCCTCTGTTGCCGCGTACCTGAATGAGGTTGGGATAGAGTCCAGCCAGCAGCACAGCTTTAAGCAGCTCATCCTGGTTGCTGTGCTCGTTGTAGAGAGAATTGTTCCGCTGGCACTCATTGGAACGAGTCACCAACTGGGCTTCATGCAGGTTCTCGCTGAACTGAGAGATGAGACCTGCAGTAAGAAGGCCCAATAACAGAAATTATTAAAAAAAGTACAAAAAAAGGTAAGAAGAAGACAAAAATGACTGTGTGCGCTTCAAACGAACCATTGATGAATCGAAGGCTGAACCACGACAGATTGTGTTTGTGCAGATATTCATCCCTGTCCTCCCTGTCCCCTTCATGCTGAACTCTCCTCCAGCCCAACACAGCTCTGATAAACACCAAATAGTCGCTGTAGCTGGAGCGGCTCAGACGCTCTTTCACCTGGACAAACAGAACACAGTGGACTGAATGATAACCAACTCTAATTTAAGTCAGAAATGTTCATTTAAAACCATTTTGATCTACATGTGTGTGCTAAAAACATCTCACCTTGTTAACGATGGCTCTGTTCTGCATGCTGTTGTGAAAAGGGTCTCTGGTCAGACAGGCGGCTACAGACAGCATGGGCAGAACACATCTGAACATGGCACTCAGGACCAGCACTTTGCCCAGACGAGGGTCACACGACATGCAGGCGACACGCTCTCCTAAAGGCGTCAGGGTTTCTGTCTTGTCCAAGACTCCTACAGAGAAAACATTGACGGCATAGACATGTAAATTTAGACACACATACACACACACCATGGCTAAAATCTCACTATTGCGATCCAGAACGTCACTCACCAATGTCTTGCAGATTTCCGACAGCCTCTCTCACAGCTTCTTGCTCTGGACTGTCCAACACTTGGGATAAGAAATCTACAGCCTCCACGCAAAAAATAAAATGACATCTTTCAATACGTCAGCAATACACAAAATAACAGAAACAAAAATACATAAGTCATTATTATTGTTTCAGTACCTTGCAGTTAGGGCTGTGGATTTTGGCTTGAACTACTAAACTCTCGAGCGGCGTGCGCAGGATCTCAGGGATGGGGAAGGGAGTCATGGTTTCCAGCTGCTGTCGAGGGAACAGGTGGTAGGACCGTCCCGGCTGACATCGCCCTGCTCTCCCTTTTCTTTGAGTGACATTAGAATGAGATATCCAAACCGTGTCCAGACAGGAGACCTGGAAACCCAAAAAGAAACCGATTGGATTTGTCTCAGAAAATGCAACATATGGCAAGCTTAGTTTTTTGCAGATGTGAAATGGTTTACATTAAAACGTTTGATCCTAACCTTAGTCCTTGGGTCATAATTGTGTTCTTTGTGAGTTCCTGCGTCCACCACATGGACGATGTCGTCTATGGTGATGGAGGTCTCTGCAATGTTAGTGGCGAGGACAATCTTCCTCCGGCCCTCTTGGGGGTGCTGGAACACCGCCTGCTGGTCTGCAACTGATAAACTAGAGTGCACTAAAAGAAAAATGGAGAATAAACTCATAAATCTCTATACTTGGAGGACAAAAGACAGTTATTTTTAAATCTGTCTGCCCTCTCTTACATGGCAAGATCATCTGTGTGCCTGAGGAAAAGTGGCGCTTCCTCTCCAGTTTCTCTTGAACGGCCTTGATGTCCTGCCATCCAGGAAGGAAACACAACACCGCACCTGAAGCATGGTGGGATTTAAAGTTATGGTCAAAAATGGGCTTCTTTTATACGACAGTCAAAGACACACTTTGAGTTATGAAACGATAGATCCCTTGTTGTTGCCTCTCAACATGTTAAGGTACAAATTTACATCCCTCTTTGTGTTATTCAAAATGTACATAGTTAATAATGAGTTGTTACAGGATGCATATTGTAAAAAATGATAATGGAAAGGGTTTAATTTGTTGCAAGCTTCTAGTGCCTGCTGTAACCGCAAGGCTATTTCTTTGTAGTCTTATTCTCTAAATAAAGAACTAATAAAATATTAATAGCAAAATGATGAGTTATTCTGTTAGTTACCTGGCTCTCCACATCTGTCAATGTGCTCGATTACATCAGCTACTAAATCCACATCTGGTGTGATGTCTTCTCTTCCTCCCTTAAACAAGATAGAATACAAATTCATTAGACACAAGACAAGAGAAAAGAAGCTTAACATACAGAAGTTAAGACACTTTGAAGACTCTTTGCTCACCCGCTTGTCTGTCCCCACTGCCTTTTGGACTCGCAGTGGGCGTCCCATCTCTTTCAGCACATCCTCCAGGTATCTGTCCTTCACTGGGTGCATGAATCCAGGCACTTTAAGGATTGGGCAGCCTCCAAAGTACTCGGACAGCCTCTGCTTGTCCCCTGTAGCGCTCATGAGCACCACTCGTAGGTCGGGGTTCTCCCTTAAGCTGTAGCGCAGCAGAGCCAGCAGCAGGTCCGTGTTGATGTCCCTCTCGTGAACCTCGTCCACCACCACGTGGCTGATTCCCTTCAGGGACGGGTTGGACTGCAGCTTCCTCAGCAGGACGCCGACTGTGAGGAAGAGTAAGGCTCCTCCGCTCTGCTCTGGAGGTCGGCTCTCGAGTCTCACCTACACACAGGAAAGTATTACTTGCTTATTGTACAAACAGATCTATCCAGTAATAACCTCAATAATTCTTCCAGTCGCAGTTAACTTTTTCTTCTTTTTAATCAAGTAACTTGGTTTATAAATTGTATTTCAAATAATTTTGTTTTATAAAAAGATGTGAGTGCTTTCCTAATCATCATAAAGAAAAAAAAATCTGCCTCCTAATTTATATTTGAAAGATTTTTAATGATTATTACCTTGGTTTAATTCATTTTTGCTAACTATATTTTTCTAAATTGAATTAACACAGTTGAATATATAGTTTTCTATAACAAACAATATTTTTAATTGTTAACAGTTTGGGTAGTTTGGACAAAACAGCATAAAGTACATCTTATTCAAAACAAAGCATAAACATTAATTGCTGTTTTATAATTACTCTATATTTCAGCAAAATATTTCACAGTTTAAGAAAACCAAGTTACAAAAAAGTAGAAAAGGTTCTCTTAATTTTGATATGAAACTTTGATATTTCTTCTTCTACTATCTCAGTGCAAAATAGAAGCTCTTCCCTCAAGAGGCTGCAGCTGATTGTTGCATTAAAACTGGTTAAAAGTACAGTAAACTTGTATCTACCTGATATCCCACAGAGTTTTTCAGAGCTGGACCCATCTCATGAGCAACACGGTGGGCCACGGACACGGCGCTGATCCTACGCGGCTGGGTCACCAGGATGTTGCACTTTGCCCCCTCGCCTGCTCTCACGCTGTCCTCCAGCAGGAAGCGAGGGATCCGTGTCGTCTTCCCACATCCCGTCTCACCAGCGATCACAACCACCCTGGACGACTGCACCTCAGAGATCACGCGCTGACGGTGGGCGTCGACCGGCAGCTCCACATTCAGCCCAGGGCTCGCACTCTCCCACTCATCCTGCAGGTGGGCGTTGAGCTGCTGAGCCTGTTGTTCAGAGAGAGGTCTGTACCGCCGGCCTGTGATGGCGTCTGTCAAGTTCTCCTCTTCCTCCTCATCCTCCTCCTGGTTTACCGCCTGCTGTCCTCTGGCCTCTTCTTCCTCCCAAAGCTTCTGTACTTCTGTTGCCACTGGGTACTTTTATAAAAGATGAGGAATTATGTTTTGACATATTAATACATCACTACACAGCCAAGAGGTATGTGAACCATCAAACATTACAACCACATGTGAATGATTAACATAAGAAGCCAAAATCATGGGAATAGCTGCAATAACAGGCTTTTTACAAGCTTTTGGAACCTGGCTGCAGGGATTTGTTCCCATTTGGCCAGAAGAGCGATAGGTGCCGATGCAGGATGAGATCATTCCTTCATTAAAAGCATATTTTAAGACCGTATATCCATAGAAAAAAACTAAAAGGCTGCTGAGCTATTAACTTTGAAAGCCACTACCAAGAACTTCAACTTTGTTTGGATTTTGCCAGTCCCTGTGGACTCGTTTTACTGCAGCAGGATCTGACAGTCTGACCCGCTCAATCTTTGACCCAGTTCTCCTATGCCTCAGTTCCCTCCAGCGAGCCCAGTAATACAGCCTGACCTCTAGCAGTGTGAGGTCGGTGTTTGTTCCCAGAGGGAACTGGCGGAGCAGCGAGGCGAAGCTCTACACCTGGAGGAGGAGACGCCCCGGCCTGGAGCTTACAACTAAAAGGTCGAAGGTGGCAACAGACACGGATCTAGGTCTTGGTCTGTGCACAGTGGACTGGTTGCTGGTTCTGAGCTGAAGGAGTTTCTGCATTATTCATCCAATGTCACACGGAATCCGATCCAGTTACACCGATGACGAGCAATAAGAACATCTATATATTTAACAGCAAATCTTCTCATTGACGGTCTTGTTTACTTATGTAGGTCATATAGAGGCATCAGTATTATAAGAAGATGGTTTCATAACCAATTCAGTTCCTCATTGTAACTTTAAGTACAGTGCTTTTACAGGCTAAGTTTTGTAATGAACTGAACGCGACAGCTTGGACTAATCAACACACTGAATCTCTAAAAAAAAAAAAAAAAAAAAAAAAAAAAAAAAAAAAAAAAAAAAAAAAAAAAAAAATAAAAAAATTGTTGCTGTGTTCACTTTCCAGAGATGTAAAACACCATCTCACAGTATGGCAAACTGTTTTGCTGTTTTTCCCCATCTGGTTTGCCTTTAAAACTCATAGGATCTGTTACTAGAACTGGACTTCCTGGATCGTATTTCATGGCTCACCTGATAACCGAAGCAACACATCTCCACCAATGCAGCCCACTTTGAATCGTTTTAACACAGTAGTGTCTCAATCAAATTATTTCAAGACAAAGTCCACAGCTTTTGGCCTTGTAGTGCACATACACACATGATAATAAAATCTCCATCTTTCTCCCGTGAGGTGAAGACTGACCTGTGCGAGGTACTCTCTCATGTGTTCCTCCAGGTATTGTGGGACTTCCAGAGGGAGGGGGCGTCTCTCTCGCTCTCCAGCCTCCCTCACTTTCTCCCGGTGGTAATTTGCGTGAGTCAGCGGGTTGTTGTCTTTATCCAGCAGCTCCAGCTCCTGGACCAGGTGACACGAAGCATGCCTTTAACACGGCTCTAAACATGTAGGTAAAGGTATAGCCATTTTCCCCAAAATAGTCCTCACCTTCAGTTTCATGCAGGCAAGAGCAGCAGCCGCCCTCTCTGCTGTCGCTCGGTTTCTCGCCGTGGCGGAGAACGTCATCTCCTCTGGCCAGCGCAGCGTCAGGTCACACCTCTTTAGCTTTCCTCCTGATGTTTTGTACTGAACAACCTCCTGTAAAGATGGAGAATGACAGACAGTTTAGATTACATGATGATTCAAGAGCTTATTTTTCACCGTGCAAAGGACGTTAGCTACCAACCCTGAATCTGTTGTTTGACGTGGCCACCTGGATGACCCTGGTGAGGAGAGATTTAGGTTGTGGAAACAGGGAAAGAGCTTCTGAGATAGTGGTGGGGTCTTCTTTAGGGAGCAGAGATTCTTTTTGTTCATCTGCTTTAGCTTTCGGCACAAATACATTTTCTGTCCGTGAGTCTTCCTCGTGATCATAAAGTTGTGATTGAACCCCTCCTCTTCCCCTGCCGGCTCCCCTTTTTGGGAGCTGATTATTTTCACCAATGACACCCATTTCCTGTGCACAAAGAGAGAGCGGAAAGGAGTCAAATACCACGACAGAATGAAAATGTGTGTTTTGTTTTTGCATTATTAAGTCAATGCATCTTTACTCTGAGCTTGAAACAAGCAGCAGCTGCAGCAAAACGTTCTGCTTCGATCTTCTTGGAGGCAAAACCTTCCTCCTCAATCTTGCAGGGCCACATCAGAGTGACAGTGGCTTTCTGCAGAAAACAAAAACACAGCACAAAGTTTAATTATGTGAAACAAAGGACACGATGTCTCCATCTCATAATGACTTCTGTTCTGACCTTGACACCAGCAGTCTCCGTGCAGCTGTACTGGATGAGCTGGGAAAGGTCGTTGACTCCCAGTGAACGTGCGATTGTGTTATTCAAGAGATTTTTAGGATCTGGAAACTCCTTCAGGAGGTTTGGTCTCACGTTATCTAAACGGTAGAAAACAAAGGTCACACACACAGCAAAATCAATGGCAAACTGAGAGGAAAAGACACAGAAACCCAGCTTATTCTCACACGCACATAATAATATAATAATAATAATAATAATAATAATAATAATAATAATAATAATAATAATCAATCCTTTATTAGTCCCACAGTGGGGAAATTACAATTCTCTGCATTTAACCCATCCCGGAGGAGCAGTGGGCCGCTAAGAAGCGCCCGGGGAGCAACTTGGGGTTAGGTGTCTTGCTCAAGGACACCTCGGCACGTTGACTGTAGAGGGGTTCGAACCACCAACCTTGTGGTTACGGGACGAGCGCTCTACCTCATGTGCCACAGCCGTAAATGCACACATATGAACACACATACACACACACATATATACATATATATATACACACACACACACACATACACACACACACACACACACACACACACACACACACACACACTCTTGACTCATTGCATTTTTTTTTTTTCTTGTTGTTTTTAATGTATTATTATAAATCATATCTTGTAAAAATGCTTTTTCAACAATATGTCATACCATATGTATTTCCTTTTTGTATTAGTTACAGTATTGTGATATTTGTTTAAATATTATACAGGTGGAGGCTTCAAATAAGCCCAGTGGGCTTCCTGCCTCTTCCTGCACTGTAATATCATTTATCAATATTATGTTTTATGTATTTTTCAATTGTGCAAATAAACTAAACTAAAACTAAAAACTAAAATACAAGTTTTTAAGTTTTTGTTTTTTTTAACCCAATGGATGTCCTTGAGCTCCATCTCTGAGCTGTCACCTGTTACCTAACGCGGCTCCCTCACCTTGTTTGGTCTGCAGACATGCCGTCCCGCTCTCCTCAAAGCTCTGGGCTTTGGTCCGGTACCACCGCATGTCTCTGCCCCAGCTGGACGCCGTTTTGTCTCCTGTACGGACACATTTGGCGACATTGCACAGCGCTCTGAGCCGCACGAGTAAGCCGCCGGGGAGCGCCATCTTTAAACTGCGATGTGTTCTTCTGCGGCGGCGCGCAGGGAGATGACGTCAGCGCGTTCACAGCGACACCCTTTTTTTGGTGAGCAGAGCTCAACTGGGACTTGTTTTTATATATATATATATATGTTATAAGACAATATCTTATCAACTGGGTGTTTACCCAGACACAGCACTAATGAAATAATTTAATTTAATTTAATTTAATTTATTTCAAAAAAGTTATAAAATATCTTCTTATTAAGATTTTTAACATGGCTTGCACACAAGAGACATAGTAGAAGAAAGACCAAGTATTATAAATAAGCAATAAAAAAAGTTTCACTAATGAAAGTAATCCCTTTAATTCATTTGAAAAAGCTTTTTAAAATTTTAAAAAAATATTTGTCCAGTTCCTTAATTGTCACGTTATGCTTTTCTATGCTGTAGTAATATATTCATTAAGTTCTCAAACTATATATATATTTTTTAAACGACAAACCTTAAAAGCCAAGTTGAAGTAGATTTTAAGGGGATGCATGACTTATCGTTTAATTTTACACATTAATATGACATATCTAACAAATCCCTTGATGATCAATTTAATGTTTTATTAAGTAATTCAAGGGCTTCACAAAAGTCAAAAACGAAACCCCTTTAACACCTTAATTTCAAAAGCAATAATTGAACAAGTTAACTCGAGTTTAAAGGGTTCATGATATTTTTTTCAAATCCCCCAATTATCGATTTACAGTTCAATTGACTCTTTATTCATATATTTATTAAAAACTTAGGGAATAACCCAAACCCCTTAAAACACCTTAGCTCTTGAGCAAGTTAAGTAGATTTAAAGGGTTTAGAATATCTGTCAGTCTCATCATTTTAAGTTAACTTTTACACTGAATAATTATTTTTATGAAGTCCTTAAAAGGCAAAAAGAAAACCCCTTAATTTATCTCTGAGATCCGAGGATCTAGTAAATGGTCCAATAGCAAAACTAAATTGCCTTAAACATCATTTACAAAGCCCACTTTAGTTTCACATTTCATCTCTCTTTATTAGTGCTGTTATAATAGATAAGGTAGTTCATCTTCCTTAAAACCTGAACTTTGGAAACATTTAGTTTTTAGCATTTTGGGCCCTTTGGAGAATAAAACACTAACTCCAGTTAAGTAAAATAATCTTAAAAGTTGGTGTTGCCGACAACTGTGGATCCAAGCTTTTAATTTGTGTATTGCGTTGCATTATTTGGATGTCTCGTTCTATACAGTGTAATGTTCAGCTGTTATCTGACTTTTTTGATGGTACACAAAGTTTTAGCCACCTGGAAATTGTAAGGAAAACTCCCAGGTTGTGTCTGGTGTCGTCTGGACTGCTGCCCATAAATAGCTCTGCATGATAAACCAGTTAGTCTGGACGAATAAGAGATGGAACTGGTACTTGTCCTCCTCATGGCTGTTACAGCTGGTGAGTTCACATTGAACACATTCATTTAATGTTAGGAATAAATGCATGGTGTGAATATGTAGGAGTCTCACTTAACCCTGTGTTAAAGTGTCTGGGTGTGGTGAACCCAGCTACCAGCCCAGCACCGGCCGTGTGGTGAACGGAGAAGAGGCCCGTCCGTACAGCTGGCCATGGCAGGTGTCTCTGGAGTCTTTCTTCCCCACTTGTGGAGGAACGCTTATTGCTCCTAACTGGGTCATGACTGCTGCACATTGCATCACGTGAGGAAAAGTTTAGTTGTGTCATTTAAATCTCAGATATTCAGTTGTTTTCTTCAAAACTTATAAAGAAGACTTTTAAGAACTTTTTATTTTCCCATCCAGATTCCACACCTATAGGGTTGTTCTCGCTGAGCACGACATGAGAAAGGAGGAGGGACCTGAACAGTCCATTATGGTGGCAAAAATGTTCATCCATCCCAAATGGAACAAGAACTGTGTGTCTTGTGGGTAAGACATCATCATTTCTCAACATAACAACTCCAGCGCTCCAGCTCAACGCTGTATTAATAAGAAACACAGTAAACATGTCCTGAGGAAACCAAGCCTGAGAGTGTCTGGTGAACACCAGCTGAGTAAATATACGTTTTTAACTCTTTATATTAAGGTCCTTGTGGTAAGAGCTAGTCAAAAGGGAACGAGGCCCTAATAAGTCCTTAAAAGATGCTTATCAACATTATAATATGTTATAAGACTATGTAAGTGGCAACATAGACACGTTAATTGTGAGATTAATTCTTAGATAAGACATTTTATAAGTACCCAAGACACTTAAGGATGTTAATAAAAGCATTGTAAGTTCCTTATTATTGTTTAAAATAGCATTACTAACATATATTAAGTTAAACTTACCTATTATATCAAAACCCAACTAGGCATTTTTGTTGTTTAATTAAGATTCATACATACTTTATTATGCATTTATTAACAGTTAACTGTGCCTTTTGCAGTTACAGGATCTAAAGCAAGAACAATGCCTTGTTAGGGTTAATGAATCCTTTATTATGCACTTATTAATAGTTAACTAAGCTTTTTGCATATAAATGTTGTCGAAGAAAAAGTTTATTTCAGGTCCAATTCTGTGGCTGGTTCAGATGAGCTTTATTCACTGCGCAGTGGAGACAGAACTCCACAACAAGGTTGTAGAATTCTCTCTCACTACAGTAGGTTCTGGTCAAGATTATATACAGGGTTACAGGAAACAACAGTTAAACAGATGGTGTGGGTTGGGCTAAGCTTCTCAGGAAGGACAAAGGACCTTTGATCAATCAGCACCCAAGAGATGTATTCATTGTCAGTTCAGAGAGTGAGTTGGATCTGAGAACCCAACTCACAAGTCTGTAGTAGTGGATTAACATAGGCTCAATACATGCTCTACTAAAGAAAAGGTGGTTCATTCAGTAAGGTGTGCCCTCTTTACAGGGCTGGCCTGAGCTCTTTTCACATTACACCAAAAGGTTTTACTCACAGAGGTTTGTTAATTAATGTAAAATAGTTTATGTCTGGACAGAGGTTACTGTTACTGACAGAACGGGCAGGAATACAAAGGCAATATAAAATAATACAGTTAATACAACTTAAAGATATAAAATGTTAATCTACAATGTCTTACCTAACAACAAACATATTTATGATGCTATTATTAACCTCTGTTGTCTTATTAACTGTTTATAATGTTAATAAACATCTTATAACCTGCTAACTACTGCTTATTACAAGTAGCTTAATATAAAGCGTTACCAAGTTTTCGTAATGAATTCACCCTCACCTCGACAACAATTAAGCACTCTACAGTTAAATAGACTCTGAGCAATACACATTAACTGACATGTTTAAATATTTGTGTTTCGTCCTGTTACATAGGTATGACATTGCGCTGCTTAAACTGGAGAAAAATGCTGTTATCAACGACAAAGTCCAGCCGGCTTGCCTGCCTCAGCATGATGCTACTCTCACTCACAACCAGCCCTGTTATGTCACAGGCTGGGGTCGTCTCTACTGTAAGACCCGTCGCCAAGTCTGCTAACACCCAGCTCATGTGGGGTTAAAGTGCACTACTGTGTGAATCTAATATATTTTTTATTCAAATGTAATTTTCTCTGCAGCTGGCGGTCCTTCTGCGACTACCTTGCAGCAGGCCTTACTTCCTGTAGTGGATCACGAGACCTGTAGTCAAAGCGACTGGTGGGGCAGCTCAGCAAAGACTACTATGGTCTGTGCAGGAGGAGAGAGCAAGTCAGCATGTCACGTGAGGAACCACCACACACCGCATGCTTTGTATGAATTTGACGATATCATGTTCAGTGGCTCTAATATCTGCTTCAATCCTACAGGGCGACTCCGGAGGCCCTCTGAACTGTGAGGGCAGAGATGGTAAGTGGTACGTGCAAGGCGTGACTAGTTTTGTGGATGGACGGGGATGTAATACCCCTCAGAAGCCCACAGTCTTCACCCGAGTGGCCACTTTCATCCCCTGGATCAGTGAGGTGAGGGGAAGCCATGTGACCGGCAACCATATAATAAATATATGCTATTTTGTTAAATGTACAAACTTAATCTTGTGCTATTTCTCTTTAGACCATGGCCCAAAACTGAAGATGTTTCCATAACCAAAGAAGTGACTGGACAATAAACTGTATAACGTCATTTTAATATTATATTTGTCTTGTATTTTATCAAAATATTTACAGATTATAAAAAAATTAAGCATTCATGATACAAAAATATATTTTAATTAGGACAAGGACAGGATAAAGACAAAACCAACATAGAAATATTTAACATAGTAGATATTTGATTATGTATTATGGAAATACAAAGACTGCGTATATTTACTGTATTTTATGTATTGTTATTCATTTGAACAGATTAAGGATTTTATTATCAACATATTTAGAAGTAAATTAACTGTAAAAGGTAACTATATCCTTTGTAATTTATTCAAAAACAACAGAAAAGTCAAGTAGAAGAGGAAGTTGAATATAACGTGATGGTTGACTTATGGCAAATACTTCTTTTACATTTGCAAAAAATAAATTAGGAAAATAACCCCAATGTTTAATATGGATTAGTTTAAAAAAAAAAAAAATCATCTAATTTGACAAGATATTTTCCTTCGGCAGCAGTGTTTTTTTAACCCCGTTATAGCAAGCTGTGTCAGTCATTGCAACAGATCCTCATGACGGTGTCCAGGTGAAGAAGTCGATTCCCTGCAGCTCGTCTGGCAGGTAACTTTGCTCTACGGGCTCGCTGAAGGCTGGGTTGTATTTGTAGCCTTTAGCGTAGCCGAGCTGTTTCATCAGCTTTGTGGAGGCGTTACGAAGGTGCAGGGGGACAGAAGGCAGAGGGCCTTTGTGGTTCCTCAGACAGGTTTTGACGTTAGCATAGGCCTTGTAGATATCCACAGACTTAGGTGCTCGTGCCAGATAGACCACACACTGAGCCAGAATCACCTGTTGAGCAGTAACAGAGGTGAAAACACAGAATACAACTATAGTAACATTGACTGAATATCATGGTTGATATGACTTAAAACCATCGGTAAGGTAGGCTTACCTCACATTCAGGCATCCCGATGAAGTGACAGGCTTGAAAGGCCGACACAGCCTGAGGAAGAGCGGAGGGGTCGGCCATTCCTGAGAGAGACGGGGGAAAAGAGACGGAGGTCCAGTCAGAATGCATTAAAAGATACATTGTCTTGCTCAAAATCTTCTTTCTGTAAGCATTTCAGTATTTTTTGTCCTGCAATAGTGTAGTAAAAGCTCTCCATGGTCCCTTATAGTGTATGTATGTATGTATTAAAAGGTTAGGGGCATTTTAATAAGCATTAAAAAGCACCGTTTAAAGAAGGCGATTATTTTCTGACACAACAGTCCAGTATTGTTACACTACTTCTAGAATTACTACTAATACAAGTCCGCTATACTTTATTCTTCAATTACTTTACTTTTCGAAATAATGTTAAAAAGTGGTTTTACTGTATATTAGAAACAGCTGTAACAAGCAAAATAACATGTGCATAATGAATAACTTAAAGAAACTACATTATACATAATAAAACTACATATACTCTTCTTGCAACTACTATCCAACAAAAGTTGTCTATATAATTATATAGTATTAGGTGAAATCAAATTTAATTGATGAACAACAGAAAGAGAGAATGAACGAAACGTTGCAACTTTAAATTAATTAAATGTAATCGGGTTGAAAGTTAGGAAAAATTCATAAAAATACATTTGAAAAGAAGAGACAGATTTAGCAAAGCTTAAGAGTTTCTGAGTTTCACAAAATAAAAAAATACATTTAATGATAAAAAAATAAATTAAAAATGCAGCGATGATGTAATGAATTGTTTCCCGTACCCACGTCCTCACTGGCGAAGCGGACCAGCCTGCGAGCCACATAGAGCGGATCCTCGCCGCCCTCCAGCATGCGACCCAGCCAGTAGAGAGAAGCATTCTCATTGGAGCCTCTCATGGACTTATGCAACGCCGAGATAGAGTTGTAATGCTCTTCACCTTTGAGTAACACACACAGACAAAAACATCAGTACAAGTGAAGAAA
Organism: Anoplopoma fimbria; assembly: GCF_027596085.1. Taxonomy (NCBI): domain Eukaryota; kingdom Metazoa; phylum Chordata; class Actinopteri; order Perciformes; family Anoplopomatidae; genus Anoplopoma; species Anoplopoma fimbria. Next base: position 5,727,802 of record NC_072451.1, on the reverse strand, counting down.
CATCACTCTGCAGGTGGAATTTTAAATTGGCTGGGTAAGGATTTTAAAATGAGACGTATGTCTTCTGTACATGTAGATGTATTCTGAACAAGCCTGTGCCAGAGTCTATCATTACCCATATTGTCATATAGTAAAAATGGATTTTGAGAACATTAGGCTTCCCTGATGTAAAGAATTTCAAATCTAGACTTCATTCTTTGCTTAGGTTGACATGACTCTACTTTACCTTAACCAACCAAATACCTGTTTGCTGCTATGCTGATGCTCTGAACCCCGTATATTGCACCTTTAAATAATAACAGAAAAGAACTGTGTGGAAGCACTATACTACAAAATATTATTATTTTGGTAAATCTATGTTGCCTTGAAGTTGTGCAAGGCACCGCTCTGTTCATTGAGAAAAACAGAGGTTACCTTTGGTTACTACATTTTTTTTTTTTTTTTTTTAAATGTAGTAACCATGTGCTGGACAGAAGAACATGTAAAAAACAGAAAAATAGAGAACTTGGCATTTGAAACTTCACTTGGTGGCATTTAAATGTATGTTCATGGGAACATTACCTTGTGTGCAAACTATTTTTTACTTTTGATATGTGACTATTAAATGAATAAAGTAAGTACATCTGGGCTTACCAGCTTTATCATAGAGAATATGGGACCTCTGAAGACCTTCCTTCACGTGCTCCTCCTTCACCAGTATTTCCTGAGAACCATCTGGTCCTGATGGGCCGGGCCGGGCCGAGGTCACCTGAGCCTTAACAGCCAGCTGCAGACTATTGAGTCCTGTTCTCGCGTCTCCATCACAAAGGAAGGCGATGGTGTCCAGAGCTTTTTGTTCAATCAAAATCTTTGGCCTAAGAAAACAATAATATACAGAGATATATATAAAGTAGTATAAAATATGTATAAATAATTGAAACTCTGTTGCCAGTTTGTTCGGTAAGTCTACCTATACAAAGAGGTGTTTCTGTAATTTTCCTACCCTAATTTAGAGAAATAGGACGGACAAAATAATAGAAACATCTATCAGGTTAATGCAATACAGTTAAATAGCAGCCCAAACTACAGAACTATTAAACTATTACCAACTATTTGATTATATATCTGGAATTCATTCTCATCCCATACCATCTGCAGCTAGCAGCTGTCTTTCTGTCTGCAACTCATTTGCAAAATATTTTCTGTCAACATATAATACCAGACCAGAGTTGCTATGGCTCCAACTAATAGTACAATCCTCCAATATATTATTTAAATGAACCCACTAAGCCAGAAACAGAAGAAGACAACAGGCCTCCCACTCAAAAAGGATTTTGAGTTATCCGGTGACACCCCGTCCCACTTACTCATGTCCATCTGATCGGTCTTGTTGTTTAGGATTTGCTGGATCTTCTTCCAGGACTCTGATCCCCAGTCTGGCCACGGCCCTGTCCAGGATCAGGCCCATCGCCTCCACAGAGAGCCTCTCCAGAACCAGCACCCTGCACCTGCTCAGCAGAGCGTTATTCACCTGGAAGGATGGATTTTCTGTGGTCGCCCCGATCAGAGTCACCGTCCCGCATTCCACGTGAGGAAGAAAGGTGTCCTACAGATACAGGCACATATTGAGAGAGGGAAACATAAGAGGGGATAAACCTTCTCTTAAATTACAAGATAACGAGAATATTTGTTTCACTATTGACTGAGCCTCCTATCTACCTGACATAGGGATTTACTGTCATGTATGAAATAACTACAGTCTAAATATTGTTTTCTACAGTTAACAGTTTCCAGGATAAAAACTAGTAATATACATTACATTACATTACAGTCATTTAGCAGACGCTTTTATCCAAAGCGACTTACAATAAGAGTATTCAACATAGGTATTCAAGAGAACTACTAGTCACCAGAAGTCATAAGTGCATCTCCTTTCTTAAACAAGCATCTAAAAGCATAAACCAGAGCAAAAGTATAGTGCAGAAGCAAATTGCTACAAAAACAATAATTGCCATAAACTAATACGAATACAAATATATATATACTATATATATATACTAATATATGATAGCAATTTAACTGTAAAAAGTGCTAAACCTAAACCAAAAATTATTTTTAAATGTGTGAATAAGTTACAATGTTACAACTGAAATAGGTGCTACTCATGGTTCACATTCTAAAATGATTTACAAAAAAAAAAGATCTGTTGACACATATTCAATTTGAGAAGCAAAATAGAACCTATTTCTTCTTCTACAGAATGCGAAGCATTAATATACATTTACAAGACTTCACAAAAGTATTTGGTGTGTATTGTTTGAGAGGTCACTAAACTGAATGTATTTTGAGTGAGTCCATTTTCCTAATGGAGCAGTTAAGACTGCAGTACTTTTTATCTTATGACAGAGCCGGGCTATCCGTTTCCCCTTGCTTCTAGTCTTTATGCTAAGCTAAGCTAAGCTTATCATCTTATGGTTGTAGCTATATATTTGAATGACTTACATGAGAATGGTAGCAATATTCTTATCAAACTCTCGCAAAAAAGTGAGTGAGCATATTTCCAAAAATGGCAAACTAATCCTTTGACGTATTTGGCACAGAAATTGAGATAAAAATATCAACATTGGTTGGGTTTTGGAGTTGCAGCTTCAAACATAAACACATATCAGAGTCCATCTTTCTGGCTCAACACTCCACCTGTTGAGATTTGTTGAAGCGGTGAATTTCATCAATGAACAGGATGGTCTTCCTCTTGCAGAGTCGGAGCTCGTTCTGAGCCTGTTTGATGACCTCTCGGACGTCACTGGTGGACGCGCTGGTGGCAGACAGAGAGACAAAACGAGCTGTCCCTTTCTTTTTACTGGTGCTGGCGATTATGTGAGCCAGAGTGGTCTGAAAGACAACAAAACACAAGTGATATGATTAAAACACATGCTAGGCCTTTTGGAGTGGATACATTATAAGCGTCTTTTATCTCCAGTTATTGAGAAATTAATTTAATTTTCCAGGTCATTTAATGCACCTTCCTTTGAGGGCCTTGTAAATCTCATCTTCACTATAAAAGCTTATTAGAAGCTCCAAAAAAAAAAAGGTTTCAATTGTAAAACCTGAGCGCTGTGAGAGCAATATTTACATTTATTTGAATTATTTAGGATTGGAATAATTTATCATGAAAAAATGCCAAACATCCACCGGTTCCTGCCTCAATTTTCTCAAATTCTCAATTTCATATTATCATTAATTAAATATATTTTAATATTTAACTTTTGGATTGACTGTTATTATTTACGATGTCACCATGGGCTATGAGGAATTGACACCTTTTGTGTGATGGATACCTATTTTTCTGACATTTTATAGATTAAACAAATAATCTTTTAATAATAATAATAAAATCTAAATTGAAAATAATCAACCTTGCTAGCAATTGACAAATTTCATTGTCATTTCAAAGAAAGAAAATATCAGATTAATCAAAGATGAAAACAAATTGTGTTACAGTCCAAAATGTTACAGACCAATTAGTAGTTAATTATGATTATATGCTCAATATAAGATGCTCAAAAATGTGTTTTGCTTTTTGTTACTCTTATTAGATGTTTGAACTTCATTGTGCAGAATGATGATTGTGCAGAGTTTGAAAGAATAAAAATGTGTGTTATCACAGTTTGGAGATCAATTGAGGTTCAGTAGCTGATCTTGCACCCATCAGAAGTAGAACCCAGTGAACTGAGAGTTTACTTTTCAGTTGTGCATAACATTTGCATACTCACATATTCTCGATTTTTGTTTGAAAAATAATGCATTACATATATATATATAAAAAGAAAAGAAGAGATATGAATTAAGGATAGGGGATGCTGCATCACTGATGGATGCTGTAACTCAGTAGTCACCGCCCCACCTTTCCACACCCCGGTGGTCCCCACAGGATCAGAGATGGTATTTCCTGGGAGTCCAGAAGTGACCTGAGGAGTGTTTGCTGACCCACAACTTTGTTTTGACCAAAGTATTCCTCCAGTGTGTTTGGCCTCAGCATCTCTGCCAGAGGCTTATTGATGCTCAGCAGTGACAGTGGTGATACATCCTGTGCTGCCTTCAGGGTCGGTCCGTTTAATCCAGAGAGCTGGCTGTTAACATTCTCTGCACCTTCTTGTGCTGCTTCTGCCTCGCTTGCCAAATTACGTTTAACCCCCTTATTGACAGCAGATTGTTTACTCGTCAATAAAACATCCCTTTCACTTGCAGCTGACACTTTACTCTTGTTGGCCTGGAATAGAGAAAACAGGGAGGAGGATGACGGTGAACGCGTCATGGGGTTGTTGACATCCGGGTGTTCAGGCTCCGCGTTAATGCGTGATTTCTTCAAAGGAGGCTCCGTTACCGACGCACTGCTGTCGGTGCCGCTTTTCTGCAGACACGCATCGAGGTGTCCGTTAATCGTGGCCGCCGTGAAGTCCTCTAAACATACGGGACATTGCACCGCGTCCAGTGCGGAGGCCATGTGGGTCGCCATCTTGATTCCCGTGGAACGTTAGACCCTGTAGTCACATGACCAATTTTTTGGTTTTTTTTTTTACAAAATATATTTTTTCAATTTCTAAAATTGTTTTTACTTTAACGTTATGCCCAAATGTGACTTTCCGCTTCAAAAAAAATAAATAATAATAATTAAATTAATTATGTTAATAATCGACTACCTCTCATTTCCTCGCTGTCCGTGCGCATTCACGTGCTCTTGAGACGGTCCGACATTAGGACATTTCCTGTCTAGCTTATGTTTTTGAGACAAATGCGAAGTAACATAAAGATGTAAATTGTAAAAAATGATCTGCTTTGTTTTTTTTGAACCGTTAATATAGTATGACTGACTTACATTGGAAAATACACGTGAATGGAACCGTTTTTGTAACGGGGCCAAGGGAAAGTTTTATTTTTCCTACAGGTTAAAGTACATGAACGCAGCATGACTCCGGTTACTTTGCATATGGATTATGGGAGTTTATTATAGAGGAGCTCGGGGTTTATTCATGTTTTACGACATTTCAAAGGAAAAACTATATCTAACTACAATTATCTGACAGCCATAGTTACTTGAAGATACATTTTACTCATAAAACATGTGATCGTCTTATTAAATATGATGCATCATGCAGATCAAAGCACCCAATAGTCTGTAAAGTAGACAAAATTAGCTCAGTTACTGTAACAACAATAAAATGCTGCTTAATTAATGCATAAATAATTGATTGATTGAAAAGAATATAATATATAAAGGCCTCCCTACATTAAGAGTACTTTTACTCTTGATACTGTTAGTAGATTTTGTAAATAAAACGTGGATTTTGCAGGACTTGTGACATCACCACTTTGATTAAAGCAAAGCTTTTGAGTATGTCTTTCACCCTTGCCTACAAACTGCATATGAAAAATATTTAAGATTATATTGCACCTCCTAGACAACTTGGCTTGGCTGGAAAAATGACAAAAATTTTAGGCAATTTAAAATCATGAAGTACATATGTGGATTAAAAATCCCTTTAAAGCACTTAAAAGTATGTATGTTCTCCCTCACTATGAGGCAATTAAACATACATGCTTAGAAAATACTATTTTCTCATGAATGAAAAGTGAAAGCATTGAATAATCATTGTAATTTATTTTAAACATACAATAATATTAAGATCAATTATGTTTTTTTTCACAGATTAATTTAGTTGTGACTAATCAAAAAATATGTAACAATAAAATATATTTTTTGGTTGAAAAACACATTGTCTACAAGTATCACAATCATTGTTACTATGTATGTTCCACTACAACTTTAATCAATGCAGTTTTTTGTTCTTTGTAGTTGATGTTGTTGATGTCGCCATCAGCATCATCCTCCTCATTTTGGTGTGATAACACATCAACCAGAGAAGGGAGGCTCCCACCTCGCAGGATACCGGCCCTCTGCAGAAGACCGTCAAGACCTTCGCCTAGAGAGCCCTTAAGAGGTATATACAGTTTATTTCCAGAAGAAGTCTCTGCAGGCTGGTGAATCTCAAGATCCTCTGCGCTCATCCTGCAATTATGACAGATATTTTGGTTGTGATTTTACTGGACTGTGCAGCAGCAACAAGGCAATGAAATATAAAAGATAAAATAAATTGACCTCATGTCAAAGGTGGAGCCTTTGAAGGCCGGTTTGAGAGTCTCTGCTGCTGTCGACAGAGTGTACGGGATGGAGAAATGTCTCTGCTCCCAGTGCTTGTCCTTCACAAGTGGAGCCAGGTTCTGGTACATGTCATCCACAGCCAGCATTGACACCTACAGGAGAGAGAATAAACAGTTGTGGCTCATTTAAGGTGTTTAGACTAGTTGTATTGGAGATAAGCCCTGTGGAGAACAACCTGAATGTTTCTGTCAATCAACTGGTTTGTTTCAAAGTCATCATCGTCCTCGCCGAATGGATTGATGATCAGCTCCCCCACCTACAGAGAGGAAACACGCATCATGAAAACACTCTGTCATGACATATCAAAACAAAATCAGTTTTTTTCTAAATGTGAAACGTGATCTTATGTCTCACTTTGAGCCAGCCGGCGTAGAAGAAGAACTGCAGCAGAGTGAAGACGGGGACGTACATGTCCAGTTTGTGATCCTTGTATCCTTTCTCAGGGTTGAGAAATTGCCGGCCAATCACACAGAAGGCAAAGAAAGAGTAAACCGCTAAAGTAACTACCTGCACAGATGGGGGGAAAAAAACACAAGGCAGTTTTCAAATGTAGTGGAAGAAGTACTCAGATCTTATACTTAAAGAAAAATAGCAATACTAGTATTGCATCAGAATATACTTAATGTACCAAAAGTAAAAGCAATTATTCACAATGGATCATTTCAGAACAATGTTTATTATATTATGTTTATATGTTATAGTATATTATATTATTTGATTTGATTGAGCCTATGTTAATAAATGAATTGTGGATCGATAAAGTTTTTTGTGCTGCGGATCGATAAAGTTTTATTTTAACCTATAATGATACATCATAATTCATTGGTTGGTGTATTTTCTATTATTAATCTCAATTTACAAAGTACGTAACTATATAAGTAGTGGAGTCAAAATCATCTAAAATGCAGTAGAGTAGATGTATAAAGTAGCAGAGAAGGGAAATACACAAATAGGGTGCAAGAACCTTAAACTTTTAATAAAATACAGTACTTGAGTAAATGTACGAGATACATTCAACTGCTTGTGATCAAATCAGTTTTGTAATGAATTTTGGATTATTTTGTATGAAGTATGACTGTATTTCAACAAAAAATAAAGAAAAAGAAGATAAATGGGCATCAAATTAAGTAAAAATACATTTTGTTAATGGTAGTTTTTCATCCTACCTGAGTGTAGACCAGAGGGATGCTTATCCAGTCATAGTGGAACAAGAGGCTGCACTTCCCTCTGTACTTATTCAGCTCCTGTAGTTAAAATATATATTCTACTATTATATAGTTAGTTGTACAAAGTTTCATATCCCTTATTCCCACATTGTGTACGTAGAAAGTGTAAAAAACTCCCCAACTCACATCCATCAGCAGCCTCAAAGCGATGTCGTCCCTCACTCGACCCTCCTCTCTCGCTCTGGACGCCAGGTTGGAGAACCAAGTCAAAGGCATCCAGTATTTGTTGAAATCAGAGTGCAGCGACTCAAAGTTCTTCAGCTCTTGTGGCGTCATAAATCCTGCACAGAGATTAAACAGTTTGGCTAACAGATGTTTGTGATTTGAGGATGTTTATTTTACATTTTCAGATGAGCAGATGTGAAAAAGGTTAAAAGGTCACAAACAATCAAAATATCCATGTGAGGCAACTTTATAACTGAGGTCTCTGCTAAGCAATATTCTAGTATTTTATTCAAGAAACAGTGCACATATCTTAATGAAGTAATAAATACTCTTCATACTTATCTTCACAGGTAGAGAACTGGGACAATAATGGATGGATGTATCACACAGATTTGTTTTGTTCATGTATTTTTAATTATTATTTTTTCACATGTAAATGCATATTGATGTATACATATATCTGGATAAAAGCAGAGCTGTTTCTGTTGACTTTCATACTGTATATTTTCTTTTGAAAATCAATAAAGTTTTTGAAAAAACTCTTTATTTAAACCTCTACTAATTCCAGTTTCTTAACAGGCAGTTTTATTTGATTATACAAATGTCAATCAATCAATTGTAAGAAAGGGAATCCTTTTTAAATTGTCTCTGAATTATATTTTATAAGCAGCTGCTACATCTTGTTTTGTCGGGTAACTTATACCTCTATAATGCCTCATAATTAACTTAAAATTTAAAAGAAAAGTTAATTGTATAAAGTAACTTATAGTTAGAGAACTAAAGTGCAGTAAATATACACGAGATATCTGAAGTAACAGTAGAAAGTAAAGTGAGTAGTGTTCTACTTAAATACTGCAGTAAAAGTACTTAACTCGTCTCCACTGTAGCTCTTACCAGCCTCCACTATGTGCTCCAACGTTGGGAAACGCTTGTGAACTCTTGTGCTGATGGAGCGGAGGATCAGAACTGAAGATAAGTTGGCGTATCTCATGAGTGTCCGTCGCAGCAGACGACCCCTCTCGTCTGCCCCGTGGACGTTCCCAGACACCACCATCATCAGGTTGTCTGGCAGAGGGAAGCTGGTGTACTGACCCCACCACCTGTTAAAGGCCAGGCTCACATAGAAACCTGGGACCAAACAATATGATTTATTATCTTCAGATATTGCTTTGTAGGAAGACAGAGCCAGTTCAGTCAGACTCACCCAGTACAAACAACACTGGGATGAAGCTGGTGTTGGTGAACTGGTCACAGTAAAGGGAGATTCGCTCAAACAGATCCTGCTGCTTTGGTGTGAGGAGGAACCTAAGAGGAAAATAAAAAAAGATTCCACTGATTGACCCCCAAAGCACTCACTCATACTGTAGCAAAACAGCAGAATTAACAGATGAAATCAGTGAATTTACCTGTAAAACAAACTGAAAAACAGATAAACTCCACAGAACACCAGGAAGTCTTTGTAAAGCAGCCGGTAGATGCTTCCCTTCCACCTGAACAGGAGCTTGGAGAAGCCACAGAATCGTGCATCGGCCACTTCAAGGCTGTAAGAAACCGTCATGTCCTGGTTTATTCTGTGTAGTAACAGCTGGAAACTCCTGTAAAATATCAATGTGTGATACATGAATCATGATTTATACATTTTATTACAAGCATCTCCCATTAAAAAACGAACATAAAGGTGAGTCTTACCTATGAAGGCAGGTATGTCACCTGGTCCTGCAGTCCTGGGAAGAAAAGTTCCTCCTCTGGGTCTCAATTTAAAGCTCTCTGTTGTTCCGTCATAAATTAACATTTTAGATTTATCACCTGGGAACCTGGAACTGTAGAGATACACACCTACAGTAATGGTTACAGACTTCTTTTGGGTCAGGATTCACTAAATCCTTACTATAATCTATAAGAATCACAGCAAATTCCCCCGAGTTAAAATGTATTGATTGTTGTAATTCAGTTCTTTAGAGTTGATAAAGTCTGATCACAGTTTGTGTCTTCTCACAGAGCTGACGTGAAGCTGTAAATGTCCAAAATGATTCATTTAAACCTGATTTTGTGATCTTTTCATTAATGATTCATCTGCAGATTATTTTCATAGATTTATCAATAAAAAATATAGTCTACAAAATGTCAGTTTCCTTAAAGCCTTTTAAATCCATTTTTCTTTTAAGGATGTATTTTGATCAAAAGTGTCATCCGTTTAAAGTATTTGTGTTTATTACTGTTATATTTCACCCTTTTGAGCTTATTTGTTTTTTTGTGAGTCTTGGTCATTCTCTTTATGATTTATCAAATTAATTGTAAATCTGTTTTAAATGTTTTGGATATGTTTTATGTTTTATGTGGTGCTGCTGTATTGGTGAATACACTCCTGTAAAACATTTATTTTCCCCAGCAAATTCTTTCTGAATATTTTCGAATAAGGTCTAACAAAAAAAGAAGCAAATGTGTTCTTATCCATAAATGAGAAAAAATGTCACAAAACATTATATATATATATAACATTAAAATAAGGCCTTTTCTTACATGTAAGACATTTAAAAGATAACAAAATGCCAACCACAATAATAAAAAGGTGTCTCTGCTTTTCAAAGTTGCCTTATTGTTACCATTATATCATACTTTCATACATTGTTGTCAAACTCATTGTAAATGATAATAATGATACTTTTATTTTCTTCACATGGAACAAACATAAGACATTCTTAATCTTAGTGAAGCCCTCCTGTTTAAATAAAGTTATATTTTTATTAAGAAGTTAGAAAACAATGTTTTGATATTGAGATTTCCAAAAATTCACACTACTTCTCCAAACATATCTTTTCCAGCTGTTACAAAAAATCAAGTAGATACTTTGGACCTGTTATCTAAGTAAATCCAATGGCTCGCCTTAGAAAATCAAATAAAACACGCACACGCAGTGATTTACAAAGCAGAGGCTTTTAACATTTACTATCAATGACTGTGATAACAGACAGCAGCATTACAGTGTCAGGTGGGTCCATTCCACACATCTCTCATTCTTTAGTTATTGACTGCTGTGTTCTGCTCGTTTGTTTGTCTTTCACATCGTTACAGCCACCGGTTGTAAACCAGAGTCTGTTTTATCCTCTGACTCTGTTTGCTCTCCTCTGACAGGATATTTATGAGCCCATCCATCCTCCATCAGAGCCTGGACCAGTGATCACTGTGGACTTCCTCATTCTTCAGCTGCAGCAGACTCATGAGCCTCACAGTGTTTGTAACTTATTGCATTTATTACCAATAGATTAATGCATTCATCACAATAAAATGACTCTCAATGTGTTTTGTGTTGCTGATAAATGGTAGTTTCCTTTCCTCTCAGTAGATGGCGCTCTTGTGATGTGCAGCAGGGCTCTCAGCCTCAGCCCTGAGGCCTCACTGTCTGTATTTATGTCATAAACAGAGACTCCTAAAGACTCTTTTATTGACAGAAAACAGTAAAAAAAACATTTGACATTTGTAATGCCATGCCAGTATGTTCATTTATAATACTCCTTATCTATTAAATTACAGATTAGCTGTTTGTTCTGCACATTTGTTTCTGAGATTTCTCTTGTTTATCTGCCATGAAAGTTTTAATTTAGTTGTCTGAGGCGCATAACATTACATTACATTACATTACAGTCATTTAGCAGACGCTTTTATCCAAAGCGACTTACAATCAGTAGTGACAGTAGTAACATTCATTTCCTGTCACATTTATTCTCTTCCCCTTATTATTTACGTACTTAAATATGCAGCAATGGAAAGAAACTAACTACATTTACTCATGAACAATTTTGCGGTACTAGTACTTTACTTGAATTTTCCACTTTATGCGACTTCACTACATTTTCCTGGCCAGTATTGTACTATTTACTTCACTACATTGATTTGGCAACATACAACCAATATAATATGAAGTATTATGAATTAAGCCACCAAGCAGAATATAAATGAATTACCTACCAACTGCAACAGGAAGGGATGAACACAGATGCATCAATATTTACAATCTAATACACAATAAATTACAATTACCTGTTTACAGTACCTTTACTGTAATCATGTTCTACAGTAACAGCTTGACTGTGAATATGCTTACATATACTGTAACTTTCTATACACTTTTAACTGATAATTATTACTTCAAATTTAATCACAGGTTTATTGTATTCAATGACAGAATATTTAATTATAAACAATTAAATCATTGGTTTCATAACTGTGACTTGTCACTCAAAACGGAAGCAGGAAACTGGCTACAGCGGTTCATCTGGTCTGTCGTAGACTTCAGTCATCAAATAGCAAACAAAGTGATACTAATCCATCAAATTGACTCAAATTAAATCTACTTATTGTGAACTTAACAAACTGTGGGAAGCAGGTCCACAATGGTCCAGAACACAATTGAACAATGCAGAAAGTAAATCATGAATGAAGTAAAAGGAAGAGAGTCAAGAATAAATTAATAGAGTGACACATTTTGACTTCCACACTAAAGAATCTTGGTGTTAGTGTTCTTAATTTGTTTAATAATTCAACAAAAGCCACTTAATGTAACCAAGTGATGATGCGTAAATAATGAGTGAAAAGAGGTCTAAAAGGGTCCTGAATTAACTAAATCATGAGGCTGAAAGTGGCCTAAATAGAAAAGTGAATGATGAATGACGTAAAAAGTAAAGTCACATTCTGATCATTAAGCGCTTCAGGCTGTTGAGGAATCAGATAACACAAAGGACAGCAAAGATAACACGAACTGCAAGCATGCAAACAAATATTGCATGTAGATGTGGTCATAAGTCAAGATAATAGGCGATAATCATGCAAACCGCTCTACAGAATGGTTTTCTTGACACCCAAACATAGAAAGACCGGTGAATTGTCTTGCTAGCATCATGCATGCTCTTCACAAACTTTTGCTTTTCATGTTATATTATAATCCAAACATTTAATGGGATATTAACCTAATTTAGCTTTGGACTTGACTCAGCAGTTAGGAGGGAAATCATTCACGAGTTGCATTTCCTCTTTCAGCAATCTTTGGTTCATTCATTCAATTACAAATAAATTAAACAAGATATATTGACAAACTTTTTTAAATGTAAAACTTTATTATCATTGTTGTCAAAATTTTAGAAAATGTACCGACAACTTCTTTCTGATCTCTTTATTTCAGGGAACCTACTAGTGTTGCTCTTACCCTCGATCTCAAAAGGGTTGATGATGGAAAAATAAAATACATTGAGAAGAGATTCAAACACTCATCTTATAAAATGCTAATGACATAATTCTCAATACAGTACATACTCTCATGGGACATCATACAAAACAATTGTTTGTTAAATTGAAGTCTGATGAACAAAAAAAAACTGTTATGACATAAGACATTGCTAGTTTTTGAGTTTTCATTTCTGATTTTGTGTTTCTCCAGCTGTCTGGGAAAGCTTGGCTGGACTACAGAGTACAAACATTTGCACTTAGTTAGGAAATGGACGAAAAATAAAAATAAAAGTGCAGTGTAGCTGGATGAGGTTACGCAAATACTAATGAGCCGAGAGTGGTGGATGTCTCTCTCATTAACCTACAATTCTGTAGGGAGAAATAGTGTTGTTTCCTGTAAATGTTTTCTGTACAGATGGATATGAAACATTCAAATCATTCTGCCTGGAACCTGTCTGGTGCAGAATTGCTGCATACTTCTTAAATCAAAAAAATGAATAATACCACGTTTAATTTATTTACAAACACCCTCATCAGAAGACACAGATTGTATGTATGCATGTAACAATCATAATCATAATCATAATCCTAATCATAATAATAATAATCATAATCATAATAATAATAATAACAACAGATAAACTCCTCTATGATGTGTACTTTTTAAGGTATGAATGAAGTGGAGTGTAAACATGACCCAAACATTGCTCTTACGAATGACTCATCTAATATAATATATAATATAATAATATATCATCTATATAACTCATCTTTAAAACATAAGGGTACCATCTTTTAAAGTGGAAGTGGGTCAAATTACTCACTTGGCTTGGAAATATCAACAGAAATAAAGCTGCAAATATGAATTGTGCTGTTTTTATAGGCTAAAAAAATAAACACAGTTGATAAAAGTTGGTAAAGTTGAACACAGAAGCTTACAGGTCACTCTTGATAAACAGGAGCCTCTCACTTTTGTACTAAACTGTGACATAAATCTGCAATTTACCCATAATGCTATGCAAAATACAGTTACTAACTTTTAAATATGTTTTGTGGTAGATTTATTGGGCATTTTGTGGCGTTTAACATTCAAAATGACAAATAAGGCTGTGAGTGTGGTCTTATTATTGTCTTAAACACAGTGATGAATAGAATAGAATAGAATAGACTAGAATAAAGCCTATCCCTTTCACACACAATCACACAGTGTGCTATTCTCTGACATTATAGTCCTCCTATGTGTTTTAATGGAGTGGAATGTGAGCAGTTTAAGCAATTTGAGGCAATCTTGTGAGAATGTGCCTGTGAGAGCAAACCTCCCTCCATGTCTGACTCTCTGACAGTTTTTTTTTTTTTCAACATGTTCAGGAAACGCGTCAATTTACAACACTGGGTAAATAAAAAAGACGTTGTCAGGGGCTACAACCGCAGTTTCTAAGCAACACATACAAATAATCCAATGATTCAGGCTTCAGAAGTGACAAATATTTAGTATTATTATTACTGTGTCGGTAGTAACGAGGTGGCATGCAAATAAACATGACGACATGTGCATTAGTAATACCATTTTAGGGATTAAAGTAGGCTTTATCTTGCATTTTCATGCATTTTACCACAATTAACCAAATAAATGAAATAATTTATAAAGAAAATAGATTTGTAGAAATACTTTTTATTTTTATTTTTTTATTGAAACATAGTGTTGCCCAATCTCATCAGATGATAAAAGAAAAAATCTATAGACTAAAGTGCACTTTTATTTCCAATACAGTGATCAATACACTATGATTTTTAGAAGCTGATACAGATAACATCCTTCTTCAAACACAAGATAAATAAATTCATAACACTTGTTTATATACATATGTGTATATATATGTACAGTACCAGTCAAAAGTTTGGACACACCTTCTCATTCAATGTTTTTTCTTTATTTTTATTTTTGTTTTTTTATTCTACATTGTAGATTAATATTGAAGACACAAAAGGAACACATATGGAATTATGTGGTAAACAAACAAATGCTCAACAAACCAGAATATGTTTTATATTTTATATTTTTCAAAGTAGTTGAATGACATGTACATATGTGTATATATGTATATGTATAAAACTAATCAATGTAGTTTAAAGGGAGGGTAAACTTCTGCTGCACTGTCATTGGGTGTGTTAAGCAGCCGGTGTCTCGGGCTGCAGGAGGAGGAGGAGGAGGAGGAGGAGGAGGAGGAGGGTTGAGACAGATGTGAATAACGGTGCAGACATTTGATGCCTAATTTGGTTTGCTGGGCGGGGATCTGCTCTGTGGGCTGCTGGTCAAATCAGGGAGCCGAGGAGTCGCGAACTACGAATCTCTGCCGCTGGATGTCCAGGAGAGCCAAGACACCACAAAGTACCAGACAGGTAACCAAGTTTTACAGCAAACTTCATGATAGCTATATATGCAACAAGATGTGGTGATTCTGCGGTAAAATCATGATTTTTTTTATTTTTTTTGAGGTAGATACTGTGATATTTTGCACAGATAATATCTCGTTTTGCAGCAACTTGTTGCATCTTGCTTACCTGTTAAAGAATGTGATGCAATCAGCAGCTACAGTTTGTTTATTTTTCTGCATGTTTGAGGACATTTTCACAGTGTAAAATAAACCTTTGTATTTCTTATCATTGAAAAAGTCAGTCAATTTGTCTATACATAAAAAAAAAAGTTGAGAGCAGGAGTAAAACTTTAACAGGACTACATTTGTTTCTAAAGTCCTCCTTGGGGAGTTTTTAGACACTTTATTATACTTTTTTTTGCTTTAGTATTTAGTATCTTTGTGGTGAGAGACTTTCAGACATTCTGCAATTTCATAATGCTTTTAAAAAAATATATTTCCAACCAAGTTTCCTGAAAAATATGCAGTTTTTGGTCATGTTTTTCTGTGTTTGGTGTCAGTTTGTGTGTAGTGTGTGTGGTGTGTGTGGTGTGTGTGGTGTGAGAAGGGTGCGGCAGGCGGCACACCCACCTTCACTGTCAATGAATGAACCTCTGCAGGGGCCTAACAAACAGCTGCTTCACTAACACACACTGCTCTACGGGGACTTTTACTGGATTCTGGGTTGAGGTAATGCCTGAATTTTATTGAAGACAATTATCACCAACATCCTCCTGGTTGTTGTTCATTTAAATGCAGAAAGGTGTCCAAGATTCCCTCATTGTTGGGTCAGAAAAAAGGCAATTACCCCCAAAAAAAACAAAACAATAAAACAACGCATGTGTTTGGTTAGAGAGATTTAGTATCTTGTGATGATTTGCATGCTGTTTCTGAGGAAGATTCAGATTTTTGGTGGTTTTAAAAAGGTAAAATGTGAAGTTACATTTCACCCCAGCCTTTGAGAACACACAACACAACGAGACTAATATACAAACTTGAATCTAAAACACTCAGTGGGATGGTTTGCCAACAGAGCTCGTCTTGTGCTTCGACCCACAGGTCCGCTGTAAGTAGATTATGGGTGTAATCGAGTTAGAGATGTTGTGTCATGACAACCAAACAAGCAGCGCACATGACCTCCCTGCCTGAAACAAACACTTGTTTCCTGAACATCTATATGTGTGTGTGTGTGTGTGTGTGTGTGTGTGTGTGTGTGTGTGTGTGTGTGTGTGTGTGTGTGTGTGTGTGTGTGTGTGTGTGTGTGTGTGTGTGTGTGTGTGTTTGTGCAGGACACACTCCCCTGCTGTCTGTATGAAAAGTGACTGTGCAGAGGAGCATGATGCTGTCATATCCTGTTTGCTGTCCTGTTGCAAGCCTGGTGTGAACCTATTTTCAGCCCCTCTTCCATTTGGGGAAGTGCCCTCGTTTGTGTGATCCTGTCGTGTTTTCCATGCTGTGCTGTAAAAAAAGACACTTTTCCACACTGTACTTTTGTTTCTTCACTCTCTCTCTTTATTTCTGTCTCCCCTCCTCTGCCATTTTCCTCTAACATTTCTTTCCTGACTTGATTCCATCAGAAGCAAAGTAATGGCAGCCGTTAGTGGCTGGATTGATTTTTTCCATTACGACCCCTCCGTATACGTTTATTTTGAGTGGTTTACATGAAGCATAATTGGTAGCCTGACTTTAAAGCCAGAGTGGGAGTATTGAGCTGGGAGGGAGGAAAAGAGGACAACTGATGGAAAAGAGAGGGAGTAGCCGCCAAATTAGACTATTAGGAGGGAAGGAAAGGAAAGGGAAAGAGAGGAAAGGAAAGAACTTGGCAAATGTGACAAAGTTACCAGTTGTTCAGCAGCGGCCAGACTGCAGCACATCTGGAACACATCAGTAAGTTGGAAAATCTTACAAGCAATAAGGGAGGAGGTAGGAGAGGGAGAGAAAAGGAGGAGTGGTGAAAGAAAGGGGCCCTGTGGTGACTCACGTCTCTGCTATTCCACTCCATCACTGTGTTTAAACTGTGTGTCCTTCTGAGGCCTGAGACACAGGGCTTCCCCCGAGTTCCTCCCTCTTTTCACTCCCCCGCCTCCCCTCCTCTCCCTCTTGGCTGCAGGTTAGTCATCCTGCAGGAGTTTTAGGGGTCTCTTTTTCCATTTCTCTCTCTTTTGTTGCTTTCTGTTCATACTTTGCCACCATGTCCGTTCTTTCGCCTCCCCAGCCTCGACTATTTAGTGGGTGTTTAATGTGACTAATGTAAACAGGCCTTTTCTCCTTGTTTATAACTGTCTCTCTGTGTAAACTGGGAACGGGGAATGCAGCACTTGTGGAGCCAAGTGGGTGATGGGTGTCAGGAGATATGTGAGGGAGGACAGCCAGTGTGGTTTGATGGTTTGTGCACTGTGAAAAATGTCCATCTTATCCTGTTAATGTGATTTTATGGCTGAAAATTGTTTTTTCTCTGAGAACCTCAAAAGCAGATGTTTGAAGACGTTTTTTTTGTGAAGCAGGTAACAAAAAATCTTGGCACTCGTCTTGAGTTCTTGTCCAGAGCAAACATCAACCGCAGTCACTATGAGTCCCTCAGAATCAAAAAGCAGGAGCTTCTTTACATGGTCGCCATTATGCATAGTAGAGGAGGAAGAGGATATCTGTACTAATAACAGTAGCCTCATTAAATTCTTCAGCTTTTTATATTCAACAGTTCATGTTTCAGTGTTGTATTAAAAAAAATTAAAGTTGCGGTTTGAGTCATTGTATATACTGGGAAAAACCCTCACTTCCTTGCAGTAGTACAGATGAGTGCAACCATTTCCCACCTGATCTTGTGTCTTGTTGAAAACATGACATCACCCACAACTTTCAGAAACGGCCTTATGAAGCCTGGAGATTAGTTTGGCGCCATTTTGTCAAATCTCTTTGAGCATTCGAGCGGGCAACAAACGAATCTAGAAACACTAGAGCTGAAATCATTAGTCGAATAATCGATAAGCTCATCAAAAGCAATTTTAAAACTGCAAATGAGTATTGCCCCTTGAACGCAGACTGACCAACCCTTGCGTAGCATCGGCCGAGAGTTAATTTAAAAGTTATTAACAAAGCAACAATGCTTGTTTCTAGATTTGCAAATGTGAGGATTTGCTGTTTTTCCCTGTTTTATATAGTCGTTGAATATTTAACAAAACAACTAATTTGAAGGACAAAAGAATAAATCGTATAATAAAGAAATAGTCCACAGACAAACCGAGCTACAGCCCAAACATATTCCTAAACTAGAAAAGGGGACTGTAACTTTTAAAAGAGGTAATAGCACATTCATCAGTCTTACAAATGAGCAGTTAATTTCATAAGCAATAAAACTCAGTCTGGTGTGACCAGCAGTGGTTTGCTGACTTTATGACTCTTTTCCACTTGTACTATTATTACAGTTTATCATTATGCTTTAATTGTCTCTTGTGGCCAATGTGGCTGCTTTTCAGCTAAATTTACAGAGTAGATGTAAATTTTATATCCTTCAAGTAAAGGAAATTATCAGCTACTTAACTCTTGGCAAACATATTAAAAAAAGATAGTTCGAATTTTGAGATATTGGAGCTTTTCTCTTGTCAGTTACAGATGTTAAACAAGCTTCATCTTAAAATGCGTTTGTGTTAAATTAAAAAATTGGTTTTAAAATAATTCTGAAAGTGGCGAAAAATAACCAGTTGAAGACGAACTTGACAAGAGAGTTGAGAGAAGGAAGGAAGGAAGGAAAGAAGGAAGGAAGTTCTTGCTTTTAATAATAAAAAAACAAATGAGACCCACCCACTTCAAATAGCTCTAAAAAAAGGACCAAATCTCTCATGTGAAATAACTAAAACTGCTTTTACTTTGGCATATATCTCTATCTCTCTTTGTTAAAGTAGGTTTTCAGGGCCTTAAAGATTCAGTTTCCATAATAAGGGTCAGTATTTAAGACCCAGCAGTGCTAGGTCCAAATCCATGAGATGATTTCAGATTATCTTGCAGTGTAGCCGAGGTCCCTGGGAGCGGGAGTGGAACAAGTGAAGAGGGCCATGTTTAGAGCATGATGACAGACACACTGTGGGGTCGGTGGAGCCACGCCCGTCAGAGAGGACACGACCGTGGAGGAATGTCAGAGTGAAACAGTCTGCTCTCAGCTCAGAAATGCTGTTGAGAAAGCAGGCTGGAGTTTAATGCGGGGGCAGAAAGTAACAGGGCAGAAGAGGGGAAGTGTTGACCGGCTGATTATGACCAGGAGTAAATGTGCTGTGAAGAGTGTGACCACAATCAGATCATTATTTCTCATAAAGAAACAGCTTTGTTTGTTTCAGAAAATGGCATGCAGGAGTGCAGAGCCTGTTTAAGCCATCATGTGGATGCATCGTGTTCTTCATCTAAAGGTCATGAGGAATTACATAAGCTCTAAAATCTTGATTACTAATTATTTTAAATTTCTTTTTTTCTTACAGTTTCCTCTGCCTTCTCTCAGTGGCTGATGGTATAAATCTGAAAAACAGGAAAAAGGCTCGTATCTCACAGGAACCATTTAAGCTTCTCACATCGGCTGATACATCATGGCTATAGTCCTCCACTCCAGCCCCCTCCTATGGACACGGTTGGCAGCCCTGATCTTCACCTGCGTGGCCTTCTCCTTGGCCGTGCATGGAGGCCGACTCTACCACGGCACCGGAGACTGGTGCATCTTCTGCTGGGCTTTCAGTTTCGCCGGGACTCTACTCGTCCTCCTGGTGGAGCTCTTCGGCCTCCAGACCAGAGCTCCTGTTTCCTGGAAGAACTTCCCCATCACCTTCGCCTGTTACGCCGCCCTGCTCTGCCTGTCCGCCTCCATCATCTTCCCCCTCTACTTCCTCAAGGGCTCCACGGGCCAAGGTGAGACCGGCACCTACCGCATCGTGTCCACCGTCTTCTCCTGCCTGGCCACCATCGCCTACATAACCGAGGTGAGCATCAGCAAGGCGCGTCCAGGCGAGGTGGCCGGCTACATGGCCACGGCCCCAGGCCTGCTGAAAGTCTGCGAGACCTTCGTGGCCTGCATCATCTTCGTGTTCATCAGTGACCCCGTGGTGTACGACCGAAACGCTGCGCTCAAGTACTGCATGTCCGTCTACTGCATCTGCTTCATCCTGTCGGCGGCCGTCATCCTGCTCTGCATCGGCGAGTGCACCGGATGCCTTCCCTTCCCGTTCGTACGCTTCCTGTCCGCCTATGCCCTGCTGGCCGTGGTCCTCTACCTGTCAGCAGCCATCGTCTGGCCCATCTTCAACTTTGATCCCAAGAATGGCGGGTCAAAAGATAGGCCCCACCACTGCAACTCCGATCTGGGGCTGTGTAGCTGGGATAAGCTCATGGCGGTGGCTGTGCTCACGGCCGTCAACTTCCTCCTCTACCTGGCCGACCTTATCTACTCCGGCCGCCTGGTGTTTGTCAGCGCTTGAGGGAAGAGAAAGGGTGTCAGGCCGGCAGTATGCTTCAAATAAAATTGAATTTGGCTGGTTCTCAAAGGCTGTTGAACTGCTGTCAAACACAGAGGTGCGAGCAAATGCTAGTGTAATCACTGCAACTCCGGTCTTGTTTAATGGCATCCACATGAAGGAGCTTATGGGACATGATGGGAGCAAACTGTGGAGTTAGACCACAACGGGTATAGTTTATAGTATAGTTATCTAGTGTGACTCCATTTTGAAATTTGGATATTTAAGGATTCTGTACAAGTGGCCAAAAAGTACTTGAGTAATGGTAGACCCAGGATGTACTGAAGATAATGTAATGGGTGCAGTGATCAAATCAAAATTTTGTGGGTTCTTTTGTCCCCAGACTCACAGTATTTGCCTCTGCAAACCCGCCAAATTTGATTTTGCGTGAAGTGTACTGCTTAGGAGAGAGAGAAGAGGGAGAGGTGTCAATGGCTATGTTTACACGTACAACAATATTCCCTTTTAAATTACTGAGGCTCTCTGTTCATTTGTTGGAGCATGTAAATGTCAACCCTTGCTTCCAGTGAACTGGATAGACTCTAATCTTGATGATGAGGGACCTGAATGTGATTGCTGGATCTTTTTTATTTTTATTAAAGGCAGAATGTACCCATTGTACAATACAAAAATACAAGATGTTTAGGATCTGGATATGAGTAAGCTATTTAAAGAATCTCCAAGACAAGACTGTTAACAAGGATACAAGCTAACATCCAAAATACTATGTGCATGTAAACATAGTCTGTAATGACAAATGAAGAAAAAATGAAGAAAAAGGCGGCTGATTTTTGTTACATTTTTTTTTTTTTTTGCATAATATATGTTAGTTCGATGCTTTAGGTTTGTGTTCAATTTTGTTGTCAGTTATAAAAAAGACTGCCTATCAGTATTTCTGTTTTTTAATTGCCAGAGGAAAAGATAAAGAAGCTAAGATAAGTAAACTGTTGGAGAGAACAAAAGGAAATCCAAGTTCTGTTTTGTGGACGATTTCATTAATAAAATTGAGTGTTTTGTTTTCCCAACAGTATGCAGAGCAGCTGATCAGATTGTAATGTTTATGTCTTTTTTACAAGGCTCCAATGTTGTCACATATAAAGAAGAGCAAAAATAGTTTACATTTTGTTAAGATGAATGCTAGGCTAGCTTTTTGCTCCTGTTATGATATATGTGTATTCGTATCTGCAAGCTACAATCAATGGGGAGAATATATATATATATATATGTGGAAAGAACTTATGCTAGAATATGGAGTAAAAAAACCCACAAGAAAAGTATGTTCAAAGTGCACTTAATATTAGTATTTTCTATGTGTGTTTTAAATTTCTGGTGTCTCCAAATATCAAAGCATCTATTAACACCCAACTCACACCACTAAATTTATAAATGTTGTCAATTGGGTTTATTGGATTTGTACTGCTGTAATGAATACTCAGTGAAAGAGACCAAAAAGAAATGCTTCTCTCTCTCTAGAGGGTGTCAGTGTTATATTCTTCAGCTTTTTTTTTATATTCAACAGTACATGTTTCAGTGTTGTATTAAAATAATCCAGTGTGTCAATAAAACCACATGTTAAACAGATGTGTGTGTGATTGTAAGTTAAAGGAACAGTGTGTCACATTTATTGGGATTTATTGGGCACAAATGGAATCTAAAATTTAAAATTTTCACTTTTCATTAAAGTAGAATCAGCTGAAACTAAGAAACATTGTGTTTTCTTTAGCTTAGAATGACACGTTTAAGACTGTGTCTCGAATATTTTTATTGGGATTGCCAAATAACATTGCTGAATTTCTTCCATAGTCTTTTATTTAACCTTTAAATCCGCAGTACACCTTTAAGCCACATGTGAGAACTTCAATGTTCGTACTTAATAATTGATAATAGATAATTGTTTCGTGTTTATAACATTGAATCTAACGTGAAAGGCTAGCACATATTCTTTAGTTAACTGATAAGAGAAAAATGACGGATGCTTGTTAACTCATTTATAAAGTATTAACACATGCATAAAACAAACTTGTTATTTATTAAACCTCTATCCCTTTGAAATGGCTGGTAACCTATTTGAGATAATATAAGGTGGTCAGTAAAAATGGTCAGGCACATTAGTTTATGCACACATTTGCTCTTCTCACAAATTATAGATAAGAATGTACTGTATGTCTCCGGAAAAAAAAGTTTGTGATTCACCACTTTCTATACTGAAAAAAAAACACCACCACTTTGTCACAAACTATGGGCTCCTAGCACAGGAACTAACACAAGCTAATTGTACACTACCTGGCACTAACAAGCCTATGAGATATTTAATTATCTCTAATTGTGTCATATTCATGTAAAAACTTTCACAAGTGACATAAATGCTTGTTCTTTAAGACAATAGAGCTGATTATTTGAACTGAAAGTAAACTGATCATAAATCAGCATCTGCTCTATGCACACTATTTATACTTCCCTGTTTACTTTATCTCTCAACACACTTTCCTCACCTCCTCCCTTCACAGATCCCTACAGCTCTCTGCAGACCCCAGTGCTTCACTACGGAGACTTCCATTTATCTCAGAGACTCGACTGTCTGGACGATTGACGACTCGAATCTTGCTTCTGAGAGGCGGAGTGCAACCCTGTAAACATTTCAGTCACTTATAAATCTACGGCCTGGAAAGGAGACGCCCAGCTCTGACACAATGACATGACATGAAGTTTATTTTGTTGAAGGAAGGGTTGTACCCTCTGGCATGGGAACATGGCTACTACAACAGCAAGACCATCCACTGGAAGGTTAAGAGTCAGAGTACCTGGATCACAATCACTATTACTCAACTTCATAAGTCACCACATGCAACGGAACTTGTAGAACTAATGTGAAGTTTAGATTATAACTTACATTTTTTATTTTTACAAAAAATAATTGAAAGTTTCTTTTAAGTTGTAAAAATTGAGAACATATGGCATATGATGTTAGAAATTAAATACATTTCATATTCTACTGTAAAAAAATTATAATAATATTTTAATTGTTTTTTTCTTTTACCAGATATCCCAGACAGATGAATGTAGATTATAGTATGGGTTCACAGCGTTTGATAGTTTATCTTAAAGGTTTATCATAAACATTATGTTTAACTTGTTTAATTTATAACTTTGATTTTAAACATATACAGCACACATGTTTGCTGTCTTTCCTTTAGTTTTTCTCTTTCCTTTGTATGTAATGTATTAGTATCTTGTGAGCCCTTGTGGGCACCTTTCGGTTATGACAATTGGATCTAAAAAACATGAATTAATGAATTAATCCATTCATGTATTTACACAGCTCAGGCTACATTTACTGAGTAGGCATACCCTTAGTTTGTATGTTTTTGGTTGCTTATTTGTCATCAATTCCGTTTATGTATCAAATAACCTTTTAGGATTGTCATCTAAAAAGTGTTAAATGATAGCATTCATATATAAATTTGATTTTAAACATTATAACATGCTGCTGAAGTGCAAATGTTATTGTCTCAGGACTGAACTCCAGCTTTTCTCTTAACTTTCTTTGTTTTTTTCTCGGCCGGAATGACTTTCATATCTCCTTGGCAACTTAAAAGTTCATTTTGGCAAACTCTGCTGACGTGTGTCTTCACATCTTTTGCTCTGTTTTACACCATCTCCCAGAAAGCTTTGCTACTTTTATATACAACGAAAAAAAAGTCCCGTGGGGAGTGGTCTTCCTCTATCAGTAACAAATTCATTCTTGGCCTTTCTCCCACTTTGACCCATAAAAAGAACAAAGAGAGTAAGTCATCAGCACCACAATAGCTTGATACAATCCTCGAATGAAAGACGCCATAGAAAGAAGTCTGTCTCAAATCCAGCATCTTGTTTACAATCTTTCAGCGGATTTGTTGTTCTAAACACAACCAAGGGACAAGTGTGTATTAACAAGTACACTGTCAATGACAACAAATCATGACTGAAAACATATGATATATTAAAGTAGACACACAGATGTTATGATAGCTTGGAAAGGCCCATCATTCCTTCAGTGCTGAGGCTCATCTTCCCACAGATACTTCCCTATTCTCTTTCCAAGCCACATGAGTCTCAGTGAGAAACATGTGCAAGCTGTATTTCAACACTCTGTCCTTGACCGTGTTGTAAAAATGATTTCATGTTATCCACTCATTTTAAAGGGGAATTCCACTTACAGTTTATCCGTCATAGGGTAGTACTAGTCAGTCTGTGAAAAAACAAGGTGTGGTTTCATGTGTGGTACTATTTCTTTACCAGGTGGAGTCATTTCCTCTCTGCTGGCTGCCTAGCAACTGCACTGTAACTTTGGAGGGAAGTTACAGCTCCTGGCCAAGAAATAGTCCCGCAAGTAATGCCCCATAAAACAACAGAACGTTAATTTGTATGCTAAGTGGCACATGCTTACATGCGTAACTAAGATAGTGAACATGATAAACATGTTAGTGTTGTCAGTGTGAGCAAGTTGAACATTCTAGTATTAGCATTAACCTCTAGCATTGCTGTGGACTCTTGTTAAATGTCAGACTTCACCTATCAAACATCTTACATTCACTTCCATTTAACAATTGATTTTAAACAGATACAGTTAGCCTTAATGTTAAGAGTACCATAATTAGTGTTTACACCATTGATATCAGCCTACTGGCAATTATAGAGCAGTGGTATTGGAGTTAAAATCATGATTATTAAAATTATTAGTATCAGAGTCAGTAGGGTAGCATTAGTATTGATACTGTGGCTGTATCAGTATTGGTAATTTTATATAAAACCAGTGTTTATACACTAGTGTGTCAAGCAGGCAGCAGCAGGCCTGTACGATTCCCACATACCTCAGTGATCCTATAGTTAGTGATCCTATAGTTAGCATGTCTTTTGGGACTCCAGCTTTCCAGTGATGAAGGGTAGGTTTAGACATAATGGTTCCTTCTGTTTTCCTATAGGCTCTTTATGATCTAATGCAGGCATGTCCATTAAGGGTCCACATGGCTGCTGTTTCATGAACCTGTATGTGTCAGTCAGACTGAGTCAGAGCGTTCACTGTCCGATGTTTGATATTATACCCCCCCCTGGTGACAATCTGAGTCACTAAATGTGAGAGAAACATGAGAATGGAGGAGTATAAGTTCCTAGATATACAATTAGTTATGATGTAAGAAAAATGTGGGCATCTTCAGGCGGATTTATTATGACTGTATTTGATTATTGATATATATTGATATATAAGTTATGCAATCCTGGTGCAGAAAACACTGCTAAATGAAAATGAAATATTTTAGTGGGTCATTAAGCAGCTTTAAAAGTCAGGGTGACCTTGATTGTCTATTCATAGTCTGGGAAACTATGCAACACAGATAATTTACTGTAAGGACAAATAAAGTTGTGTGTTTTTCATTAAAAGACCATGAAATAAAGAATATTCAAAATGGCTGCTGATTGTTTCAGAATTTATGAGGCTTAATTAAATCTTGAAACAACAGTCAAAAGCGAGGTCACCAAACTTGACATTGCACAACGTTTTACTTTATTTCCAAGTATTAGTAAGGGAAAAGCCCTTTAGTTAAAAGAACACCAGGATGCTTTTATTTTGATTTTGGTCTTTTATTTTTACATAGTTGTTTTTTGATGCAATTTCTTTTGCTGTTGTATTTGAAACTTTTTAGTTTTCTTCCCTTTTTAAAAAAAAACAACTTAATTATATCAGACGACTGTATCTAAATAAAGGAAAAGTTTTTGGTTTTTGAAAGGCTAACGTTGTCAATATGTTAAGATGCACAAAAAATGAATGGCAGGGTCAGCATTTGATTCCTTAAGATAACTTTGCAGCAAAGGGAATGCATTTTTTTTTGGTAACTGGTTTGTGCTTGCAGTCTTGCCTTCTATAATTTGTTTCCACATTCACCTCTCATAAACTTTCCTGGTGTACCAACCTCTCCTGAACTGCAGCCAGAGAGAAAAAGAAAGGAGCTGGAAAAGTGAATGTCATGATTGAATGACGGCTTCAGATTCCAACAGTAGGATGTTCAAAGCTCTGCACCAACTATATCTATCCCTAACCAACAAGGCTTTTTCATTTTAAAGCTCCCAACATGCCCATTTATGGTTGCAACAAACCATTACGACCAATAAAACTGTCAAGAAAACATATAATGCCCCTTTAGGGTCTTTTTGTTAGGTTGGTGTATTTTTATTGCCTTTGCTGTTTTGCAATAATTAAACACTTTTTGTATGTCTTTCTTGTAGCCACGCTCCTTTTAGTTGAGAAAGTGCATATAGCAGCAAATAAGACCTGAGAAGTTTTACAGCAAACAGTTGCTGATTTAAGAACTGTTGTGGCGTTCCTTGTCCCGAGTCCCCCCAGGTGGCACTGTTCTTCAAGACAAACCTGCTCGGCTTCGAGAGGATCTAACAAACTATTTCTCATACAAACCTGTCAAACAGCTTTAACAGTCACAGCCTGGTCACATCATCATTTCATGAGGTCAAACCACCTTTTGTCTCAACGCTTTACTTATTCACCACGCTCAAACGCTCAAAATCTACCGTGATAACATGAGTAATTGACTTAAGTTGATATGTCAGTAAAGTCTTTGCCACTTTTAGTCATTTTCTCTGTTTCTAAGTAATTTAATTAAACTACTACTCCTAAATCTGGCATTGCAGAAAAAGAAAATCAGAAATAATTGCCACCATTTGCAACAGGATACTTAATCAGAAGATTTCCATCACATCCAGGAACTGAGCAGAGAAATGTGTTAGTACTACAGGATGGATTTATAAAATAAAGACACAAGGAAAAATAAATAATTGCATCTCTTGGAAAAAAAACCATTTAAATAGTTAGGTGGGATTGTAGAGAATATCACATATTCCATAATATCTTATTTAGCCATTTAGTTTTCCATAGTGCCTAAGCCTTTTTCCTTCAGTCCCTTTATTCAGCCTGTCTGAGTGTTAGTTTGGGTTTTTTGCAAGAAAAAAACACAAGACACAACAAACCTAAGCACTTTCTTGTATAATTTATATTGAAAACATGTTAAAAACATTAGTTTCCCTTTATAAAACCACATAAAAGAGTTACATGTGGTCATTATTATAACAGTGTCCTGGTAATCAAACCGCTCTGCCAATATCACATGTAACTGGAGCGACGGATCTTAATACCAAAGTGCATAATAGATTTAAAATGATGCTGATGAAATATCAAACGAGGGTAATGAGCTGCTCTGAGCTCAGTTTGGCTGGTTGTCCATCTGTGAGGCCGACTGGAAAGACTGGATGTCCTCCCCGATATACTCCGTCACTGTGGAGGGAGAAGATAAAATCACTCCAACCTTTCATCCACCATGCCATTGGTACAGCTTGTTCAGCTTACTGATAGAATAAAAGGTAATAAGTGTGTATTTATTAACCTGTATTCCATTTTATAGTCTTTTACTTTTAGAAAGCAGCAGGTTAGAAAGCATCATTTTTATTAACTTATCAAGTCCTACACAAATCTCTTAGCTATGTTGAGTTTTATGGCAGCTCACTAGTGCACATATCAAATTCAATATTTAGAAAAGATAAAATGCTACTTTGACCTCAAAGACAACTGTTTTCACACAAAAAATGTGGGCTCATATTACACTTCTTCATCACTGAGCAGTTCAAAATGCAAGTTAAGATTGGGAACATCTAAATATGCCAACTGGTGTGAGTATACCCAGAATCTACAAGATAATATCTGCCAATATATTTTCTAATATTAGCTTACCACCTATATATTCTTATTGGTGTACATATCAATAAAATACAGAAAATGCCAAAGACATTGAAATGAATCAGTGTCACCACCAAGTTTATTTTTGAACTGTCAAATGTACTTCACAGTACATATCTTGGTTATCAAAATATTGGTTTATTATATTTATTTCTTTGTTTATTTTATGTGTTAAACTTTAACCCCAGTGTTTTTGAGCATGCAGTTAATCACGACCTGGCAAAGCAGGTAATGTTAACATAAAAACAGTATTGACCACCGGGACAGGTACAACGAGAAAGTATGGAGGGCATCTCCAACCATTGTTACGAAGCACGAATGAAAATAAATAGTATTTCAATTTCAACAAAAAAGTATTATATCCTAGTTTTAAAGGTAAATCTATGGTGACATCACAGACCGTGAAATCTGGTGCTGTCTTATTAAACTAATCAACAGCTGTGCACATACTCATTTATTTAATCTCTTTATGTTACAACATAGTCATCCTCCCACTCATCCATCCATACATAATGTACATAAAAACATTTATTTCTAGTCTCTTTGTCCTTTACACGTCTGTAATGTAGCCTAGTTTATCCTCTCAACACCTGCACTCATTAGGATAAAGACAAAATACGTGCAACTCACCTTCTTCAAATGTTATGTGGTGCATAGAAGAGCTGGTAAACTCCAGGGGGCACTCATGGATCTTGGCGTCACTATCTCCCCCGTGTCCCATCCCCAGCACCCTTCCCTGGGGGTCCCAGCCCTCGTAGTGGGAGTAGGGTGCAGTGCACATGTCCTGATACGTGCTGGGGTTGGAGGGAGGTGAGGGACACGCCTCCTGAGGATAAGCAGAGTACTGGGGGTAAGGGGAGGTGGGGATGGGAGGCAGAGGGGAGGTCGAGATGGGGCTGCCGGCAGGAAACGGGCTGAGAGAGGAGGAGTGGGAGGGAGAGGGCGAGGAGGAGAGGTAGGGTGAGTCCAGCCACGGGGAAGGGGAGGGGGAGGGAGGCTGCGGGCCGCGGGGGTATAAGGGAGGTAGGAGCTCGGTGAAGCCCAGCTCCAGGTTCTCAAAGCTGGGGTGACCCTCTGACAGAGCCGCCCTGGGCTCCTCCACCGCAGCATCGGGTTTGGAGCAGTACTCCTCGTGGTACCCCATAGTGGGGCAGGGAGGGGAGTAGGTGGAGGGGTAAGGGGGCAGGTGGAAGCCCAGGCCTCGATCGTCAGCCATGGGGTCGCCTCTCACGTGGAAACCCCCGTCCATCCTGGGTTGACCCCCCACAGGACACACGGTACCCCCATCCAGAGGCAGCACAGAGGGCCGGGAGAGCAGCGGGTCCTCCTCTTTGAACATAACTGTGAGGAGAAGCAAAAACTGTTTAACTAATAAGTAGAAATAATATTTTAAAGTTTTGTGCTCAATGTTCTCCTTTGAATGTTGTAAGATATGTAATTATATTGTAATATTTTTTCGCGATTTTAATCTGGTAATTCTCTCCGAATTAAAGGTAGTGCCACATTTATTTTCGGTTAACATTTTTTATTATCTATATTTACTATTTATTCTTATTATTTGTATTCATGGATAGGTGTAAATCTTTTTTGAATTACAGTGTTTAATATTATTGAAGTAAAAATACATTTGAAAAAAAAATCCACACCTGGGACTATTTTTAAAGAGGTACCCATAGTGATGTAAAAATTATATAAAATAATTTACAAAAAAATGTCTTCCTTTCTTTTAAAAGTAAGATAAATGTCCAGTCTATTGTATGTTTTCAGTTTTTTTTCTTGTTGTTAGCACAATGTTTGTACTTTGGAATTATTGTTTTAGTAGTAATCTGTTTTTGTTCCTTTTATGGACTTGGGAGAATATCACCACAAAAGCATCTCCAAATATAAACACACACACAAAGGAGAAATAGAGGTGAATATGGTGTGATTGGACACTCACTGGGGAGATACTTGAAGCAGTGAGTGCTGCTTCTTTTCCTCTTCCCGTTGGAGACGTAAAGACTAACCGACATCGGCCGACTGACGGACAGGTCGCTGTAGGCCGGGACCCTCACGCACAACAAACCCTACAAAGAAAGATTCAGGATTTACGTTATTGACCCACATTGTTGGAAATATGGATTGGTCTTCTACATATGTTGCATCCATAAAACACTTTAATACAAGGGTTAAACAGCTGCTATTTATCGTCAATAAATAAGTAAATGTAATGCTGTTTCCATCTTAATTTCATCCTCATTTATCTGATATGGCAAAGAGGTGTAAACACAGCTGCTATAGTTGTATATGCTCAATAAAATGACAGCAAAGGGATGAAAAGTTCATGTTGTTGCAGAGACTTGATTGCAGTTTTTAGGACTGATATCACACATGCAAAATTACCTCATTGCTGTTGTCACGGTCAACATGAGCCTCCTCCTCCCACTGCAATTTACCATCTAATAGATGAGAACATACGGTAGAATTAAGTGTAACCTAGATACACACACAAACACAAGGACACACAGTCGATTTAACGAGTATCAATTTGGTCTGACTGTATCGCAGCTAACATTAAAGCTTTGTTGAAACAGGTTGGTTCGGCTCGTAAAACAGTCTGAGAGCTTAACTTCATCTGAGGATAAAGAAAGGCTGGAGCCAGGCTTCCGATTTCTAAAGGAGCTGCTGGTTTTTAAACATCAAGGCAAAGATGTAAGAGTTGATTATTTCAACAAATAAGCTGCTATTTGTTAGAATACATAATGGGAGGTTTGTAAACCCTACTCCTCCTCCTGTTAGTGCACTCTCAGATCTTTTTCATTTTGTCTTTATACGTCACCAAATCTACTAAGAGCATCCTGAAAACCCCAGGATTAACTCAGAGAAATAATTTTTCCCATTG
The DNA here is from genome assembly GCF_027596085.1 of Anoplopoma fimbria. NCBI lineage: Eukaryota > Metazoa > Chordata > Actinopteri > Perciformes > Anoplopomatidae > Anoplopoma > Anoplopoma fimbria. The sequence continues at coordinate 5,696,428 of NC_072451.1, read as the reverse complement.
TGGGACTAATTTCTACTCCTCCTCCTGTTAGTGCACTCTCAGATCAACACAATATTTAAAACAAATTTTAAAAAAAATACACTTGTGGTCTTATTAGCCTACATTACTTGCATCTTTATAAAAACTCACGCATGTGCAGGTTAGAAATAGTTAAACCAACTATCATCATTCTTCTTTTTTTTCACTATCTGCTGTTGAGTAGCCTTAATGGAAAAACCGTGGCACACAGAACATAGTATTGAGCTGTATAAATCTACACTGAGCAACTAATTAAGAAAATGAGTTAGCTAGCAAACATTGGATTTGTGTTGCACTATTAAAAACTGGTTGCAACAAGCTGAATTATTATTATTTTAAATATTACTGAAAATAATTCCAAAGTATTTTCAGTAATATTTAATATAATAGTATTTCACTAATAGTTTCACTGTTTGTTTAGCAGAACAGAATTATTTTTTTCGGACAGTGCACAACAACTATTTTCTGGTTCCTTTATCATCTCAATTCTATATTTTTACTGGCTTCATTTCAGTCAGCGACTCATTAAGAGGTAAGAGGAAAAAGATCTGAAATAACATTAGATGTGGACCTTTACCTGTCCCTCGCTCCATGAAAAGCACCCTGGACATTGGCAGGAAGTTAGAGCCGCTCAGCAGAAGCTCCTCTCCTCCCTCCACGGAGCAGGAGGTAAGACTGACGGACTCGATGACGGGCAGCTCCTGAGCCGAACGCTGGGCTGAGGCAGGGAGAGTCAGACAAATCAAACCACTGAATGTGATCCTAAGTTAAAGCTACTGCAATGAACTTTCATTCTGTGTTGATTTTGGCGGTCCCTGTGGACAAAAGCAGTAGTGTTTCAGAGCACCAGAGTCCCTTTGGAAAACCTCTTATTTTACTGCAGCATGGGTCTGACAGTCTGCTTCGCATGTTCCTGATGGCACCCATGACACACATTAAGAATAACTATATAGAAAAAGACAATCTTCCCACTGATAGTCTTGTTTACTTATGTAGGTCATCAGTACTTAATTGAGACTGTTTCATAACCAGTTAAAAGTTCCTCACATTAACTTTTAAACCAGTATTTGTTAAAAAAACTAAAAAGTCCGCCAATGCATGCCACAGATCTTAGATTATACGGCTATAAGAAACTAATTTGGTAATTATTAAGTAAAGTTTTATTCTCTACTCACAGCATTCGATGGCCAAGGAGGCCACCTGCAGAGCCAGGACTCGACCGGGAGGGGCTAGAGGGGGCGCTAGAGGAAGGTGGGTACGAAACACCATACGGACACGTGTGTTCTTCCTCCCAACGTCTGTTTCTCCTTTCCTCAGCTCAATGTCCGAGTTCCTCAGCTTCAGAATGCCAGCACAGTCGATGCTACAACATAACGATTTGTAAAACCAGGGGGTTGTTTTAGTCACACTCTTCAACATTTGTCCATTAATACAATCAAAATGATAAGCCTGCTTCTTAAGTATAAATTGTAGACTTCACCATAGTCTTCAAACTGGAGTACAAGGCTGAGAAACGTGCACTAGTCTCTTTTCTACTCACAGTGCAGTCATGTTGTTCTCAGGGTTGAGAGGGATGTCAAGTATTTTGGTCCCCACCTGGACACTCTCATGACTGGCAGTACCAACCATCTTCCCTGTCACCCTGAGAGAGGAGAAACAGGTGAATTTAACGGCCCTCCTGTGATAGACTGGTGTCCTGTCCAATGAGTACACTGCCTTGAACAAATTTGAGACATTTGCAGGTCATGGTAACTGAAATGTTACAATTTTTAGCCTGTGCAGCATGAACTGGGACATACAGTAGCTACATGTCTTTGCTGTGGTTTAACATCTTCTATGTTAATCTTAAATTCTCATCCAGAACACGTTACATTTAGAACAAGTGGTGCAAGAAATTTCCTGGACCAACACTAGAAGCAGCTGGTGGTAAGTTACGCAATGGTTAAAGCCACAGTGGTCAGATAATGAAGAAATACAGAATGCGGTGTCCCTTGAATATTAATGTATGCTTGGTAATAAGTCTGATTTTGAATAGAAATACAGTTCAGTACCTGTGTATCTGATAGAAAGGATGTGGCCTGATTGATCGGTCGTCAGCTGTTCCGACGAACACTTGAAGGGAGAGCGGCTTCCTCTCTGTGTATCCACACAGCTGTTCAGAGACACATGGCGTGAGGGGCGAAATCAAACTGTGATGAGGCCAACAGCAGTGAGCCATAACATGTGTCCTGAGACTTTGTTCCAGTATTATGAAAACACAAAATTCAAACCAATGCTCTACTTCAGCTTTGATAGAAATTACATTTAATATGAGACAGTCAGAGCTGTTAAATAACTTGCAACTAGATTATGAATATTTATGTTTCTGCAGCTCTAAGCAAGATGTTTTTTAACAAATCATTGTCACTTTAAGCAGCTTCCTGAATCTGCAGGTTTGGGTTTCACCTTGACGACAGGATGTCCTGATGGTGTGGCCTTGACAGCTCCTCTGCTCCCCTCTGTCTCATAGTGGGCTCTGTGGTGTGGACGGGGCTGCACCTCAATACGCAGCTCGTACTGGTCAAACTGGGACGGCAGCGGCCAGTCGAGTGGTGGAAGGGCATTAGACCTACAGGTGGATTGAATGGACAGCAGCTCTGAGCAGGGAGAAAGTAGCAAATGACTAGTTTTGCACACCTAAAAAAAATAAATAGATTTTCATATAATTTACACACGCAAATATGACGTGCAAAATGGACTTGTAGCACGCACTAAGTAAAAAAAGTAGGAATTTGGGGATTTAGTCAATTTTATGATTGAAATGTTTTTAATCAAGCATATCACCTGTTGAATAGTGAGCTGATGTTGTTAAACTTTGAATAACATTCTTAACGCCAAATTGGTGGACATACAGTGAAGTAAAATGGTTAACATATCTTTGAATAGTAGTTGGTGTGAATTTTTGAATTAGATTTGTTTTAATGCAATGTTTTTCTTTTTCTCTTTGCATGCTATTTTTTACTTGAGAAACTATTGAATGTGACTATGAATAGAGATCTTCAAACTGTGATTTTTTTAATGGATATTTTTAAATATGTAGGTTGTGTATCTTTGCCTGAACAGAGGGCTGTGGGCGCTGGCTCGAGTCCGGCCCCAGGCCAGAGCAGGGGGCACAGAGAGGTAGTCCATGCCCAGCGAAGGAGGCTCTCTCCTGGTCTGCTGGGTCTCTGTCAGCTGGCAGGGGGAGCTGTGGCCTGGAGCCTGCTCCTGATCCACCTCCCTGGATGATAACTGGAAAACAAAAAGGTTCACTGTAAGGTTAGGTTAAGTATTTGATAAACACCATGAAACCAAGCCAACGTCTTCACCTGTTCCAATGACGTCTTCCTGGTTTTCTGTGGGATGCTGAGCTCACAGCTGCTGGGCGGAGCTTGTGACTGAGGGGTGGAGTCTCCACCCTCGAAGTTACATCCCTGCAGGTCTTCCGAGTAACTGCCCCTCCGTGAAGTACATGGGGAGACCAGGGGGGAGTTCCTACGTTTTTTACCCCCAGGGGAAGTGGGCCTCGAGGATGGCGAGAGCCCGAAATTGATCGTGGCCTCGTTCAGCTCCTCCTCCTCCACCAGCAGGGAGTCACAGCTGGAGGCGGGGCTAAGCCAGCCGCGGGAGGAAGGGCTGGAGCCGGGACTTGGGCTGGGGCTGAGGGAGCCGGGGCATCTGTCGCGGTAGGTGAAGGGGTCCAACAGTGGGAGGTAGAGGCGCTCTCGGTCCCATCCACCCCCGCCGCCCATGTCCCAGTAACTGGAGATGGTTGGTGCTAGGTCGTCTTCAGGGGAGATGGTGGTTATCTGGATGCTTGGACACTCGACCACACGAGACTCTGAAACCTGGAGGGAAGATGACAGCAGGAAGCGATACCTTTAATTTCCTCAGTTGTAACCCTCAGTTTGATAAAGAAAATTACATATATTTAATAATCATGTCCTTCATCATGTTTTTAAAATATGAAATTTTGTATTAGAGTTGTGCTTGTTGCTCTGACAAAACAAGCAAAGTGAAGCTGTCACCTTGGCCTCTGTGATAAGCACTTTTCACTGTTTCCCAACATGAACTAAAGGATAAAACAGAGCCACAAAGTCATTGATTGAAGATGAAAAACATAATAAATTGCAGAGCTAGAGCTATCACCAGTGTTTGGATTAACAACTGTTTGGATTGGCTGTCTGGAAGGTAAGAAATCCCACGTGAAAGCCCTTTAATATGATTTTTGTACTGATATACCTTACTTCAAGGTTTTGCATCAACAAAACTGGGGAGACCATTGCATCGTAGCACAGCTCTCACAGCTTCACAAGCAACTTTCTCAAAATGTATAAAGTCTTACTTTACCTTCAAAGACATGTTCATCTAAGTTGTCTTAGCGTAGTTATAAATTAAGAAAATTATAATTATAATTGCTGATCATTACATTATAGTTTAGTAGCTGTACTAACTGTAAATCAGTGGCAAAGTTTGTCATTGCAGAGTGACAGGTATAAAATACGCAAAGGCTGCTGAATGGTCCATAAACTCAGGCTTCCAGGTTCAAACCCTCTCATTATAAACAAGCACTTGTAAACAGGTTGTCTCACCTGTACAGAGCGTGCCGGCAGGCTCTCATAGGTCCCACTGAACTCTCTGGCAGGGGCCCTCCGTGGAGGCGGGGAATGCATCCCTGCTCGCTGATTGGCCGATGGCGGCGGGCTGGGGATGCTGATTGAGTGGTGGTTATCTGTAACTGATGGGAAGAATAATCAGACTGAATGTGTAAAAAACGTGAAAAACACTGGCACCAAAAATACAATTTAGAAAATGAAGTGGCAAACATCACAAGTTCAGAGCACAGCTTGAAAACACTTCAGAGCACTCACAGCATGCTCTTGTTGGCAACTGAATGCGGACAAAAAAAGTTGGTCTTAATCGCTAAAACAATGCTGATTAGAAAATGCTGCCAATGAAGAGTTTACAGTGAGTTCATTTTAATAATCTACACCTTTGCTTCCACATGGAAACAATTTAATGGCCGCTTGCAAGTAAAAAACTACTTTTTTTCTTTTGTTCAAACACACTTCCTTTATCATGATATGTTGTAGGTTTTTGGGTCATGTGACCCCCATAAATCTTTATTCATAACCGCAAAATGACAAGTTGGCTCTTGAAAGTGCTATTCTTTTACATCTGGCATGAGAAAGACTCATTAGATGTTAATCTAAATACTCTGAACGCAATTTGTGTTAAGAAGTGATTCATTTTTTGTTTTATCATCAACATGCCTATCTTTTATTACACATCAACTCTCTTTGATATACTGATCGATGCCATATGGAAAATGCACACAACTGGAACTTTTGCTCAAGAAGTGCACACTCAGTGTATTAGAAACAAGTTCAGCATTTTTATCACTTTAATTTAAAGGAGCAGTTCGACTTTGGAGGAATAGAAGTGTTCATTTTTTCTCCTGTGAACTAGATGAGAAGTTTGATACCACTGTCATATCTGTAGGGTAAATAGGAGCCAGAGCCAGAGCCAAGAGACGCTTAGCTTAGCATAAAGACTGGAAACAAGCAGAAACAGCTAGCATGACTCTATCAAAAAGTTTCCAATATTACTCATTTGTTTAATCTTTACAAAAAACAAAGTTTGAAAATGACACACTGTGGTTTTAGAGGTTGTTATGAGCCCCACTAGCTGTTTCACATGTTTTTAGCCTTTATGCTAAGCTACGCTAACCAGCTGATGGTGGTAAAGTCATATTTCGACATGAGAGTGTATCAATCTGAATATATAACTCTCAGGAAGTAAGCAAACAATTTTTTCCCAAAATGTTCCTTTAAATACATTTATATTGAATTACATGAATTGTTATTATTTACTTTTATATAGTTATTTGTATCACCTCAAAAGCATGAACACATTTGTATTCTATGCCAAGGCAGCAAAGAAAATGGTAAAAGATCACATTTTTAAAATCTGCTCAGGCATATTAAAAGTGCCGATACACTGTACATCCAATTAATGAAAATATCTGCATGACACAGTAGAATCTGGTTTTAATATGACTCTCACAGAGTCATATGAAAACAATTTACTAAACCAACACCTTTTTTAACTCTACTCTGAGTGTTAAGAACTATTATAATACATGTTGTCCATGTATTATAGTCACAAATAGTGCAGTAAAGGCTGAAGTGGGAATCCAAGTTTTACACCAATAAACCGAGCTATTCTGCTAATCTTGACTGATGATTTAGGTCTTTCTCTATCTCCGTTTACATTTTTTTTTTTAAAGAAAACTTTTGGGATTTCTTTGCTAAACAATCCCCGGAGACCACGGTCGTCACCACAACATTTGCCCAGCGTGCTGTGGTCGGCGTCCAAACGGAGCCGAACAGTAGTTACTCTGTAATGAGTGAGGCTCCAACTGATCATTGTTGCTCTGCAGTGGCGACGGGCCCTACAGGCAAATTTTGGGCAACGCTGACACAAAAACAGCAACTGCCAACAAATTAAGACTCGGAGTGAAAAATCTCTTCAAATGTTTCCTGGCAACAGAAATATTTCCAAGCGGTTAAATCTGCAGTGCTGAGGCAACTTTTTTTCATGAAACAATGATTCAGATGTTTGTGTGCAGAACAGCAGAGAAGTTTACGAGCCACGAAAATGGACCTAACACTTATTGAACACAATAAAGCTAATCTCAAGTAATATATTATTTTGTGTCCTGAGTTGAACCTTTCATAAAAAAAGCCCAAAAGAACACCACACAGGGTTGTTAGATGATTTACAGGACAAAAAGCAAAAGCTATATATTTAGATTTTTCTTGCCCTTTTCTAATAAAACAATGGAACATTTTGCCTATTCAGGGATCTTATAACAAAGAAACAATAATGAACTTGTGTTCAGACCAGCAGAAGAGTTTCTCAATGCCAAATGTACCTTACAGTTATCTTACATGATCATTTTATTTTGGAAACCCTCATCTTAAAGCTGCAGTGTGCAGAATTTGGGCGACATCTAGTGGTGAGTTTGCAGATTGCAACCAACTGAAGAGAATTAGAAAGAAAGGAAATCAGGAATTTCCCTGTCTAGAACCAGTGTTTGCTTTGTCCATTCTGGGCTTCTGTAGAAACATAGTGTCCGTCTCCATGAAGGGGACCCGCTCAGTATGTAGATATAAATGCTTATTGTAAGTTAACAAAAAACAGCAGTTCTTGTTTTCAGGTGATTATTCACTTAAGAAAACATTCTCAATATTGTTTTCCCTTTCTTGCCATAGAGCCACCCAAATGCTACATACTGTTCCTTCAAGTCTAAATGTTTAATATAAAGTAATACTTCATTCTGTTACCTGAGGGGAACCTCTCATGAGGAGTGAGACTTCCCAACCTGGGGGTCATGACCCTCACAAGGGGTCATAAAATAAATCTGAGGGGTCCTAAAATGATGGACATGATAAGAAAGCAGAAAAAACACATTTCTGCTTTCAGACTTCTCTCTTATTGTTGCTTTTTTCTTCTGAATTATTGAATCATTGATGAAGGTTTTTTCATCCACGCTGTTTTAAAAATCTGACTTTTCGCTATTATTTGCCCCCTGCATACTTCAGACTGAGTTTGTAAAACCAAAGCAATCTGTGGCTTCATGCATGTCAATATAAAACAGAAATGACTTCCATGCAGTAGGAAAAAGTAGAGCACTAGTATTGGATTGGTACTCTTTATCCACAGACATCCTGATTTAAGGTATCAGATAAGAAAAAGTGAGGTTGGTACAGCCATACATTTGACCTCTTCAGGCATCTAAAAGTCATGCGAAGGAATAAAAGTATATCAATGTTTGGTTGAACTGGTGACATTTGGTTGACATGTTGGACCAATGAACAGAGCAAGTCGACATTTCTTTGTTGTATACCACTAGTTTGCATCAACAGATACGGAGAGCTGAGGACATGCATCTTAATACCTGCAGTGCCGCTACTTCCAGAGTGGCAGAAGAGCTGAAAAGACTCTTTTGTGATGCTCTGAAAAGTTAAAACGTATCACTTAGAGTGAAGATTTGCTCTCTTGTTTCTCCTGTAGTTCACTTTCATGCCTTGGGTGTGGTAATATAACTGTATGCCAGTGTAGGCGGGAAACAAATAAGAGAGTGGATGTGAGGATACAAGGTGTGTGTTTGAGTGTGTGTATGCGTGTGTGTGTGTGTGTGTGTGTGTGTGTGTGTATGTGTGGAGTGAAAAATGGGGGAGATGGAGGTTGAGTGAAAGAGGGAGGAGGTGTGTATGTGGTGCCTGTTCCGTACACAGAGGTTGAGGTTCCTTCCCAGATGGCAGCTGTTAACTCCACTCACACGCACAGCTGATTAGAAACACATTGAGTCTGGGGCTGCACGCACACATGCACAAACACACAAATACACACACACACAAACACACGCATATGCACTCAGAAACAGGACTACAGCCGGATATGCACAAAACACACAAAGCAAACACACAACAACAATATACTCATGCTCACATGCTTACAGATAGAGGCACGCACGCACATCCCAAACGCACAGTGCACGCAGTCAGGCATGCAGATAAAGGCCCTCATTACAGCACATGCAACATGCAGAACCACACACACACACTAAAAGTTCCCATGCATTAGAAGCCACACTGGTCAGACCTCCTCTATTTAAGGTGTCCTTTTTACTTCAACACGTATAGTATGTGTATTCATTGTCTGTGTCTGTGTAGTTGTATAGTATGTGTATTTATTGTCTGTGTCTGTGTAGTTGTATAGTATGTGTATTTATTGTCTGTGTATGTGTATTTATTGTCTGTTAGTTGTATAGTATGTGTATTTATTGTCTGTGTAGTTGTATAGTATGTGTATTTATTGTCTGTGTAGTTGTATAGTATGTGTATTTATTGTCTGTATAGTTGTATAGTATGTGTATTTATTGTCTGTGTAGTTGTATAGTATGTGTATTTATTGTCTGTGTAGTAGTTGTATAGTATGTGTATTTATTGTCTGTGTCTGTGTAGTTGTATAGTATGTGTATTTATTGTCTGTGTAGTTGTATAGTATGTGTATTTATTGTCTGTGTAGTTGTATAGTATGTGTATTTATTGTCTGTAGTAGTTGTCTGTGTAGTTGTGTATTTATTGTCTGTGTCTGTGTAGTTGAGCTGCTGCAACACTTGAATTTCCCCCATGGGGATCAATAAAGGAATATAATAATAATAATATAATAATAATAATGAATCATTAGAGAAATGACTCTAACCCAAGCTGGGGCTGCTGGAGGACTCCAGGTGGAGCAGTGCGCACTCCCTCTCCTCCCCGGGAATGGAGCTCTCCGGCTCAGCTATGCGCACCGGTGATGGCCCCTGGTTCTGCCGGGGAAGCGGGTCCTCCTCAAACACCAACTTGAACTCGAACTCTCCCTCCTCCCAGCCGGAGCCCGGCGCGGCCCCCATCGACCTCCGGCACCAAGGACAGGATCCAGATAGAGTGACCTCCCTGCGTCGGATCCAGAGACTTCCTTGGTGCGCCTCGGGAAAAAAAAAAAAAAAAGAAAGATTCCCGGAGATATTCCCAAAAAAGTTTCTGTCTTTCTCTTTATGTGCGCGTCAGTGCGTAAATATCCATCCTCTCCAAAGGTTTTGATGTAACTTCAGCAACTTTCCCAAGCTGTTTCCACACGATGAGGACTGCTTCTTGTTCGAGTATTTGCCACAACTTTTTTTCAGCCTGGATGCCTTGCGGTCCAAATCAGATCTGTGCTTTGGATATCTCACAATCTGTCTCGGAACACATCTCCCAGATACACCCGGGTCTTTCATTCTGGCTCCATCGCCACCCCTGTGGCTTCTTCTTCCTCCGTTCAAAAGAGAGAGAGAGAGAGAGAGAGAGAGAGAGAGGGAGAGGAAAAAAGTTTATCAAATATTTTTGTCGTCCTTTACCCTTAATTGCCTTTGGGTGGGTTTCCCAGCTCCAGTTGGTCCGTTACTCATTCCCCATAGGACCCTGTGCCTGTCAGTCATGAATCCCCCCTGCTCAACCTCCAGCCTCCCTCCTCTCCCCCCTCCTCTCTTACTCTGGAGTTTTCTCCTTCACTTAAACTCACTTCTCATTTACTTAACAAACAAACACATTTTTTTAAACCTGACAAATACAGCTTGTCTTTATAACCTACATCCTATTTATGCGCCCACATGTACATGTACCTTTTTCAACCCAGTATACTTAACTTTATCTCCATTTCATGCTCAGCATCCATAACTTTTCACACATTTACCCCCCAAAACAATATGATTATTATTCCAATCATGAGCAGGACTCATGGCAGCTCACTGACCTGCTATTGAAGGCCGGCTGCACGGCCACCAGGGCTGTGATGTTAACTGTCAGTTAGTGAGCATAAGAGGGCCTATTTCCTGTGGCGATGAAAACGACAGCCCCCCTTTTTTGGCTGTCACTCTTCCCTCTCCTCCCCCTTTCCTCTTCTTTTTTTCCCCCTTTTACCCCACTCCTCCTTCCTCTCCCCACCAACTCCTCCTCGTCCCTCCTCTTAACTCTCCCCTCCCTCTCCACCAAAGATCTGTTTCTCATTATCCTCTGTAGTCTGCTCTCTGTCTGAGTCAGGAGACGAAAAACTTAAATAAACACTCTCTCTCTCTGTCTCTCTCCGCCTCAGTCCAGCTCCTTCTTCCTCCCTCCTCCTCCTCCCACCCTCCTCTCTGTCCTCCTTTCTCCTCCTCCTCATCTGATTTCTCACAATCATTATGTACGTTGTACTGGTGTGTAACTGGGGGCTTGCTTCGCTCTCCCTGTCATCCTCTTGGGGTTGTGTGGGCAGGCCTTGGATCCTGATCTCAAGATGTTGCAGACTGTTTGGAGAGAGGAAAAAGGGCTATGAGCACGGTCGATGCAATCATTTTTGCGGCCAAAGGCAGAATCCGGTTACTCAAGCCCCCACCAACTCCCTATGGGGCACTATTGGGCATTATTACAATTTTAGGAAGTGTACATTTCCAAGACACCAGAAGTAAAAATGAATCCAAAAGGATTTCAACTTATTTCTTAAACAGCTTTTAATTTCGCTTTTAATTTCACTGTTTATCCTACCAGTCTACAGTATGTCACGGATAGTGATGACATTATATCCTCATCAGACGGAAACCTCAAAGTCGTAAAAGTGAAGCCAATGCTTAAGTAAAATAAACATGCATTCTTTGTGATGGCCATCAGCTGGCAACTCCTCTGGTTGAAAAAAAATGAGTCTATGAGAAAATGACCCTACTTATCTCTTGATTTATTACCTCAGTAAACATTGTAAACATGAGTTTATGGTCTCAATCTCTAGTTTCAAGTCCTCTTCAATACAGCATGATGTTCATTTAGTAAATAAAGGTTCTGTTTAGAGTAAAATGGACCATAAATAGATGACAGGTTGCTACCATGGCGTTGTCGGGTCCGTGTTTAAGTCTTGCAACTTTAACCCTTTCACCATGTGTTTTCACTTCATAAAAGTTAATTGTAACATTTTTGGTCGCCAAAAATGTCTTATTCAGCGTTTGGTTGAACTAAGCTCAAACCTCTCATTTCAATTCTGATTGTAGAAAAACCAAAGATGGCCGCAGTCGAAATGCTGAACTTGAAGCTTCAAAACGGCAGTCCACAAACCAATAGATGACATCACAGTGACTACGTCCACTTCTCATATACAGTCTATGATCCACACTAAGACAAAGTGCAGACCCAATACAGCAATGTGTTATACAAACAACACTGAAAAGATGAATGCAATCCAGAAATGCTCAGGATAATAACTAGGAGAATAAGTAGGTTCTTAAACTTTAACACATCCTCTTGAGTATGCATCTCACTGCACCAAAATTAAATATGAGAAAGTAACAAATAAATCTTTGAAAATTGAGACAAACTAGTATTATTATTACTTGCATGTATTCGATCATTTGATTGGGCATTTAGAACAAAGGATTTAAAAGAATCACTAAAGTAAGAAATAAAAAAATAAAAACATATTTACAAAGATCATATACAGTCAACTATATACATACATACATCTGAAAAATATGTACTATATGTGCAAAATCAGTGTAACATGTCAGGTTTAGCTGCCTTTGAATTGATCCAAATCTCCATTAACTACACAGTCGTCTTCACATGGGCATCAAGGATTAAAGGTGCAATGTGTAAAATCTGACCACGTGCTCCAAAGGGGGGCAGTATTTCAACTGTATTAGCAGGTCCATACAATCTAAAGTTACACTCATCAGTTAAACACGAAAAAAAACCCAACTACTAACTAACAGCAGGGCAAGAATTCATAAAAAATTCAACCAAACCGCTGAGATTCTGAGAGCCAGTCCAAATAACACTGGTATCTTATAATCTTCACGGGTGTTGTACAGTCTGTGTACGCATTGATGCTTGGTTTATTGAATTAAATCCAAAGTGGCAGAAACGAGAAAAAGGCCGTCACAAATCCGTCTCGGTCAAGGAGACCACCCTGCCAGGAGGAGAGTGGTTGGCACTCGGCGCCTCCGGGAGACGGACCTCCAGTCTGTGGCTGCAGCAACTTGAATTCAGCCGGCACAAACCACAGCAAAGTATCCTCATGCAACGGTAATCCTAGTCCTAATCCTTTTTCGTGCATTTTCCTACAGACACAACAACATTTCTGCTCGTGACATGCATACAGGGTTATCAAAATAAACTTCCATCTTTGCAGAAAACAACTTAGTTATGTTTAGCCAAAAAGCCTACTTAGTAATGTTTAGGAAAAGATCGTGAACTACTTAGTTAGCTTTAGGAAAAGACTGCGTTTGGGTTGAAACAACTATGGAAGTTCCGTTACTTAAGTACGCAACAAATCCAATCAACGTTGACTTCTCGTTTCAGCAGTCTCCTGGCTGAAAGATCACTTTTTGTTGTACCCCTCCATCTCCCCTCCAGCCTGACCTGTGTGAGCTTTTGCGGACTTTATACTTCCACGTTCATGATTATGTGGATAACACACGAAATTGTGTGGGACACCTACTGGGATCAGACCACAGGTGCTTGGATTTGCAGTGGCTGAATTCGAGCTAACTGCTAACTGGAGGTGCTGCCTCCTGACAGCAGGGAGTACTAACTATAGGGTGCGAGTTGTTTTAACGTGTTTACCCGTTAGAATTGAACCCAAACAAACTATCAGCATGCACACAGATGGATGTATTATTGACAAGACCTCGGAGCAGCTCTTCTTCTACATCCTCTCATGAAGGACGCTATAGTGACTCACTATCGCCTCTTGATATCAAGTAATATTACAAGAAAGGATGGGCCAGGGTTAGCTGGTTAGCACGCTCATTTCAGATTATATCTCTGCAACATATTACATAGATGTCTTTGACATATCTTCAAAAATGGGACTTCTTCACAGTTTGTCGAGAATGTAATAAACTCAACTTCTGGCAAGATCTTACACATTGCACCTTTAAAGGATCATGGTTTCCCAAAGAGGTAAAGAGTTTTTATTTTGTGAGTTTTAATATGTGATCAAGCAGCAAGACTTCCAATGAATACCAAGCCAGCTGCTTAATAAAGCTGAACTAAATGCAGGTTCTGGTTGTATGCACAAGTTCAGTCGTTCAGGAACAGAGCCTCCATATAAATGGAAAGTTTTCAAAGGGGGGGGGGGGGGGGGGGGGTGTTGTGAAACTGTGGAGCTAGTAAATTGTTTAAAGGAGCGCTGCAATGAGATGGATGAGTGCAGCACACAGGAGGAACTGCTGAGCGTCAAGTTTATGGGAGGAAAGGAGGAAGTGATTTCTGTGGACATGTTGCCATCATCTGGTGAAAGACAGAACAGTTTTTCTGTAACTTTCCGCAACAGTCTGCTGTCACAGCCCGAGGACACAGATTTTTGTGTTCGCTGGAAAGTGTTTCGCAACATGAGCTCTGACACACCCATGTTCTCAGTCAGAGAGACACCGGTGTCTCAATGGATTAAACTGAAGTACAATTTGTGCAGGAAAGCACTGATTTCAACATTATCACTTCATTGTTGTTTTTCCTTTAAGCACATAAATAATATTGAACATATATGCTAAAAAACATAAATTCTCTTTAAACGATACAAAAAAAATGTGTATGGAAGTTTTATAAAATATTTTGTGAGGTATTTGATCAACTCATACAAAGCATTTACAAAAAATGAAAGTTGAACTATAAAACGCAATCCAAACTTTGTATATTATAAACCGTTTGTATACAAAATGCATTTTTATGGAAATGAAAAGTTTCACGAATCCCTGCAGGGAAATGTAATTACTTTTCTAATTAATATCACCAGAGGTAATCATCCCTCCTGGTACGTTCTGTAACATATAACATGTACATTGACAGTATATGAAGAGCAAAAAGACTTCATCCTGAACACACTCAGGGTTTGGAAAGTGAACCACACCCGTCTTTACCTCCCAAGAGTCTTCAGCTGTCCTTCAACATTGTAACATCTGGTGATATGTACAATAAAAAAAGTTTTTTCTCTTTACACTACTTCAATAAGTTTAAAAATATATTAAAAAAACTAATTATTCTTGAACAGATTTGTTCTGAAATGTTATTTTAAGGCCATCTTTCACAACATACACCTTCAATTCATTCACTTCACTAAACATTTCAGTGAGATGCAGTATAAGCGCTAAAACCAAAGCCTCTGCTATTTCCTGTGATTAAAAATATATTTTTAAGTCACTTAAGCTAAATATATCCTCATGCTTTTCACTTGCTTGTTTACATTACATGCAGGAGCAGACTGAGCCCCACTACTACCAATTCTTAATTTAGCTGAACACAATGAAAACATTTATCCCTTTTTGGATTCATGCATTTTTAACCACTTCGTTTGCTGAATAATCTCTATAACTATAACACATAATTGAATTTGTCAACTAGCAACATGTCCACAACAAGGCTACTTGTATTTTTAACGTATAACCATGCAGCAAGAGGATGAATTCTAATGACTTTGGTGAACATTTAAGTTTTTAGTCTATCACCAACAACAGGTTAGAATTTAATTTTCTACCTGAAAAACCTGATGACACTCCCTCTGCCTCAGGGGTGTTTAGTGCTACAGCATTTAGTAATGTTAGCATGCTAACATGCTAAAGTAAGACACACATGGTAAAATAATACCTGCTACACATCAGCATGTTGTGTGTGGCTGTAGAATGTTTTTCTAAGCTTTCCATTTATTTTTGAGTAGGATTGATCAATTTATATTTAGTAAGTCACTAAGAAACTGTAAGAGGAGTCACCACAGGTGAATAGGATCAAAAAATGAACAAATACATATCCCCTCAAAACTTCCCCAGTTGATAACTTACATTAAGAAAATTACTTTATTCAGAAATGAATGTTTAAATAGCCCCATGAGGCATTAAATATGTGCTGATTTGCATCTGAACATTGGGTAAAGCCAGGTTCAAAATTCTTGTCTCGTTTTCTTGACATATTAGAGTCAAAGGTTTTCACAGAGGACATTTTTCATATCTCTTTGCATCACCCAAAAAATACTGTCAACAGCAGTAAAGAAACATTTTCACCACGTTTTATATAATAATATATTATATAAATCAGACTATGAAAGATACATGAACATACCCCATTATAACTTTCAGAACATAGATAGGACTGAAACTGGAAAGTTTGATGAAGTGGGGATTTCTGGATCAGATTCTGAGGAAAAAAAATGATTTAAAGAAAACAGCTTTTAAAGATATGTATTGGAAAATTACAAACAGGTAGATATCACCATGGAAACTTCCTGGTTGATTACTTACATTAAGACAATAATTATTTTGTATTGCAATGAGATATTCCTTCTGAATGTTAAAATATGCAAATCAGGCATGATCTATGCTAACTTTTGGGGAATTTAGGAGAAATCTACAAAGTGTAAAAAAATAATCATCTCACTGTGTATTTTGGATGTGTTTTATTCAACTAGTCTGAAAGAAGACATGTTAAGGCCAAAATCTCAAAATTGGCCGGTGCATGTAAATCCTTTTGCTTGTGGTATCTTGCCTAAAGTAGAACTTTCCATATTTTGCCCTGCAGTACCTGTTTTTATTACATTTTCTCTTACTATAAAAATCACTCAACTCACTTTTAAATCAAGAATTATTTCAATACTTTTAGTGTTTAAAAAATAGTTCCTTGCATTTTCTTTCATTAATTATAAATCTGGATTTCAAAGTTATAAAGCATTTGCTATTTCGTTTAGATCATTACAAACAGTCTTATAAACACTTAGTTTACTTATCTCTTTTTCAGCTGCTCAGTGACTGACAGTTAACTATCAGTTAAACTCATCTGCCTCCACAGTGAAAGTGTAGGTGCTGAAACTGCATTTATGTGAGCTATGACATCATTGAACAAGGGCATGCATGTTCAGCAAAACTTCCCCTGAAAGAAGGAAGATCTTTGGGCACCTTCACCTTTCCTGCATTCCTGTCAGTGTCAGAAACTTGTGTAAGCTCGTCCGGTATAAATTCTTATGTGCAAGTTTGTTTGTGTCTGTCTGCGTGTGTGTGCAACCTGTATGCATGTTCAGGGTTGTGTGCCGAGCATCCATGACACAGGGCATTGTGCAAGAGTTTGAATCACATAAACTCCTCTGTCTCACGATTAAGCAACACTTGACTCACAGATAGTGAAAAGTGCCTCAGGTCACCCAAATTTGCATTTTTTTTATAAAAGACATGCTTGGGACATGCTTCCAAGAAGAATACATATTTGTTTGCTTATATAGGCCTGAATGCATACAATGTTATAGCACAGATACATTCCACAGGATCATAATCATATATGGAGATGATTCTGAAGATAGAGGGGGGGAGAGTGAGCATTTTAAGGAAGGACACACCTCTCTGCCTCCCTCTCTCTAGTCACAGCGTGTTGCAGCCTGTAGGGCAGGATGTGATTCAGTTTATTATGGACCGAGCTGACAAAGAACGTCACAAGAGAGAAAAGCTGCCGGACAGATCGGAGAGCAGCAGTTGGATAATTCAATCTGACATTCATCATCAATTCCTGGGAAGGTCAGTTGCTCTTGAACGTTTATTAGAGAACTTGATTTTTGACTTCTTATTGTTTTCCTTCATTTTCCAACATCTGCCTCTAAAAATAATAATTTACTTTTGTTGACTTGAATATTTACACAGTGCAGATGTATTACAAACCTATGAATCATTGTTTTTAAAACTTTGGACAGCAAGATAAGCCATCGCTGTTTCTTTATTGGCAAACAGAGTTTCCATAGTTTGCAAAGTAATTTTAAGTTTTGTAGTCAAGTTTCTCAGGTTTTGTTTTGTTTTTTTAGAATCCAATTGTTGACGACACATATTTGCTGTAATGTTTTTTCACACTTTTCAATTATTTTGCAGGCTTTAACACTTTCCTTATTTGACATTTAAAGGAAATTGCGTCAGTTTTATCAGTTTGTCAATTACAACAGTAGATTTATGTCATATGTCTACTGCAATATTAGGTTATAATTTGCAGATGTTTTGTGTTTTTACCTCAACTGATAGATAGAATGGTCGTCCGTGGGTTGGAAACGCTTTATGTTGCCTGATTTTATTAAAAACTAAAGCAGTTGTCTTAAAAAAACAAAAAACAATGCTTTCTCCTGACAGCATCAATGTATTGCTCAGACTCTGCTTTCTGTTGGATTTTTCTACTAGTGTGTACATGTAAGACTTTGTTAACTCATAACTGTTGTTTACGGCCTTCAGAGGGAAAATAAACAGTTTGCTTTAGTGGGACCAGAGCAAGTAAATTACTCAGGAAATAAGGGCTTGATGTCTTACTCTCACAGATGGAAATGTTTTTTTGGAGATCTTATCGTTCCTTCTCTACATTATTCATGTTTCAATTGTCTATTTAGCATATTAGTGTATAATAATAGTCAGGGTTGGTCAGGGACATAACATCTTTAACTGTGTTTTTCCTTGAAGGTCAACCCTATGTGACCTCTGCACTGCATGCTACTAGTTTCCATGTGACAAGATGTCTTTAAGTGACAAGTAATGTGTTTAAGAAAGGAGATGCACTTATGACTTCTGGTGACTAGTAGTTCTCTTGAATACCTATGTTGAATACACTTCCTGTAAGTCGCTTTGGATAAAAGCGTCTGCTAAATGACTGTAATGTAATGTAATGTAAAGAAAAAACTGAAAATACAAGACAAGAAAACAAAGTAGCAGTATAAAGACTGTGTCGAAATACTGCTCTTATATGACGCACTACTGCTAATGTTTGGCGTGTTTTTACACGCAAGTTCGATCCACACTGTTGCCACAGGGTCTAATGTGAATATTTTATAGGCTGCGTCAGGGTGGCAACCATCCGGTAGTTTTGGAAACAGCAAGTGTACCATTGGTGAACAGTATTTTTAAATGTTTATCTTCAGTAATTGGGACTATTTTCTCCAGACCATAAATCCAACAATCAGGCCTCCAACTTATCTGAATAAAGTGTTAAGTGAATGAGCCAAATCACCTTAACAGTATTTTGTTAATGTAATTTCTATAATCTCTTCTATCTTTTACCTCCTGTCAGGCAGCGGCGGTCCACATCACACAGACAGATTAGAGATATGTGAAGATGGTTTCATCAGAGGTTGACAAAAACACCTCTGAAACCGATTGTTAAAGACTGTTATGAATATTTTCAGGAAGTTTTCAAAAGACGTGTCTGACATCGAGGTTCAGTCTCAAACCTTTGTTTTTGAAGTCATCATCAAATTTCATAAAAACATCTGCTGATCAGCTTATGAAAATAAGTAGTGATTAGCATACTAGATCTGATCAGTGTTGATCTATTACCACAGTAAAAGAAAAACATCCAAGGTTCGCAGAAAAGTAAGGTGACAAACCCACGTGTATCATCAAAGATCTCTATCTCTGCTCCAGTAACTCTTAATAATCAGCAGAAAGAAACAGATGGCTGACAGAGTGAAAAATGTCTTGTTTCATACACCAAAGAAAAATCTGTTAGCTCTGATCTATTAAACTTGTGAAAAAGAATTAGTTTTAAAGTATTATTATATCAAATGACTAAAATGTTCCTCCAAATTTTTTTAATAATCTTTATAAGATCTAAGAAGTACTACTACGAATTCATAAGAAAGGCGACCACAAGCTTTATTTTTTTATGGCATGTATAACTTTTTTGAACAAAAAAACAAGATATTCTTTCCTCATACAAGGAGAAGAGATGTATACAGATAGCTGTGTGGGTAGAAACTAGACACTTATACTGATAATTCAATGAATACAAATACAATGAATATTGAATTGGATCATACATCTGTACAAATGTCAATCATTACACACAATGTGTAATTTAGATACTCTTACCCTACCTGTACTTCAAATGTTTACTGTGAAGCATTAGTGGGAATCTAGTAATAAGTAGAATATTATTAATAAGTAGGTTTTCCTTTGTGTATATTCACCAGAAAATAAGAATTGTTCTGTTTTGTTACAACACACTGGACCTTTAATTTTAGACATTATTCAAAACATTGTCTTACACCTCTTACACCTCTCTTCCCACTCGGCATATATTTATTCTACCTCATCACAGGGTTTCTGAGTGTTGTTACTTGAAAGCCTGGTGTGTCTCATACAGACACTAAAGGGCGCCTTGTGTGACAAAGCGTTGGTATTTGACGCCCCGGGCAGCTTATTTAGGTTATAACTTTTTCTATCATCCTCAGGATCAAAACTCCTTTCCAGCATGGCCATCTCCAGTCATTCCAACGTTCTGTCCAGTGGCAATGAAACAGAAGATAAAGAAAGCGTTGTGAGCAATGACTTTTCCACGGCCTCGGGTGCCCTCATCCTCAGTTTGGTCTTCCTCCTGGGCGTCCCTGGCAACCTCTTCATCGTCTGGAGCATCCTGGCTCGCATCAAACGACGCTCGGTCACCACCCTCCTCATCCTGAACCTGGCGTGTGCCGACGGTTTCCTCATGGCCCTCACCTTCTTTTTCATCGTCTACCTGGCCATGCAGACGTGGGTCTTTGGCGATGCCATGTGCAAAGGCTTGTTCTACCTGTGCAACATCAACATGTACGCCTCCATCTTTCTGATCACGCTGATGAGCGTGCACAGGTTCGTGGCTGTGGTGATGTCGAGGGGAATGTCCTCCCTGATCACCATGAAGATTGTGAGGAGGGTGATCGCAGGGATGTGGGTGCTGGTGGTGGTCATTTCTATCCCCTCACTGGTGTTTCGGGACGTCAGAGTGGACCCAGACGATAATACAACAAGACTGGTGTGTGCGCCCAATCACACACAGCCTCGACATGTAAGTAGTTTTTCAGTTAGTGTTCAATGAGGTTTTTAAAGCAAGAATTAATTAATCAACACAAATACATACAAATAACTTAAAATGTTTAAATTTACTTTACTGCCACTAACACACTTGAATAGACAATTTAAATTATAAAACAAAGTCACCTTGAGGTCTGGCTTCACTTGACATACATGCACATATAGATGGAATAAAACCTACAGAAGTATAAACACACACACATCTAGCCATTTAACTTACAACCGCGTATTGCTGCCACAACAGAAAAATAAATCAGTATCAGGTTACAACATTCATGTAATAAAAGTTATTTCAATAATTGTTTCATGTCATAACAGCTTATTTTTCATGTTATAACAATACATTTTCATGCTATAACAAGATGAAATAAAGTGATACTTATCCATTTTTTCTTTTTACAATAAGCTTCTGTAATACCTACAAGAAATATAAATCAAAAGAATAAAGTATAAGATCCTTAACTAAGTGGAAAATGTATCATTTTAAATTGAATATAATGTTGGAGTATTCTAGAAGTAATAGTAGACAATAAAAAAAAGACACTATAATCATATCAAAATAACACATGTTCTGATTTACTTTTGTAAGGTTTATCTCTGTGTTATGAATGAACAGATTCAGGCTCAAGATATTTTTCTTGCTCTGCCTTGTTTTGATATTTTCGGTCATGTCTACAGAAATTCATGCGATCATTTCAATAAGCAAATCTGTTTTGTTTCCTCCTGTGTGCAGGTGCGGTTTCAGTATGCCTTTGAGACGGTGGCCGGATTCATTCTCCCTTACACCATCATCATAATCTCATACGTCCTCATCCTGAGACGCCTGAGGCAGACCAAGTTCCGCCGAAAGGTCCGGAGCGAGAAACTCATCCTGGCTATCGTGGTGATGTTTGGCATTTTCTGGCTGCCGTACCATGTCATCAACATGATTCAGGTGTGTCATCACGTGGTTTATACTTCTGATTTTGGATCAATGATGTGATCTTTTGAATGTGAATGTGAACACTGAGTATGTTTTGGTCCAAGGTGGCAGCTGAGTGGTACCCTAAAGATTCACCAACAAGAGATATGTGAGTTACAAAATATTTTCACACACTCTCTCAAGCTACATTATTTTAATTGACATGTTTTTTTTTTTATATATATATATTTACTTGAGTTGCACATAAACAATAGCACTACAACATAAGCTGATTAATTTCCCCAGATATCTGTTGAAACCAAACATGTATTTTTTCTCGTAAGTACAAATGCATTTTTTACAGTTACAATAGGAAACAAATAGCCTGCACCACATTCAGACAAAAATAAGTCAGAATAACTTTGGACTGATGAATCTATTCTACTATGCTATGATTTATTTGGAGCTGATATTGACAGTTTGTCTGGTCGTTTCCTGACTCTCTGAAATCAGTTTATGTTTCCATTGCTTTGTGTCTTTTTATAGTTGTTTTGTGTCTCTTTGTGGTCACTGTTTAGGGGTTTTGTGTCTCCTTTAGGACAGTATGTGTCTCTTTGTAGTGATTTTTCACTTTGAGGTTGTTTCTGTATCGTTGTGATCATTTTGTGTCTCCTTATAGTAGCTTTGTGTCTATTTTTGATTCATTTGTGTCACTTCGTAGTGATTGGCTTTCAGTAGTTTAGTGTCTATTTATGGTCATTTTGTGATGCTTTGTCAGTGACATTTTGCAGGTGAAGCCCAGGGGGTTCAGTAATCCTTCCATTGATAAAAAATATATTTCCGCAGATTGAATCGTATCACTAAGACCAGTCGGGCAGTGACTTCGGCGTTGGCCTTCATCAGCAGCTGTGCCAACCCCGTCCTCTACACCTTCGCTGGGAAGTCCTACATCAAGAAGAATGGATTTGCGTTCATGGCTCGGCTCTTTGAGGGCACATCATTGGACCAGACAGGAAACAAAAAGAGTAAAGAGACTGTGGGACTCAGTAATGTTGAGTCCGCAAACGAATCCGTAACAGGAACTAGTATTTCACAAAATGGGAGATGAGCGTTGAATGGACTTTTTGCATCAATGAAAGTATCAGACAGTGAAAATCTCTATAAAGACTTGTGGAGCGTGTATATTTTGGTTAAAGCAACATTTGAGAAAAGCAAGTATTTTGTTTTGTAGATAATATTGTGTTCTAAGAAACTTGAGTTTGACTGGTAAACAGATGTGCAAGGACAAAAAAAAAAAGTAATGTTTGTACCTGACCTGTAAACCAGAACTGTAAATACTTTTTAAAATTTATTTTTTTACATTTTGTCAGTTACAGAAAATAATTAAGTCATTAAATGGGTTCCCACTGACGTTTATAAACAAATTCAATAACCCACAGTATCTGCTTACAACTACATTGTTCTGAACTATTGAACATCCTTAGTGCTTATAAATGCTTAATAGGATTCAAACCGGCCCTTTGGATTAATTACATTTCTAAAGAACAAAAGACAACTGAGCTTATAGTGTTTATATTACAAATATGCATTTCTTCATAAACTCCCCAAATACATTAGTTTGAACAGTCTGTAAACTATAATCTTGCAATTCTTGGAAAGGTAGAGAATGTTTTTCTCCGACATGTCTGAGCTGGAGCTCTTTATCAAACAAGTTTTATTTTTCAAACCTTTTCACTGAAAACCTTTCATTTCTTAAATTTTGAGTTACCATCATTTCAAATTGCTGTTACACAATGTGGATCTCAGCTTTAGTGTAAAATATTTTGAGAATAAAAAGCAGAACTTGTTTTTAACGAGTCTCATTGTTTATTAAAATGCTTATAGAAATGGTTCCTGCTGACATCATGCAGCTTTTCTCCCATTATAACGTCACCATGTGCCATTACTTAGATTTATAGTAATATCCAACTACTGATGAATTTCTGCATATTCTGTAATCTAATTTACAACCTCTACATAAAATGCAAATCAAATAGACAATACACAGTTTAACTCAATAAGCTTTATGTACCAGTGAATTTCAGTGTTTATACATACAGAGTCACAATAATAGTCTAAGAATGCAGATCTTATAAATGTGCATGTTGATTAAAATAATTCCTTATTTTGAGGCAGCAAATCTGATCCAGCTGTGACATTGTTCATGTAGCATTCCCTTTACCTGTAAACAGAAAATGGTGAATTAATGAACAGTTGAAACATCTTTGATTCACAAAGATTGGAGGCTTCAGATAGTGGTGCTCTTGAAGTGCAACTACCTCATTAAGATCAAATAGAAATTCATTTAAATATGCTTTGCAAAAGAAATGGAATTTGGTTTTGCTGCAGACTTTCTAAAAATCAATCTGGATACAATCAAATGTCCAAAAACAGATTTGATTTAATGCAGTACTTTAGTAATTCAGACTTAATTTGATGCACATGGACCTCATAAAAATCATGTGTGGTTACAATGTTCACCATCCATCAAAAAACAGATACTGACCTTATCAAGATGCATCCAGTCCAGGCTCTTAAATCCTAAAAACAAAATCACAACAGGTTAGTCTCAAATTGCAATAACATGAGCTTCCTCACTGGCATCTGTACCGTCAAACCCATCAGTGCAGTGAAAGAATAATCATTAGTTTCAGGTGAAACACGGACTCACATGCGGAATCATCATTATGGGTTGAAGGTGTAATTCAGAACAACAAAATTTTAAAGTGGATTTATTATAAACTGAAAAAAAAAGTTCTGCTCAAAACAATAAAACAAAATGTATATACCCTCATGTACTTAAAACTGTATTGCAGGGCTATTGCATTAGACATTAGATCAGAATAAACTGGCAATTGAGTGCAAGATGATCCTCCTAAAACTTAATTATAATAATCTAAAGTAACATTAAAGTAGAGGACTACAAAAACTCCAACATCAAATACAGCTGGAGGTTTACTATGATAGTAAATCAAGTCATTGTAACCAAAACACAGCATCAATTTGAGCCATAATTTGTGGAGTAAAGGCCCATCTGTGCCCATTCATTAGCTCAGACCATGCGGTCGGTTTGGCTCTACTGAAGCCACAATGTTAAATAACTAAATAACCGCAACAAACACACACACAGGATATAAATAAATATCTATACTGTGACATAAACAAACTAATGTGATGCAGAATGTGAACATGTACCTTTAGAGAAGCTTCACGTTGGTTTTCTGTCTCTCTGCAGCAGCACGTCCGACCTGCTTCACCGCAACAAGGAAGAGAGACAGTTAATGAGGCTGAGGCTCAATTTATGTCTTTATCAAACCACGTGTTTCTGCCGGAAACAGGCCACTTCCGGGTTTGGCCTAGAAGGCTACAAAATAGAGCCAGTGTTGTAAAAACACATGTTTAAATAAATTATAAACAGCGAATTATCTCTAAAGCATGTATAGTGCATATCATTATTAAAAATGCATTTATTAATTTATTAATTTATTAATTTATCAATTTATCAATTTATCAATTTATTAATTTATTAATTCATTATTTTTTTTATTTTCTTTATTTTTTTTTTAAATTATTTTTTTATTTTCTTTCTTTCTTTTTTTTTTCTTTTATACATTTTTTTATTGTGCACAAAAATGTATATAAAAAAATATAAAATCATCCAGCAGCTTAATGTGTATTTTTTAAATACTGGTATTTAATTAAATCCTGATTTATATTGTCGTTTACTATATTCCCATTTTTTGTTTGTGTGTTTTTCTGTTCTTCCTCCAACCGTCTGTTGTGTGTGTTTTGTTTAGTCTTTGGACTATATTGGCAGCTGAGTTTTCTTTCTTTCCTTGAAACTAAAAACCAGAAGTGACAGAAGTCTATCAATGCGTGTATTAATATTTCCCATTAAAATTATCATATTTACCCAAAAGCAAAAGGATTTATTGGGACATTTACAGATTTTAGCCACAACATATTTACCCCCACATAAAACACAAATACCCTACCTTTTTTTTTTTTTTTTTTTTTTTTACCATAAAGTTGTAATAGAATTTATGCATTTATTTTATTTTAACTGACCCTTATCAACCCACATATTTACTCTGTAGGGTTTAACAAGCTAATTAATTGTCTCAGCACTTTTGGAGCTTTAGATCCAAGCAAATTAATAATATCAATAATCTCACAATGTTTGCATTGACCAGATGGTATCTCACTGTCATATTGGTGTAAACTGTATCAATAAACCTATATCTGTTCCTCAGACTACATGAGTTAAACCTAAATTAATTAAACTTAATACATCAGCTCACAATAGTTAATTAATTTTTTAACATGTCATCCACCCTTGATATGAAAACACTTGACCCACTAAACTAACACACTTTTGTTTTAGTAAGTTAATGTTCACAAATAGTGTATTTAATAAGATGATTGAATGGCACCTGTTCTTTTAAAACATACTGTAGTTTTGTTCTTAAACTACAAAATGACGTATGAGCCTGTCTACGGAACTCCTATTGGTCCAAAAAGGCGAAAACAACTCTCACTGGCACCCATCAGAGTGGTGCAGAAGGAAACGCTGTAACCTGCACCAACGTTTAGTTATTTAATTCAACATTGGACAGTCATTTAACCACCATGAGAGTTTTAATAGGTATGTATGTTATTTCATTATTATGTGCATATTTTTGATTATTGCTTCAGAAAGGTCAATGTGACATAACTCTAGCTGCTATCCCACGTTAGCATTGCAGACATAGACCATAGACATTGTGTGACTTACCATGTTAGATATGTGGTTTATTATGTTCGTCCTGACAATGACAGTTAAAAAGCCACATATATGAATAAACATAGAAAACTGTCATTGTGCTTTTTAATTGTTATCTAAAGCTAAGTTTGCAGAAGCCCTGTTTTGTAAGCATGTATAGTACGCATGCGCAGTGTGCACCATTCTGACTCTTGTGACAATCACATATTGGTTGCATTGTGTATTGAATAGATCATAATGCAGCACAATCAATATTATATATTCTAGTAAAAAATAGTGCAAATATAACCTCAACTGTCTTTTGTCTTATTTCCATGTATGATTATGGATTTCATGTGCATCTTTGGTTCTTCTGTTATAATGAGCATGTCTCTGCTTTGTCTAACTTGTAGGAGGAGGATCTGGCTTCGTGGGCCGTGAGCTGACTCGCCTGCTCAGAGACAAAGGGCACGAGGTCACGGTGATATCTCGCCAGTCTGGTCCAGGGAAGATAACATGGGTATGACCTCAGGATAAATCACAATTGTTGTGAAATAGCAGGGACCAAGGTCATTTCTCATCATGGAAGTCCTGATTCATAACTGCATTTGTTTGGTTTATTGTCTGTTAAATCTTTTTCAATTTACCATTTTTGCTCTTTTGCAGATCACTGTACTTTTCTCTAAATCCAGAGTCACTTATAAACTTTTTTTCCTCTGTGCTTCTGCAGGGTGAGTTGGAGTCTCATGGCCTCCCACCATGTGAGGGCGCCGTCAACTTGGCTGGAGAGAATCTGATGAACCCACTGCGATGGTGAGCAATGCACAAAGAGACCCTACAACTACAATACTTACATCTACTCTCTTTCCTCCAGTATCAAGGCTGTTATAGTTGCAGTTTAATGCTCTATTATTTAATTGAGATGTTCAACAATCACATATGGATGGGATGTTCAGGTGTCAACATCCCATCCTGGTTCAGTTGTCGCTTTGAATTTGATTAAAACGCATGTGACCTCTTGTCTAGATTGACTTAAAACAAATAAAATAAGCACATAATAATGCAGTTTCTGTGGGTTCTATGTCAGCTGGTTTAATGAAGCATGATCTCGACCTTGTCTTTTTTTATCTGTGCTTTCAGGTGGAATGAAAGCTACAAAAAGGATTTGTTCTCCAGTCGTATCGACACTACAAAATCTATGGCTCAAGCCATTGCTGCCTCCTCCAGTCCTCCTCAGTCCTGGGTCGTAGTATCAGGTGTAGGTAAGTTTCTGCCTAGTAATAAAACTTTAGAATAAAACTTCTGATTTCTTGCCGGTATTAAATCAGACCTGACTAAGTCACGGATAATATAGGCATTGACATTCATTGTTGTAAATTTCTTGCTTTGCTTTTTGACCCGCAGGTTGTTACAAGCCCAGTGTGACAGCTGAGTATACAGAAGACAGTGAGTGGACTCCGTTTGATATCCTCTCCAAACTTGTGAAAGAGTGGGAGGCCTCGGCACTTCTTCCTGAGAATGTTACAAAAAACACCAAACAAGTTGTCATCAGGTCTGGTACGTTATAAACCCATATTTCACTTGACGTTACAGTAGAAAATCCTGTTGACTAAGTGCACAGTAAGCCTATATTGCAGAATCAGGAAGTTGCATACAAAACACAGTTTGCTTCATGTTTTGCACAAAAGACAATAACAATGGAACATTTTGAATAATAGTGAGGTCATGTTTCTGTGGATTGAGCACTTTTGAAAACAGTTGATGCTTTGTATCAAAATTTGAAACTGTTTTGATGTCGTTCTTCTAAACCATAAATTTATTATAGTACACATTTACTTGCAGGGTGGTCTGTGTGGATGTTACTCCTCTTAATTGTAGTTCTATTTACTAAATAGTTTAACATAACTTTAACTAAATCTTGCCTCTTGCCATCTTAAACATTGATTCTTCACTTTTAATATACACTTGCCACTTTAATAACATACTTCTTTTAACATTCTCTTAATTTGTTTGTAAGTTTATCATATTTTATTGTACATTTAGAATTTTTTATTCTTAAATGATGTCTTTTACTATAGCACTGTGTTGATTGTCACGCACCAATCACCAAGTCAAATTCCTTGTATGTGCAAACGTGGGAATAAACTGTTACTGATTCTGATTCCTCCCTCCCTTCCTCCACCAGGGGCAGTGTTGGGCCGCGATGGTGGTGCCATGAAGCAAATGCTGCTCCCCTTCTGGCTCGGCCTCGGGGGCACTCTGGGGTCAGGAAGACAACCGTTTCCCTGGATCCACGTCTCAGACCTGGCAGGACTCATCGCCCACGCCCTGGAGCCCCCCTCTGCCACCCCATCGCCTTCGCCACAAGTCTTCAACGGGGTCGCACCTGTGCTGAACACCAACCTCGAGTTCACTAAAGAACTGGGCCGGGTCCTGAGGAGGCCCACCATTTTTCCCGTGCCTGGCTTCGTCATGAACACCTTAATGGGCTCTGAGAGGGCCGTGGTGCTCATGCAGGGCCAGAAAGTCATACCAAAGAGGACTCAAGAGGCCGGATTTGAGTACAAGTACCCGGACTTGAGCTCAGCCCTGAAAGAGATTGTTGGGAGTTAAAAAATGTTGAGAGAATATCCGCTGATTTAGGATTTTCTGTAATTGTGTGTTCATATTTACTGGATTGGAGGATTTTTAACAAATATGACAGCTCAAATCAAGTGTTGAACCACAACTCTGGATCACAAATGGGTCTGAGGACTGCTTGGAAAATGTTTTTCATATTACATCAGACCACATATGAATGAGGAGAGTTTTTTCATGCTAAGCATTACATAGAAAAACCTAGACTCAAAAGACAAATACAGGTGTGATGCGTTACAGCATGCATTTAGTGCACACTGGGATCAGATTGTTCAGGTGCTGAAGGACTTCATGAGGCAAAAAATGAAAGTGATAAAATCACAACTTGAGCAGAGAAGATAAACTCTGTCATGTGTGAACTGCAGTCTGGATAAGCTGGGCAGTAGAGCTGCAACGATTATACCAATATCGATTCATTGCTTTGTCTATACAACATCAGTGTAATCATTCCTACATGATCACATGCATTTAAGGTTTATGCAATAGAAAATAACCATAATGAACAGTGGTGCTTTTGGACTTCCTTCGTTAAAGGGATGATATTGATGAACTTTCACCTGAAGTACTTAAACACGCAGGAGGAAATGTCTTACTCTCCATTTTGTGACTTTTAAATATCACATTACTGTCCAAATTGCTGCATACTTGTTATAAGAAATGGACTTTGATTTGTTGAAGGTGGTGCATAATAAAGCTGGTTAAAGAACTTATGTTTTGACTTTTTATTGGAGTAATCAGAGGTAGACAAATTAGTGAGTATTTTAACAAATCCAGTGAGGAAACGCAGATGTTCTGTTCATCAAAAACAACGATGAGTCCTCTGTATGCAGCCTCATCTCAGATTTAGGATGTTTCAAAAGTCTACAGAAAATGTCTCTTTGTCGCTGAATCATCACTCTGAATCACTCTGGACGTCGTCATCTGCTCTCTGAATGATCGGCAGTTGATCTCCCCAGTCGCTGCTCCGGGCACAGCGGTACACATCTCTGGTTAAAGAAAATGAAACCCATTTCAGTCAAATTACACGGTGCTGTGGTCAGAGACACATTGGAGAATGAGCTCAATCAGTGTCCAATAAAAGCAGCTCACCAATAACATCACTACAGGGACTGGGTATCAATATTCTGGAAATGTGTCTGTGACAATGTATTATTAAATGTCTGGTAGATTTGTGGTACTTATTCTTTAAACATAGTTCCTGATTCAAATTTAAAAAATACACATTTTGTATCATTTTATTTAGGAAAAGTTTGGCTTACTTTGTTAAATTCAAATATATTTTTATATCAGTGTAAACTCATTTACTGGCTCAACTAAATCAAACCCAAATTCAACCAATACACAGTCCTAATGGCCACTAACATAAGAATATACATTTTTGTTTCTTTTAACACAGTTTTTCTATTTATGTACATTAATCCTATAAAACCACTTATAATAAAAATAGTGCACGTGCATCATAGACGGGGTATGAAACACCTGTCATATGCTGCTGCACCATATATTTCTCATTCAGTCCCTTAGAGCTCTTGAACCACATTTTCCTGGACAAATCAAACCAAAGCTTCAACCACCAATCAAAACTGTGTAAACTGATGCTGCCGCTGAGTTTGACAGTATGTGTGTGATGCCGCAGAACCTTTACCTGCTGTGTTTTCGTGCCGTCACCACCACGTGTTGTAGTTGTCCATCAGGGCAGCACATCCGACAGTGGACGTGTCTTGTTCTGCGCTGCACCGGTGCGATCAGCCGGGCCCAGTCCAGACCTTCTGTTTCTGCCTCTGCTGGTTGTGTCCGAGTCATGATCAGGTAGCTGAACTTCTCCGTGTGCCGGTCGTTGTGCTGAAAATAAATTATGTAATAAATAAGTGGAATCTATCTATGATATCCGACTTGTTTTTTGCATTTTATTTAATTTCTCTACACTTTTGCTTCCTTCCGTTAGTAAGTGGTCGGACAGAATTGTGATTTATCCTGTAATTGCTTCCTGTAATTGGTATGTTTTACACAGGAAAGTCAGCATGAGCAGTGATGATACTGTGGCTTTACACCAGGGTTTTTCAAAGTCTGACACTGGAACAAAATCATGATGACGGCTTCTTACCCCGGGGAGAGGAAGAGGGTGGTACATCTGTTGGAAGTTGCAGGGTGTGGTTGGCTCATTTGACAGTTTAGGACATGACTGTTCATGAGCACACTGAAGAAAGACAAAAGGAAAGAGGAAGACTTTGAAACAGCTGGTTGACAGTATGATATTTTAAAACCAGCAGGGATTCAAACGTACCGGAGCGAACACGGACGCTGGTCTGGTGTCATGGACAGTCTTATCTTGTTTCTGGAAAAACAGAACTGCACGTCATCAGTCTGCTTCCATAAACTGTCAAAGAATTTACACAACAGCACCTAACACAAAGTGTCATCTTATCTGCTGTATTTGATCACCTTTAATAAAGTGTCTCTGGCCTCCATAAGCATCTGATGGCCTTCTTTAGTCCCATTTTCCACCAGAACCTACAGAAATAAAATGTCAAAAACAAACAAAATCAAAAGTCTTGAAAAAGAGAGGACTTCTACGTACCGGAAAAATGTCTCAGATCTAGTATAGTGTCACTAAAGGTGCACGGACAACAACATAATAAAAAAAGAAAGTGCACATCATCATTCAGTGATGTTTTGTCTTTATTTCAACCAACCAGATACGAGCTTGTCTTTCTCCACAGAGTCAACACCGCCTCTTCTCGGTCCTTCACATTTAGAAGCTCCGACAGGGTGAAGGCTGCTGTCACGAGGTCAAACTGCACCTGGAAGGAGAAACAGAGGACTGTCAGGGCTCCTCCTCCTTGAGATTTAAGTGAAGTCGCTCCATTGATAGAAAAATGTTCCAAGAACAAATAAATGTAAAAGAGAGAATCCCAACGATGCTCGTTATTACCTTATTATATCTTCAGTGCAATGGGCTTACTGTGGGGCTTAAATGCATTTAGGTATAACTGATTGTAGTCAAACTATTCATGCACTTTAATGTGATCGTTAAGAAAAAACTAAATCTTTACTAATGCAAGAAACCTTTCTTTTTTGTTGCATATAAAGCAAGAATCTGATTTGTTTGGAATTTCAAAATTGAAGGCTAGAATAAATATATGTTTTGAGTATATGAAATGTTTTTCTTTGTTGCTGAAATAAAAAAGCAGAGGGTTTTACCTTAGGCGAGACAGGGAGGAACTGTCTGAAATAGACTTGTTTGATGTGAGGTTCAGCTCTTTCGTCATCACCTGCTCAACATGAAAAAACAAACACTTAGATCCTCGGATCACGTTTTTGAGAAGATTTTTTTTTTTTTTTTTTTTTACAAATCAAATACAAAGTTGAGTGTTCACCTTTGAGAAGTCGTTCTGCCAGAACGTTCATGGGTCCAGAGCTGTCCACACACACCATCTCCTTCAAAGTGTCGCCCCAGCACGAGTGTGACGCCCTGTGGGAGAAACAGAGAGGCTCACTTCATAGTCTCATAATTGAAATGAGAATGCTTTTAATGTTGAATCAGTTTTTTTACACTAACCAGGCAACTGTTCCCAACCCCGATCCAAAATCCAGGAGAGACTGAGGGGCAAAGGAGGGATCCCTCTTCTTGATCTGAAACGATAGAACAGATATTTAGGACAGAGAAGGCAGAAGTCTGACCCCGAAAGCATTGAGGGTCATAATCCTCAAGATGACTTTAGATAATTCTTCAGTATCTTGAAATACAAGAAATAATTGTCTTAATATCAGTAACGAACTGTGGAAGTTTCATGTTTTAGTTTTTTACCTTATTCACCTGTAGTGTTTTTCAAATTAACGTTTCATATCTTTAAAGGCCGTTTTTTCTTTTTTTTTTTTTTTATGGTTGTTGACAGTATTCTTTGATTTATGAGAGATATCCAAAATTCCTCCTATAAAAGCCTTTGACTCTAATATGTCAACAAAATTAAACAAGAATTTTAAACCTGACTTTATTCAATGTTCAGAATACTGGTCTGGATTATATATTTAATGAGATAATGCCTTAGATACATATTTATACATATATAAGCAAATGTCAAATCCCAAAAATAATTGTGTGAATAAGTAATGCCCTGAGGACGTTTCACAGTGACACCTACTGATTGACTTGGGTGTCTCAATTTAAGTAAATCTGTGGTGTTGTCACGTCAGTTAGCCTGTGATCTCCACCACTTTGTTCATTACCTCATTTATAGCTCTCCTCACTGCTGCATAGCCCCCAGCCAGCCGAGCCGCCATGTAAACCACACATAACTCTTCATCATACCTGAAACACAGAGAGTGAGACTGTAGAGAAACTCATCCACACCTCAAAATCAAACAGGACAAATCACAAGTTACTTTACAAGCTCCAAAATGTGACAGAAGACAGAGCTCCACTTCTGGCTTTGTTCAGAGCCTGATATTCTAACAAAAGACTTTAGACATTTTAAATAAGTGTACAAGCTTTTTAGAGTGTCAATATGAACTGGAAATGAGCTACGTCTGTTAAATCTTTAAAATGTTCAATATGGTTCAAATCAGACTTATTTGGTCTTGAGTTTCGTAAAGGATGCTTTTTCTCCATTAGGCAGCAGTTAAATTAATTGAGATTATTGCTTAATACACATATCATTTAAATCTATATTTCTGTCAAAGAACTTGTAGATGAAAGCAAGTGTTTACTTCATGGGAGTCCAGTGATATGTAGTTTTTCTGAGCTCTGAAAACACTTTTTTCCTGATGCGGTCTTCCAGCAATTGTTCATCCATATCTGCAAAATAAATAAAGCCCATTTGTTTCCAGTTGCTGCATCATATAATGTATTTGCAGTTATTATACTATTATATTACCATTTTTATGTATTTATGTGTCACCCACCTCCTCTCTTCTCCATCGCTCTCTCCCAAAGTTCTTTCTCCATACTCACAGCTTTCTGCCGCAGCGTCAAATTCTCGACGGCTCTTTTTCTGCTCCACAGGAAGTTTGTGAGGCTACGAGCGCGGTCGGCCAGCTGATTCACCTGAGCTCCTACAGGTGGAGAGGTTGAAGAGTCGCACAGTGAAACTACAGAAACATTTGGTATGTCAACTGAAAGGTGAATTCATGATTTAACCTACTGTGAATAATCGACCGTGCAGCTGTCTGGAGTTCGTCAGGTAGGCGCAGAGTTTTCAGGTTGGTCACACCTGGATGCTTCCTGTGTGGTTCTCCTTTTAGGAAATCCACCTGGGGCTGTGGGTGTGCCGCTGCACTCATTCCCTGAGAATGAGAAATAGATACAAAAGTTTCTTTACCACCACTTTAAGCTCTAGTGAGTTAACGGTAACTTCCCTGCTTCTGGTCCAAGATTTAAAAAAAACATTATAATAGACTGACAGAAAATACCATAAAACAGTTTAGAGCCAATATTTTGTTATTTAATTAAAAATATGTAGTCCATCTACGCATGTTTGATTTCTGACTCACAATCTGTACTTCTAATAAAAAGATTCATGGCTATTTAATCCAAACACAGTTTTAAAATTGTCATTATATATACATATAATACACATTCTGCATTACATTATTTTATTTGTATTAACCATCCCTACAACAACTACTGTATGAGAGGCAGAGTGAAATCAACAACCCAACTGAAAGCACCAGGAAAGCCTTAAAAGGAATTATGTTGTAGTGTTTCGGAAGCTTGTTGGTTCTGTTAGTTAAGTGACTGGATTCAGCACATCTTTTTTTTGCTGTGAGATTTACTGTACGTAAAGCTTTTTTGCATATAACATACATACAGTAGCAGTCAAAAGTTTGGACACACCTTCTCATTCAACTACTTTGAAGAATCTAAAATATAAAACATATTCTGGTTTGTTGAGCATTTGTTTGTTTACCACATAATTCCATATGTGTTCCTTCATAGTTTGGATGTCTTCAATATTAATCTACAATGTAGAAAAAAATAAAAATTAAAATAAAGAAAAACCATTGAATGAGAAGGTGTGTCCAAACTTTTGACTGGTACTGTATATTTATATATATTCTACTTTACAACAACGACAGTGGTAAACAAAATGTTTTACTTAAGCAAAAGAAGCGATATCACAGTTTAAAAAGTGCAACTAAAAGTCCTGCATTCCAGATTTGAAAATAATATCAGAAGTATTTGCTACAAATCTTAGTCAAAGTAGCCTATCAAAAGTAATAAATAATCATAATGCAGAGTGGCTATTGTCAGTGTTATACCATTGGATCATTGTTAATCGTGTATTTATACAGTACCAGTCAAAAGTTTGGACACACCTTCTCATTCAACTACTTTGAAGAATCTAAAATATAAAACATATTCTGGTTTGTTGAGCATTTGTTTGTTTACCACATAATTCCATATGTGTTCCTTCATAGTTTGGATGTCTTCATTATTACTCTACAATGTAGAAAAAAATAAAATAAAGAAAGAAAGAAAAACCATTGAATGAGAAGGTGTGTCCAAACTTTTGACTGGTACTGTAACTATGCAGACTCTCTATCAGTATTGTACTATAATTGTAAAAAATACCATATCAAGAAAAAAAGAATGCAAAATACATGAAACATGAAACAAAGAAGGGAAAAAGCAACTGTATTAAAACAGGAGACTGAAGGAATGTGGTTAATACATTGTTATGAATATCATCATCACTGGTATATAAGCTAAGATAGCTTAACTCACTATATTTATTTATCTCAGTCCTGTTTAAATCAGCTTATGTGTCTGACCTCCATAGTAAAGATGCATTCAATGACCTCAATAACTGCACTCACCCTGCTCATTATCTTCACGACCACCGCCCTCTGGCAGAGGAAACAAGCCCCATATCTCAGTGAAACCATATCTTCGGCGCCTTAACTGTGACCTTTTACGTTTAAATGGCTTTAATTTTAACTTTCATTCACATTTTGACCAGCACGGACTGTCACGTTAGAATCTCCTCACGAATCCTTCAACAAAATAACTCCGACTGTCGTTAAGGCGGAACCTTTGTTCCCGGAGTTCTGTTCCACCTGGCAAAGACATAGTTATAACTTACAGGAGCGCTCACTCTGCCCTTTTTTTGTTCTTACCTACTTCTTGATAAAAAAAATAAAAATAATTTTAGCATTGCGTAAAAACAATTAAATTTAACGATAATTCTGGACTAATCTTGTTATTTTGTCCCAAGTTTGTGCATATAAAAAACGTAATGTTTTTTTGGGTGGCGAGGGCGCATGCGTAAAAACCCCCCAAAAAACACGGAGTGAGTCATCTTCATGCTGAAACGATCTTTTGCAGCACCTGCAAGGAAACAGAGGCGAGGAAAGTTTACTTCCGCCCCCTTTGTTATTGTCTTATTCTACATTCCTACTGCTAGTCATTTATTTTTTTTCCTCTTCATAAACAACCATGAGGCGCACAAGAAGTTCGAGAAGTAAAAGTCAGAGTGCACAAGAAACCGAAGAGGTCTTGTCAAAAACAGGTTGGTGCTTGTTAGCTCCTGGAGGCTAACGTTAGCCTCTGTGATGACGTCATCCGAGAACATGTCGGGACACGTGGTGTTATGTTTTTATGCTCCTTTTGTTTTGAGTCTGTAGATTTTTGGTGATTTGCATCTGATTCACAAATGTGCATCTCAGTCCAGGCTTCTTACACATAGGATGAATAAGTTTTTAATAAAATGATTACTTTAACAGTAAAACAGTGCAATAATATAATGTATACAATGCCTATGAAAAGTATTCATGTTTAAGAGATAAGATAAGATAAGATAAGATAATCCTTTATTAGTCCCGCAGCGGGGAAATGTGCAGGCTTACAGCAGCATAGAGTAAAGTGCACACAAGAGACATAGTAGAAGAAAGATAAAAATAAAAATGAAATAAAAAACAAGTATTATAAATAAGCAATGAAAAACAACAATAACTGAAATATTATATTTACAGACAGAAAAAACTATTATAGCTATATTGCACAGTGTATTGTAGTGTATTGCACAGTGTATTAGTGTATTAGTGTCATGTGGTCTGCTGGGAGCAGAGCTGGTTGTGCAGCCTGACAGCAGCAGGAATGAAGGACCTGCGGTACCTCTCCTTCACACACCGGGGGTGAAGCAGCCGGTGGCTGAAGGAGCTGCACAGAGCTGTCAGGGTGTCCTGCATGGGGTGGGAGGTGTTGTTCATCAGGGATGACAGCTTGGCCATCATCCTCCTGTCTCCCACCACCTCCACCGTATCCAGTGGACACCCCAGCACACTGCTGGCCTTCCTGACAAGCTTGTTGAGTCTCTTCTTGTCAGCTGCTGAGATGCTGCTGCTCCAGCAGACCACTGCATAAAAAATGGCTGATGCCACCACAGAGTTGAAAAAGGTCTTCAGGAGTGCTCCCTGCACTCCAAAGGACCTCAGTCTCCTCAGCAGATACAGTCTGCTCTGACCCTTTTTGTATAGTGCATTTGTATGATTAGTCCAGTCCAGTTTATTGTTCAAGTGAACACCCAGGTACTTATAAGATTTCACAATCTCAATGTCCTGTCCCTGGATGTTCACTGGTTCCGGAGGACAGTGTTTACCCCGGCGGAAGTCCACCACCAGCTCTTTGGTTTTACCAGAGTTGATCTGGAGGCGGTTCCTCTGGCACCATCCTATGAAGTCCTGGTTCAGTTCTCTGTATTCCCTCTCATCACCGGCGGAGATGAGGCCGACGATTGCAGAGTCACCCTTTTGTTGCTTTTATACATGAAATCATGGTCAATATAATTTGGCTTTTTTGACAAGAATTTCCCCCAAAAAACCTCTTTAATATCAAAGTGAAAACAGATGTTTTTTGATTGCATCCAAAGGTGCATCTACTAAATACTGACCTGAAGGGGGTGAATATTTATGCAATCATTTACTTTACCTTATATATTTTTAATTAATTGACATCAGTTTGTAAAAATCTGTTTTCACTTTGACATGAAAGAAGCTTTTTTTTGCAAATTCTTGTCAAAAAAGCTAAATTATATTGACCGTGATTTCATGTATAAAAGCAACAAAAGGTTGAAACATCCAAGGGGGGTGAATACTTTTTATAGGCATTGTAATTAAAAAATAGAAACACGAAATAGAATATGGTAAACAAATAAAGGAAAAAGAGTACTTAAAAAAGAAGTATATAATTTAAGTGTCAAGTGTATATTAATAAAGAAAAGAAAAGATGTGCAGGGTATAATGATAATAATAGTGATATAATGGTAATAATAGTTGTTTAACTAAACTTAATCAGACAAATATCAGTCAATACTTTGAGGAGATGATATTAGTATTGGTTTGGCAATATATTCGTAGTGAGTATTTCAATGAAAAGAAATTCCATGTCAGTCCCCACATTTCAAATTGACGCGTTTATCTATTAATCTTAATAAAAAAACGCTCCCATATCTTTGATAGGACTGCATTTAATGCACTATTTATTAATTTAAAAGCAATTTATTAAATAAACGTTTTCCTTTTATAATGAAAAGAGAAGTCAAAAGTTTCCTGAACTTGAAGTGCTGCCTTACGGTTTTAATACAACCTAACTCTGTGTGTGTTGCAGTGTGGCAGTGGAAAGGAGATAAAGGACAGTGGGAGCCGTACTCGCCTGCAGACTGCGCCTTGTTGGACTCAGCCGTCTCTTCAGGAAACTCTTCTGTCTCTCTGTCTCTGGGCTCCGGGACGAGCTACGAAGTCGACCTGAAGAAGATGGTGCAGATTAATCCAGTCACCAAGTTCAAGAGGAAGATCCGCTCTCAGGAAGTAAAACCAGGTATGTGTGAGTTATGCCATATCTGTTTGTAATTTACTGCCGGAGCATTGTTTTATTGTAAACAAGTCTTCTTCTTTTCTCATTGTTGTCATTTTATTTCTGTCATCCTCTGTTTTTTTCTAACAATGTGTTTTATTTTGCATTTAATCAGTAACTTTGTCATGTTGACTTTTCAGTGTCTTATAGTTAACTAACACAAATTTAATAAATAACCATTGACCTATTTCACATTTTATTAACTGCTTTTTTATGACATTGTCACTACTTAATAATAAGGAAAAATCGTATAATCGCGGAATATGATGTAGTAGACGTATTCTATGAACTTACATTTTTTTATATATATTTACACTTCATATATATATATATATATATATATATATATATATATATATATATAATATATATATATAAAATACTCTGAATTATTATTAAGGTATTATTATTTATTTTTTCTGTTGCTGTCTTTTGTTCAGAAAGTTTGAATGAGGCAGGTGAGTTGGGTGTTCAAATTGGGATGCCAGCTCAAGTTAAAGAGGAAGAGGAGGAGACGGAAAAGCAACCTGCAGCCAAGAGGAAGAGAGCGCAGAGCAAGAGTCAGACAAAAACTGAAAAAATACCCACAGAAGAAATAAAAGGTGAAGGTGAAGTGGATTTTATGGTTGTCGAGTAACTGGTGACCCTCAAAATGAAGTTACTATGGCAACACCATCAAGGGGTTTCTATGTTTTTTTTGGTTTATACATGGTTTTACCTGTACTTTAATTAAATGGTATATGTCTGATCTTTTGATGTTGAACAGAGGTGGTGAGGACGGTGGTCATGAAGGGAAAAGCTCCAGTGGACCCGGAATGTAAAGCCAAACTGGGAAAGGTAGAGTATCTACTGTCCACAGGAGAAACAAACTCATGATTCACATCGGTGAACGCTTACGTTGTGACACCTTTAAAGGCTGCTCCAGTTACAGTTCCTCTTGTGAGCATGACACAGTTTCTGGTTTATTATACTGTTAAATGTTTGGACTTCAATCAATACATTTACTGCTTGTCTTCATCACATATTTAAGCTATTGACTGGACAAACCAAGCAGTTTCAGGGCGTCACTAAATAAATATGAGAATAATCGTCAAATTATTTTTGGTTGCTTGTTTATCTTTAGTGCTTTTAGAGCATATTTCACTTTGTCTTGTAATGTTCTTGTTTTTTTCATTTTTGAAAATGCAATTTGTGAATTTTTTATTTTATTTTTTGTCTTAAGAAACTATAAAAACACATGCAATGTAAAGAAAGTGAAGTTTTAAATTTTCCACTAACTAGATGCTGATCAAATGCAATTACCCTCATTTATATGATTAACTGGTCAATTTCTCTTTCAGGCTCATGTTTACAGTGAAGGAAACGATGTTTACGACGTGATGCTAAATCAGGTAAAATATGTTATTGCCCAACTTAAAATTGGAAGTACTTTTTGTTCAAAAAATCTAAGTCTTTATTTCTCTAAAATGCACCAAAACAATACTTATGAATAGTTTACAAGACATTCTAATCCTGATTTTCCACTATGGTTTCAGGCACTGATGATTTAAGAACAAAATGTATTTGCAATGTGTGATTCTTTATAGCTGTTTCTGTTTCTTAAATGATATCTGACAAAGAAAAATGCTGTTAAATTATATGTTTTGCATTTTCATTTCACATTTTGATTTGTGGGAAAGTGAACAGGATTTTTAGGCTTCCATCAAACTCCTTCTCTCTTTTTTTCAGACAAATCTTCAGTTTAACAACAACAAATACTACCTGATCCAGCTGTTGGAAGACGACAGCTCCAAGGTGTACAGTGTTTGGTTGAGATGGGGCAGAGGTGAGCTTATGTGCCGATTATTCTTAATGTATAAATGTTTGCATCCAAGGAGGACGTAAACACAAGCCTGAAGTTTGGAACTTACTAATATATATTTTGGTTGTTTCTTTATTATTTTTTCAGTGGGGAAAGTGGGTCAGAACAGTCTGACAGCCTGTGGTGGAGACCTGCTGAAAGCCAAAGATTTCTTCAAGAAAAAGTGAGATTGTGCTTTTAAAAAAATATTTTCGGATGTCTGACATTGATGTGAGTTTGGTAAAATTCTGAAACTTGTTTGTTTTGACACAGATTTTTAGACAAGACAAAGAACGACTGGGAATACCGAGCGTGTTTTGAGAAAGAAGCTGGAAAATATGACATGGTGTTCATGGACTACAGCACGGACAAAAAGGCAAAGAACAAACACCTTTTTTATCTATTCAATATTACATTACATTACATTACAGTCATTTAGCAGACGCTTTTATCCAAGGCGACTTACAATCAGTAGTATATTACATATCATTCACCCATTCACACACTGATGACAGGCTACCATGCAAGGTGCCACCATCAGACTCTAACTAACATTCATGCAACATCCAGTCCACACCGATAGCAAGCCTTCGGGAGCAACTTGGGGTTAAGTGTCTTGCCCAAGGACACATCGACTGCCGAACCCGGGTATCGAACCACCGATCCTCTGATTGGAGAACTACCTTGCTCTCCACCACGCCACAGCCGGCAATATCTTCGACCATTATGTATATTGATGTATTTCACTGTTCCAGGAGGAGATCCAGACCACTGTGGATGCTGCACCCAAAAAGAGGACCTCCAAGCTGGATGTGAAGATCCAGTCGCTCCTGGAGCTAATCTGTGACGTCAAAGCCATGGAGGAGTGTGTGCTGGAGATGAAGTTTGACATCCGGAAAGCTCCCCTCGGTCAGTCCCTTTCTACCAAAAATACTCCCAGAATTTAACTTAATTGTATAGAACACATATACCATTTTAGGATATTCAAGTTGCTCATATTGGATCTAAAGATACAATGAAAAAATACATAATTCTAACTCCATGTGTGTGTGTTACCTGACTTTTTAAATAGATTCCTCAGGTGACAAGCAGGTATTTTCAAACCTTTCATTTTTGTGTTTCATATTTAAAATGGAGTATTTTTCCTCCCACCTGCAGGCAAGCTGACCTCAGAGCAGATCCGTGCAGGCTACCTGGCACTGAAGAAAATCGAGGATTGTCTGAAGAAGAAGGGCAACAATCGTGAGCTGCTGGAAGCATGCAACCAGTTCTACACGCGCATCCCTCATGACTTTGGGTAGGAAAATGTGGCTGAGCAGTGAGAGGGATACACTGGTGCTTCTGAAAATGATTTCACATTGATCTCTGTCTTGATTTAACCAAAAGATGTAATTCTCCAGGTTGAAAACGCCGCCAATTATTCGCACAGAAGATGAGCTTAAGGAAAAAATTTCACTTTTGGAGGTAAAGGGGAGGGATTTCACAAGAATCAACTTGGTCTAAAATGATTCTGTTTACGTCTTCACTTAAAACTGTCCATACTGTATTATTGATATATATTTTTTGGTCTTATTTCTTTTTTCAGGCCCTGAGTGACATTCAGATAGCAGTGAAAATGGTTCAGTCCAGTGAAAACAGTGACGAACATCCTCTGGACAGACAGTACTGCTCCCTCCATTGTCAAATGCAGCCGCTGGACTCCGGCAGCAACGAGTACACGGTCAGTGTTTCACTACTTATAACTGTTACAATGATACAGGTCATTGGTTTATCAGCCGGGACTAATACACTGCTGTTGTGTTATTGGATGCAAGATTCATGTGGTGCTTTTATTATTCAACCAAATCACTGAAATGGTGTCATAACAGTCAAATCAGAAAAGCCAGGAATGATGGGTTCAAGTCAGTCAGGATTTTTAAAGCACTCCCTTGGCCCATTAGTATTACCAAACAAAGTTAATAGGCTTGGTCAGTAAAAATATACCAAAAACATCAAATCATCCATTCATGTTAAATTGTTCCATATAAACATAATGTCAAAAACGGAGTAAGAACACTTTTCAAAAAATCATTGTATAAATACATAATAATTAAAACAAAAAAATTAAATAAAGTAAAAAATATATTATAATAATAGTTTGGGAAAAGCTGAATAAATAATATAATTTAAATATATATATAAAATAATACCTACGTGGCTAATTGTAGGTGATGTTGCATATTAAGATATATTTATCAGCTACGAGGGAGTTGAATGTTGGCTAATTATATTTATAAACGTCCTTTAAATAAATAAATCACCTTTAATTCACAGAAACACATTCAGAAAAAATGGGTGGATCAAAAAAGTTAACTGAATGAAACTTGAACATCATTTGAGTATCCAGTGTTTATTCTTTCTAAACTTTCCTCTTTCCTCTCTAAAGGTGATAGAAAAGTATCTACAGTCCACTCACGCCTCCACCCATTGTGACTACTCCATGACTGTCCTTGACATCTTCTCAGTGGACAGAGAAGGGGAGAGGAACAGCTTTCTTTCAAATATGCCCAACAGGTAAATACCGTCCCTGGTTCCTGTTGCTCAGATGTCATACCGAGTGAGCAGTGCTGCTTTAAAATCACTGTTACAAAGTTCCTTTCATATAGACCGCTATGTGTGTCTGTCTGTCTACCAGGACTCTGTTGTGGCACGGTTCCCGCCTGTCTAACTGGGTCGGCATCCTCAGCCAGGGGCTCCGAGTGGCCCCACCTGAAGCTCCCGTCACTGGTTACATGGTACAGTAGGATGGATGCACAGAAGAAATACATGCAAATGCTGTTTTTCACTTGGTTCTGTCTTTGTGTCTGTCTCAAGCTTCAGTACTCTGCTTTAAATAACAAAAAAACAAGCAAAGTGACAAATCAATTAATGAGTATCAATACGTAACATAAAATCCATTTTGGCATTAATTAAAACAATTGGCAGACATGTATATAAGGGATTATAAATTATGTAATATTTAGAATAGAAGCCTCTATATTTTTTATCAGAGCATTTTGGACTTAAATTATCTATTTACTTCAATATTTTCAATAAAGCACCATATTTCTTTATTCCAGCGATAATGATTTTCCTCATTCTCTTTCATGTAGTTTGGAAAAGGTATCTACTTTGCTGACATGTCATCAAAGAGTGCCAACTACTGCTTTGCCAATCAGAACAGCCACGTAGGACTTCTGCTACTCTCTGAGGTGAGTTGATTCATGTTGTTGTATGCATATCTCATTTCATATTTAGATCAGATACAGGCTGAAAGATTTGAATGAAGGGAAAAGGTATAATGTCTTCAAACTGGAATTTAGCTCCCCCAAAATGTATTTGACTTAAAAAGATACCCCCCAAAAAATTGGGCCAGTAGTTGGTGCGTACAGGCTGTTAATTTGAGTCCTAATAAACCCGCCAATTCAAGTCAGCAACACAGTTTATTGTTTAAATAAACATGATTTGTCACATGACGTTATGCAGCCATGTTTCATTGTCCGT
Source organism: Anoplopoma fimbria (assembly GCF_027596085.1). Classification (NCBI taxonomy): domain Eukaryota; kingdom Metazoa; phylum Chordata; class Actinopteri; order Perciformes; family Anoplopomatidae; genus Anoplopoma; species Anoplopoma fimbria. The sequence goes on along the minus strand of NC_072451.1, from coordinate 5,652,452 downwards.
GCTGTGTGTCTGTGTGTGGTTGCAGGTCGCTCTGGGAGACTGTAACGAGCTGCTGGATGCCGACTACGAGGCCAACAACCTTCCTGCGGGGAAACACAGCACCAAGGGCCTCGGACAGACCGGACCGGACCCCAAGAACTCTGTCAATCTGTGAGTACCTCTCATTACACGGATACATTTCACAGAGGCCAAACATTGATTAAAGTGTGCTCTCGGCACACTTTAAGAAAAGAAGAAAAAAATGCTGGTTTATGAGCACGGAGATAGATAATTATAGTATAATAAATAATCATTTTTAATTACATAATGCACAAGAATAAAAGTATGATAAAAAATAGTTTCTAATATTACAAGAAGTAGCCCATAATGAATGTTCATTGACTTTAAAACCCTTTCTCAAACACTTTAGTTTCTTTACCTGCGACCGATCCTGCTAACTGTAAAATAATTTAATTTATTATATGTTCATGTTAGTAAATGGTAAAACAAGTTGGGTAACTTAAGGATGTTTTCCTATTAACTTAAAAAACATATAACACACACTTTGAAGTATTATTCCATAGTTCTGTTGCTGTTCTGTGCAACCATTATTGTTCATCATTTACAATAATACATTAAACTCAGAGTCTCCAGTACCCTCACAGTGTTTGGCTAGACTATATAAGATGATTATTTATCTCTGCAGACCTTTTTACCTCGGGTCATGTCCCCCATTTGTTTAGGGTAATTTTAAAGCACTTCATATAAATGTCAGATGGTTCAATATGGAGTAAAACCACTAAAATAAAAGTCAAAATACTAAAAGAACTCTGTAGTGACTCAAACACCATTAGTTCTGCCTTCTCTCCCGCTCTGCTGCCTCGTCTCTCCGTAGGTTTCATAGTCTGAAAAAACACTTCTTATTGCAAAACAGTCGTCTGAGCATGAATCATACTGCTCATTTTAATTTAATGCCATCCTTCAAATCCAAATCTAATCAAACCTCAACAGAGAATACTGGTTGGTTTTTTTCATGTTTTAGCTGGAGATGTAATGATTAGAAACAATATGAAATTGGGATATATCTATGTGCATAATGAGAGACCTTACCTTACCTAAATGGGAGCTTTTTCTTCCGTTTTAAAAGCAAAAGCGATTTTTTTTTTTTATAGTTATACATTCTCCAAAACAAGAAATTTAATGACAAAGCTTGGTGCTGTGCTGGGCATTTTTTCACTGTTTTCTGACTTGTTTAAGACCAAACAATTAAAAATTGGCAGATTAATTAAAATGAAACTACTAGTTATTTGCTAGTTCTTGCCCATTATCTACAAAAGAGCTGTAAAGATTAATTGATTGATTGAAAATCAATAGGCGACAGCCATTTTTCCCCCCAAATCTTTTGGTTTTTAACTGAGGGTTACACAAAACAGAAAAATTGAGGACAACTTCTGGGATAGGCTTTTTTTTCTGACCACTTTTTGGTGAAAATAAATGGCAAATTAATCAATGATAAAAAACAATCGTTAATAAGGGCTGCTATCGATGAAAATATATTCACATGACCTCCAAACAATATCCAAAGCATCATATACATCCTTATTGCAACAACTGATTTCACTTCATCTCTGCAACTTGGTTCTTTAATGTTGTGCTAAAACTAGTAACTGAGAGAAGAAAAGAAAATGCAATTTGTACTAAATATGTCCACCGAAGAGGTCTTTAAAGAAATGCATCTCTTCATTTGTATTCCCCTCTCTCTCTCTCTCTTCCTCAGTGATGGTGTAACCGTGCCCATGGGGCCTGCAGTGAAAACAGGGATTGGTAAAAACAGCTGCTACTCCCTCCTGTACAACGAGTTCATCGTTTACAACCCCGCCCAGACTCGAATGAGGTACCTGCTGCGGATCAAGTTCAACTACTCTTCACTGTGGTGAGGCAGCTACAAAGCAGGAATGGTATATAATGTAATCATTCTTCATGTACAGTTAGATTCTGGTTCTTCTTATTGATGTAAAGCTGCAACAATTACTCAATTAATTGGCAGCTATTTTGATAATCCGTTAATTGTTATAATCATTTTGAAGCAAAAATTTTGGGTTTTACATTTTGGTCCAAAAAAAAGCCACATTTTTCACTGTTTCCTGACATTTTTTAGACAAAACGATTAGTGGATTAATCCAAAAATAATTAGCAGATAAAATAGTTGCAGCTTTACAGTGATATCAACAGTGGGGTTTGACAAATAGAACGTTTATGCAGCAAACTCAATTCATATGAGAAAAAAACTACTGTGGTTATCTCTTAAAATACAATTGTAAATCTTCGCTCTTTTTTGAATATGTCCAAGTTTTTATTTTGGTGAAAGATGAAGATGGATCCATGTGATCAGAGAAAAAGCGGCTCAAAATGTTCCATTTATTTTCTTTCATGTTGCTTTTATATCATATTCGTCCTTAAATCGATGTAAGCTGTATGGTGTTTAGTTTTCTCTGCTTTGGTGCTTTATGAAACACAAATGGCCTTATGGATCTTTTGGATTATCAGCATCTGACTTTTAATGACACAACGTAACGATGTGGAAGTTCTTCAGGCAGGTTTGACGTGAGCATTTCTACTGAATAATTACCTAAATTCTATTGAATGTGTCTTACCTATGCCGAATAACCAGAAACTGATTGCTTTCATTTGTTTCAATTATTGTTGGGACCCATTTCTGTAAAGGTGAACATGCACTGCAAAACAACAAATGCAGTAGAACCATTTTTTGTATACATTACATTTGATATTGTCTATTAAAACAGGAGTTACATTATATGCATGATAATAATAATAATAATAAAGACATTTTCATCGTGGAAATTGTAATTGCATGAATTCTATTGTGCGTTTTTCAGTTTTTACACTTTAATAACAAAACAATTAAGAAAGAATTCAGAGAAAATCTGCTCAAAATGTTGCACATCTTTTTGTTCATGCTGCTTTATATCACATTCGTCCTTAAATCAATGTAAGCTGTATTGCGTTCAGTTTGGTCTCTGCTTTGATGCTGTATGAAACACAAATGGCTTTATGGATCTTTTTAATTATGTCTTATCAATGCAGAAAAAAAAACAGAAATTGAATGCTTTAGTTTGTTTCGATAACTGTTGGTAATCATGCACTGCGAAATAAACAGATACAGTACAACGATATTTCATACAGATTTTTGTTTTTGTAGTAGTGTCGGTTAAAACAGGAGTTACAGTATATACATAATAATATAGACATTTTCATCTTGGAAACATTTTGGAGTATCAGTCCGTCTGTGTGTGTTTGTGTGTGTTTTATGTATTTTAGCTTCATCTCCTCCCCAGCAGGTAGAGGAAGATGAGCATTATGTCCAGGTAGATGTTGAGAGCAGCGTTGATGTACTCCTCTGGATCCAGACGGTAGCTCATCATCCCCATCATCAGCTGACAGTCAATCATCAGGAACTGAAGGGAGCAAGAGTTAGGACAGGGTGAGACAGTACCACCAGATAACTAGCAGTAATTAATGTTTTATAATAGAGAACATGTCACAGTAGGGAAATCAAAGGTGTAAATGATTAGAGGAATAATGGCTGAATTCCAATTAGCTTCTCTGGTTCAAGGATCTTGGTTAATTCTGGCTCACTCACATTTTCATTTCGACTTTTTATATTTGCGTTTTTTCGTCGCTGTGTCGGCCATTTTCGTAATTTTGCCTTGGATGTGTGCTTTAGATTGGGCACCTGATTGGTTCGTTAATTATGGAGGTTGGTCTCATACAGGCATATTGCAGGATTTCTGCATATACAGAAGCCACCACACACTTTTAGTGGGTCTTCATGAGGTGATTATTCAGAGAAGATTATTTTCTATACGCTGTGCCTTTTAAAGAAGCACCCACAAGTGAGTGCAGGGCCTTTAATGTGTCTGATAATGAAACTTATCGCTGCTGTACACTTTTTTTGCGCTAAAAAAACCTGCTATTCTTTGTCTGAAGGCAGAAATTGCATATGAACATCAACAGAAGTAGATGTATTTGATATGATTTTGTTCCTTCAAGTGCTGTAAAAGTCCTGATAGTACACCTGCTAATGTGTGTTAATATCATATATATATATTAATATATATATATATATATATATATATATATATACATACATTGTTCATATACAGTGAGGCTCAGAAGGTATAGCCTCTTGAAGAGGTGAGTTTTCAGGCTGAAAACTCACCTCTTCATGAAGTACTACCCTGAGCCTTCCTCGTAGCACTTATTGCAGTTGTTGTGTATTCGTATCAGTTCGCTGCACTTATTGAATTCGTATTCGTTTACTGCACTTATCCTATTCGTAGTAGTTTGTAGCACTTATTATTTTCGTATTAGTCTGTTGCAATTATTGTTTTCGTAGTAATTTGCCTCTGCACTATACTTTTGCTCTGGTTTATGCTTTAAGATGCTTGTTTAAGAAAGGAGATGCACTTATGACTTCTGGTGACGAGTAGTTCTCTTGAATACCTATGTTGAATACACTTCCTGTAAGTCGCTTTGGATAAAAGCGTCTGCTAAATGACTGTAATGTAATGTAATGTAATGAGTACAGCACAGCTCCCAGACATCCAAAGGCGACATCAGTGATGAAGGAGTAGCAGGTGCAAGAACCCAAACATGATCACGTCCACAGTCAGAATCAGCAGAACACCGTACCAAACAGTGAAATCAGAAGTCTGCAAAAACACAGGGACACGTTAGTACCCTCAGTAATTTCATTCAGACATTCTTTGTATTCTTAATTGCACACCTGATAGCACAACCTTAAGAGTAGAACACATTTAGACTGCTTATTTTAATATTCAGTCAATCTTTTCAGTATTTCCTCCTTTCTTGGATTCTTTTTTTTTGCATAGAATGTCAGAAAATGGTGTAAAGTGTCCATAGGTGACGTTAAATGTATTGTTTTGGTTGACAAGCAGTCTAAACCCAAACAGATATTAACTTTACAATGATATAAAAGATTAAACCAAAGAGTACTTTTTTTAAACCACCAATGGTCAGGATAGTTTCTGATTAACCTTCTGTCAAGAGCCTTTATTAATTAATTGACTCATCATTCATTATGCCTCTTCTGATCTCTTCATTTTTCCAGCGCTTTTAACTCATATCGTCAGATTTTCTTTCCAAGAAGTATTTGAGGGCTATAACTTCTAAACTGATACTTTAGGCAACTGTCAAAGTCGGCCGATCGTCCTGCTCAAAATAATCACACATCAGGATGTCTGTTTACAGGAATCATTTTTGAAATGCAGCTCTTTCTCTCTCAGCCTGGTTGTCTGACCTGTGCAAGGAATGCAATGATTGCGAGAGAAATGGCCAGCGTTGCTCCCATAGTGATGACGACATCAGTGGTGTCGTGGAAGGAGGCGATGGTTCCCACCATGTAAGAAAAGCTCAGGGTGACCACAACCTGTGGGCACAAACTTCATTGTGTTAAACATCACCACCAAGCTCGAACAGGAAGTCCTCATTTTAAATGCTTACCTCAACGGCTCAGTGAATCCGTCAGCATGTGAACACAACTTCAGAGGAAACTGAGATCTCATTTGATAAAAAAATGTCCTCAAAGCCCATTTAAATGTTGAGAGGTCTAATTGGTTGATCATTACTATTTTAATATCTTTACTCTATTGGAATATATTTTCTCATTTTCCCATTTTTAATTAATCTGATAATCTGGTAATACTTTTACTTCTAACTGGGTAGTAATAAAAGACATTTAGTTGAGGCTCGCCTACTTGACCACAATATTTCACATCCCTGCAGAGGATGTCACTGTTTGACCTCAGATGTTTCTTATCAGATATGCATGTTTCCTTTCAAACTACAAAGATATGTTTTTTTTTCATAATGTCAGGGTTAACTTTCCTTTTAGTTTATTATTCAAATGTTTTGATATTTATTTCTAATACAGGTATCTGTGACAGAATTTATATGTAAATATAGAATAGATATTTGGGCTTTTATGGTCCTGTATTCGTAACCCACCATCCCCAGGATGTTCCAGGGGTGATGTCGACGGAAGGACTTGCAGCAGCTGAGGGCCGTGACGCCCACAATGAAGATGATGAGGGATCCGAAGTAGGCCCACATGTCGGTCTGCACCGCCTCACCTCTGGAGAAGGTGAACACACACACCACACTGAAGGTGAACAGCAGCTGGAAAGTCATGATGCTGAACACCTGCACAGGGAAAGATGAAGAACAAGTAATTAACAAAAATATTCTGCACAGCAACTGATTTTAGAGGTGTATATAATTCACTCATTCACTAAAAAATGTTTTGCACAGCTTTAGCTCAAAATCAATCTGAACAAACACATTTTTACTATTTTGCGGTTCCTTTTAACAGGTTGCATATGCCTACAAGTAATAAAATGAGGTAAAATCATTCATTAAATGAGTTGGGTTGGTCAGACAAAAAAAGAGAGAGAGACACTTGTCATGTAAAAGTCTCCCAGCCACGATGCATTCTGTTATTATGACCTTAAAACGAAACACTGAACCACTACCTGCAAGCTTAATCAATGGTTTTTGAATTAAGGTGATTAAGGCTTTTCGTGATTTACAGTTTTTGGCTCTGATTTGTGTAAAACACTTGTTTCTACGCCTTGAAACCAAAGCAATGTTTATATGCAGCATCTTTTCAAAGGTTGCATATGTCTACAAATTATTTTCCTTCTGAGACTGATTTATTTTACGAATTCTTTAGAGGCCTGAGAAGGATAAAAATACCATTAATTTACAGAAAAAAGCAAAGATTAAGGCAAAATCTAGAAAAGAGAATCATTATTTAGGTTACAAATATATATTTTTCTCCTTCTTTATCCTGTTAATCATCTTGTGCAATACCTGAAATTTATCTTGCGAGTTCAAACATCTTGAGGAAATGGAAAATCTGGTGATAACGTGCCAATAGCGAGTCGTACAAACCTTTCTAACAAACGGTCTCCTCACTGTCCTCTCATCAAAAGAAGATGAGGCTTTCAGTGGAGTTGTGTCCGACGAGGCCTCTGGGCAGATGTCCCAGGGAGACTCGTACCCAGTTTTAGGTTTATAGATGCAAGTTGGCTTGATTTTGGGTGGAGGGCACATTTCCTGGGCTGCAGAGTAAGGTGGAGGTTGCTGTCCTTCGTAGAAGTATAATGGTGGTGGTGGTGAGGACACCTCATAACGAGGAGCGTCCAGTGTCTCTTTGGATGTGTGGGGCTCTGCTGTATCTGACATTCTGGAGGAAACTGTGGGTCCAAACACAGAGGTTCAGTCACATAAAGTCTGTTCTCTGATTAATGGGATACGTTCTATTTTGCAGCTGAAGTGGGAAGTTCGTATTTTACAAAATCATACTGTATGGATAACTCATTAACTGTGGCAGAGAATTGTGTAAATTGTGTAATTTAAAAAATTAAAACTAAAGCTGTGGTGCCACTTCTTTTATAGTAAGCAAACATGGGTGGAAATACAAGTGTTGTGTCATGTTATTTAGTTTTGATAACTTCACGTGGTCAAGAAATCTCTCAATTTTATCCCAGATAAAATTTACAAAGTTTGAGAACACTGTAGCAAGTTATAGTAACGAGACAATAGGCCTTTTTTTCTCCACAGAAGACATTTTTTAATGTCATAGTTGGAAAACACAGGTGCTTCTAAAAACATCTCTGGTACGTTCATGTGGCCCAGTAAGCTAGGACAGTGGGACTTGAATTTAAGATCCAAAATGACATAAGAAAAGACATAAGCACGAGGAAGTAGGTAAGGCAAGGTACGGGGTGTGATAAGAGGCTTAGGAGAAATTCAGGTTTCGTAAGGATCTGTTTTTGGCAATGTTAATAAACCCCTACTGGAGTAGAAAGAAAATTTACATTTTATAGATGCTGCAAGAGATTTCTGGGGGTTGGAGTTTCAGGGGAAGGTGTGCAGCAGCAGTCAAGGAGTTTTTATTGTCAAGGGTGAAAAAAAGGAGATAGAGAAGTTATAGCAGAGTGTGAAATTAATAAGAAGAAATACATTTTATTAAGTGGAGATTTTAGTTTAAATCCAGTGGTGGGAAGAAATGCATCATTGTGGATGCCAGCCGCCTTTAAAACCAAAGAAGAAGAAGCTTGTGTCATGTGTACACCTTGCTTGATGACAAATAAACTGACACAAGGTATTGGAGCAGCAGCATCTCAGCAGCAGACAAGAAGAGACTCAACAAGCTTGTCAGGAAGGCCAGCAGTGTGCTGGGGTGTCCACTGGATACGGTGGAGGTGGTGGGAGACAGGAGGGTGATGGCCAAGCTGTCATCCCTGATTAACAACACCTCTCACCCCATGCAGGACACTCTGACAGCTCTGTGCAGCTCCTTCAGCCACCGGAGTGTGAAGGAGAGGTACCGCAGGTCCTTCCTTCCTGCTGCTGTCAGGTTACACAACCAACTCTGCTCCCAGCAGACCACATGACCACATGACAATAATAACATGACAATAAAAACCTGTGCAATACATTACACATTACACTGTGCAATAATAGTTAAAAAAGTTAAAAATAGTTGAAATAGTTGTTGTTTTTTTTCTCTGTCTGTAAATATAATATTTCAGTTATTGTTGTTTTTTCTACTGTTTTATTTTATTTTTATTTTTCATTTTTTATTTTTTATTTTTTAGCTTGTCTTCTTCTACTATGTCTCTTGTGTGCACTTTACTCTATGCTGTTGTAAGCCTGCAAATTTCCCCGCTGCGGGACTAATAAAGGATTATCTTATTTTATCTTATCTTATCTTATCTTATTTCTGTACACCCTGTCAAGCCAAACTATAAAGCAGTAAAGTGTTCTATCTGGAACTACTGGACTTTGCACTTCAGTTGTGGGTGGTGATTTCCGGAACCTAAGTTTTTGAGAGAAGCCAATGTCAGCCAAACTCTTTCTTTTATTAACATTTAATGTTGGGGAACGAGGAGAACTCTTTTGTGGCAGAGATATCAGTGATGTTATGTAGACCGACCTCGTTTAACCCTAAATATATTTGGATGAACTGATTATTGAGTTCATGTTGAGAGCTGTACGGTTCCACAGTGAAAACAGACATTTTTCTTTTTCTCCCTCTGACTAATAACTCAAATTAATACATATACAATTAGTTTGAGATCAATTTTAAAAGTAAACGGCTAAATATCTTTGTTGCGATCTGAGTGAACACACCCTCAGCAGGATTATTAATTGTTAATGTTTGTCGTCTTGTTAGAAGAACCAATAAATACCACAAATCAATAAAACGCAGAGTGAACAGCAGGATATTTGTGTTGACTTTACACACAGAACAAGTTAAGAATACATAATAGAGAGTAAAGTGAATGTTCTTGCCTTTTCTGATGGACATTAATTGTCTGATTCCACGCAGTGCTGTGTGAGGACGAGACGACGCAAAAGGAAACCTTGCAGGTTGATTGGTGTCATTTATTTTCACAGTCTGTGGTGTAGAGTTTCACTTCCTGAGGGCAAAAAACAATCCCTGACGGAAACTGCAAAATCCACCATTGTTTCACTCAGTCAGATGTCAATAATGGGTTTTCACTTGTCCAGATAAGTACAAAGTTAAAGATGGAACAATTAGGACACATTATCTAATTTGCGTTTGGGAGTACTTGACCTGAAAGTGTTTGGTGCCAGCTTTTGTCAGGCAGAAATTGTAATTGCATAAATTCTATTGTGCGTTTTTCAGTTTTTACACTTTAATAACAAAACAATTAAAAAAGAATTCAGAGAAAATCTGCTCAAAATGTTGCACATCTTTTTGTTCATGCTGCTTTATATCACATTCGTCCTTAAATCAATGTAAGCTGTATTGCGTTCAGTTTGGTCTCTGCTTTGATGCTGTATGAAACACAAATGGCTTTATGGATCTTTTTAATTATGTCTTATCAATGCAGAAAAAAAACAGAAATTGAATGCTTTAGTTTGTTTCGATAACTGTTGGTAATCATGCACTGCGAAATAAACAGATACAGTACAACGATATTTCATACAGATTTTTGTTTTTGTAGTAGTGTCAGTTAAAACAGGAGTTACAGTATATACATAATAATATAGACATTTTCATCTTGGAAACATTTTGGAGTATCAGTCCGTCTGTGTGTGTTTGTGTGTGTTTTATGTATTTTAGCTTCATCTCCTCCCCAGCAGGTAGAGGAAGATGAGCATTATGTCCAGGTAGATGTTGAGAGCAGCGTTGATGTACTCCTCTGGATCCAGACGGTAGCTCATCATCCCCATCATCAGCTGACAGTCAATCATCAGGAACTGAAGGGAGCAAGAGTTAGGACAGGGTGAGACAGTACCACCAGATAACACATTATATGTGTGTGCTTCCACACTTTCTTCCTCCTAATTGTACTTTAACGTCACTCGCCATCACTCATTATTACATTATCCAACGATTCTTAATTTGGACAGTTGGACAGTTTGAAGAGCCGAAATGCATTTTGGGTATGTTGAGTTCATGTCAAGTCAGCTCACGTCTCATACTCAGAAAAATTGTTGCTAATCAAGTATACACGCAGCCATTTCTCACTCATACACAATCCTCATACTGTTGTTGGGACACACTACAAACTCAATTTGGCATCACAGTTAGTGTGAATAGTATGTTAGTATGGGATTTTTCCAACAGAGCCTTCGACGTAGATGCCTTCAAAGCACCCACACACCCATTTTTCACAGGTGTTTTCATTTATTTTTCATTGAACATGTTAATAAGAGCCCCTGCGTGTGAATGCAAGGCCTTTACTGATGATAAAGAAACTTATTTAGCTGCTGTGCATGTGTCAGCTCTAAAATAAAAACCACGTCATAGCGTTAAATGTAAAAAAAGTACTTTAAATACACTGGAACTGTGTGTTTTTACGCCCCACAGAGCCTCCTTTTTCTCTCAGAAGATTTATTCAAAGCTGTGGTGGCAGACATGTTCAACAAGGAACCTGCAAAACGGCTATATATATCTGAAGGCATTAACAGCATATGAATGCTTTCATAAGTGGTACTATGTGTATTTTATATGATTTTGTTCCTTCTGCTTTTTAGCACTGGGAGTGTTGTATGGTATTAATATCATGGTATACGTTGTTCTTTTCTCCCGTACCAGTGAATACAGCAGAGCACCCAGACATCCATAGGCGACCTCACTGATGTAGGAGTAGTAGAAGGTGCAGAAGAACCCAAACATGACCACGTCCACGGCCAGAATCAGCAGAACACCGTACCAAACAGTGAAATCAAAACGAGTCTGCAAATAACACAGAAAAAAAAAAAAGTAAAGTGGGTCAATTGAAAGGTCACCAGATCGCTCTGCTCAATACAAACACACATCAGGATGTCTGTTGTCACAGGATGTCACAGGAATCATTTTTGAAATGCAGCTCTTTCTCTCTCAGCCTGGTTGTCTGACCTGTGCGGAGAATGCAATGATTGCGACAGAAATGACCATCGTTGCTGCCATAGTGATGACGACTGCAGTGGTGTCGTGGAAGGAGGCGATGGTTCCCGCCATGTAAGAAAAGCTCACGGTGACCACAACCTGTGGGCACAAAATTCAATGTGTTAAACATCAACATCATCAGAGAAAACTTGTTTTTGCTTTAATGATAGTTTCACTTTTAACTGCTTCAAGCAGAAACAGGTCCAGATTGTTTACATCTTTAAATAATCAGAGTTTTTTAGCCCTAAATGAAAAACGTGTTAAGTGCAGACATGCCCTCCCACATAACTCTAGCATTGTTTGTGCCATGCTCTGCATTGTGTATTTAACGTTCACAATAGAGGAAGAGCCTGTAGAGGAAACTGAGGTTTTCATTTGAAAACCAAAAAAAAGAATCAGTTTCTCAGAGCCGATTTAAATTTAAAGAGAGATCTAAAAGTTGTTAAAAACCAAGAAGTGAAAAAAGATTTGCCAAAATGTTTGATCATCACTACTTTAATTTCTTTACCATACTTGAATATATTCTCTAAAAGTATTTCACTTCTTTGTCAAGGACTGTTTCTGATCAAATATTCATGTCTCCTTTTAGAAAAAAAAAACTATGATCTACAATGGTGTCAGCATTAACTGTCCTTTGAGTCTATTATTTAAATGTTTTGTTGTATCGGTGACAGAATCTATATTGAGTGAAATTAATTTCCCAAAAAGATATTTGGGTATTTATTGTCCTGTATTCGTAACTCACCAATCCAACGATGTTCCAGGGATGACGTCGACTGAAGGACTTGCAGCAGCTGAGGGCCAAGGCGACCACGATGAAGATGACGAAGGAGCTGAGGTAGGCCCCCAGGTTGGTCTGCACCGCCTCTTTGACCACGCTGGAGAAGGTGAACACACACACCACACTGAAGGTGAACAGCAGCTGGAGAGTCAGGATGCTGAACACCTGCAAAGGGAAAGATGAAGAACAGGCACTTATAAAAACAAGGGAAAAAAGATTCTGTACAGCAACTGATATTAACAGCGTATAGAAAATGTTTCTTATAAAAGCTTTTATTTTGACACTGATCTGTGAACATTTATGGATTAGAAATGTAGATGTTGCTTGTCCAAGCATTCGCTAAAGAGTGATTTTTGGATTACCTATCTATCTGACCTATCCGTCCAGAATCTCTTATGCTTTATTATGCTTTGCAGTGTCCAGTTTCGTGTTGCAAAAATATATTTCCTCTGCTTTCTTTCCCTGTTAATCATCTTGTACGATCCCTGAAATTTCTCTTGCAAACTGCGACCCCTTAGGAGGGTCCCGAAAACAGGTCAGGAAGAATCTGGTGTAGAAAAAACGTGCCCATAGCGAGTCGTACAAACCTTTCTAACAAACGCTCTCCTCACTGTCTTGTCATCAAAAGAAGATGAGGCCATCAGTGGAGTTGTGTCCGACGAGGCCTCTGGGCAGATATCGGCGAAAGACTCGTACCCAGTTGTAGGCTGATTGATGCAATTTGTCTCGACTTTGGGTGGAGGGTACATTTCCGGGGCTGCAGAGTAAGGTGGAGGTTGCTGTCCTTCGTAGGAGTATAATGGTGGCGGAGTAGAGGGCACATCGTAACGAGGAGCGTCCAGTGTCTCTTTGGATGTGTGGGGCTCTGATGTGTCTGACATCGTGGAGGAAACTGTGGGTCCAAACACAGAGGTTCAGTCAAATAAATAGATGAACTTATGAGGAAGCAAACATATTGTCAAGCCTGCATGCAGGTGCAAGTAGACCAGGTTGTAAATTCAGTCAGTAATCGGTGTTCATCATTGATGAGAAAATAATGTGAGGAAGTTCAAAACAGCAGAAAAGGCATCTACTGTCTATCTCTGTGGGTTTAATTGAGGTCAAACACTGTTCACGTTTTTTAACATCTGCCCGTGAGCTCATACAGGGCTGCTTACTTTGTTGCTTTAGGAAGTAAAACATTAGGAAGTAAAACTAGACTTGTGGTGTTACTTCTCGTAATCCTGGTGAACATAGTGGAAATACAAGGGTTGTGTCATATTATTTCGTTTTTAGAAAATTCATGTAGTCTTTGGTTTTCCAACAGTCATCATATTCCACAAAAGTCCAGAGGTTTAATCAAGGTTCAATCTCCAAAAGCAGGAAATAACAGTAAGCAGACATTTTGACTTGTCATGACAGGAAAATGCACAGATGTTTCTAATAACATAAACAATTGCTCTGGTATATTCATGTCCTAGTCGGTGGTACTTACGTAAAAGTAGAAATGCTCTGTTACAAGTTAAAGTTCTGGATTCAAATGTAACATAAGTATAAGTACATTAGTATCACAAGTAAAATAAGTCATTTAGTTGACAATCTAAAACTGAATTAACTCAAATTAATAAAAAAAATAATAAGTTAAAACAATTAAAATAAAAAAAGAGCCATTGATGCATCTGCTAACTTTTCATTTTCATTTTAAATAATTTTAAAGCAAATTGGATGGTCCCACAGTGGTTCCACTTAAATGTTAAGTGTAAGTGTATGCATGAATAGATAAAAGTAAATGGGTAGATGGCAAATACATTTTTTTGTGATTTGAATAAACAGACCTTTTAAAGGGTTATTATCCAACCAAATGTTTGTTGAAAGTACCAGCAGAAGTAAACAGAAGGTATTGCTTTTACTCTGCAAATTAAGACAAAGTAAAAGCAATACTTTAGATACAGAACAAATGAAAACATAATAGAGAGTAAAATGAATGTTCTTCTTACCTTTTCTGCTGGATTATAGTTAAATCTGACACCACGCAGTGCTGTGTGAGGAAGAGACGACACAAAATGTATACCTCGCCTCGTGATGGGTGTTATTTATCCTCTCAAACTGTGGTATAGTTTCACTTCCTGGCAGCATGAAGTGAAGTAAAAAGCAAAACCCTGTCTGCGAGGACTCACTGCAGAAATTGAAAACTCCACTGTTGCTTCACAGTTGGTCAGAGGCTGTCAAAAGTCGGGTGTTGGGACTTCCAGGGGTGCCATGTCAGTAACACAGGGTCCACAAAAAACATGACTCTCCACACGAGTACATTTAATGCATAGCACGAGACTTTTTCAGATTTTTGACATTTTATAGACAAAACAATGAAATATAATTAATAATCTGCAGATTTATCATTTATGAAAGTTATCAGTAGCAGCACTAAGAGAATTAAATCTCACATTTGCAAACTATTACTGTATCTGTTCAGTTTAATATGCAAAAGATTTCATTATTGATAGAGGGGAGGAAAGAAGCTATAACTTAAGATGTTCCAAGTTTATCAGTTACAAAATTGAACAAAGTGTTGTTCTTTTAAACATATTTATTTAAAATGATTGGTGCCATCAGTTAGAAATGTCATTTAAAGTGTCAGTCCTGGTCCGTTTGTTGGGTCAACTAAAGTGCTTTTTCCAGCTGAAAGATAGACACTCTTTTGTAACAACAAAATAAAATAACACAATTAAACACATTTGATCACCTCTTTGGGGCGGGATATTTGTCTCCTCTACTGTGATTGGACGCCTGGGTTTTAAATTGAGCATTGAGTTGTGGAGTTTTCAGATTTTTTTTGGTGCATAGCTATGTCTTTAAGATTGACACTTTAAATTCTTAATAAATTAAATCTCTTCAGGATGAGTCTGTCATGTTTTAGGTCTCACTAAACGTTTTACACGAAAGACCACGATACCCACCAGTGACACTTAAAAACACAAAACAGACGTTCACAAAACATCTCTCACACATATTTATTGTAAAAAATACATATAAAAAACAATTTCTGAGACATACAAAAGATCGGAGCTTAGAAACAGTATATTGAACAGACAAAGACCAAGCCATTTTCTTGAATTGCATTACATATTTACAATTTAATAAATAAAATTCAATTTGTTTCGTTTTTTTTTTTTTATATACCAGAGTAAAGGCAGATTGTCCATATCTTGGGGGTGCAGATACCGCTGTGGTGACTCTTTGAAAAAAACATTCTCATCTAATACATTGACTTCAAAAGCACAGGGCAGATGACGGACCAGTGCCCTGAAATTCAAAACCAAGGATTTAGGGACATTTATACAAAATACCGCCCTTGGTACGAGAGGAGCTAGTTTACACACAGAGCGTTTCTATAGCATTGGTAATGATTGAGGTATTGCACCACACAGGTTAGAGGGGGTAAGAAAGTAAAGAGAGTAATGTGTGGTTTTAGATTGTCTTATCTTTATCGACAACCCAAACACCACATCCAAACCCCCCGTAACACACACACTCTCTCACACACTCACACTCACACACACACACACGCTCACACCCAACCCTCCCAGCCAAAGTATACAACATCATAACTTATCACCACAACAAATGTAACATCTAATGATCTCTGCACTCTCTCACACAATGCCCCCAAATTCACAGACATACTTTTGGCATTATTTTGTTTTTACTCTCTAATATAAAAGAAAAAAAAAAAAAAAAGAAAGACATGCACAGGGCTGCCCTCTAGTGGCCAGAGAAGTCGTAGCACCTCAGACTGCAGAACTCCAGGGACCAGAGAGAAAAGTAAACTTAACCAGTGTTTCACTGGGCTGACCTCTAATCTGATCCATACCACTTTTGGATGTAAACACACCGATCAGACAGCAAAAGCAATCAATTCATGTTTTTTTGTTCTTTCTCTGTGAACAACCTGTGTCAGAGAGCATCTGTTGAGCAACCTAACTTTTGGGCCTCCGTCTCATTTCAGCCTGAAAATACACTACAAACACCTGCTTGCACAAGAACCCCTTCACCAGGCAAAGGCAATCAACACACGCACAAAAAAAAGGCAAAGGAAAGCTGTTTAACACATTTAGCAATGATCGTAACGTGATGATATAATATCTAAAAATCCTATAAAAAAAAAGGAGGGAAAAAGTGGTGGAGGCTAGTTATGTAATAATTAACCATCAGCTGTCCATAGCCTCCAGTGTTGGGGGGAGAGGCAGATGCCACATGGTGTAAACATGCCCCAAAAATTACATCCCTCAGCCCATCCGTCCCATTTATCCCTCCTCAATCTGGCATTAATGATACCAGATGGCAAACTGTCGATTGGGCTCTGGTCCAAAATATCCGTACTACACCCCTAAAGAGTGTTTGAGAGTGAGGAGGGAGAAAGGTGGAGAAGTGGGACTAAAAAGCAAAAAAAAAGCATTCAAAGTACAACGGGACAGCGTGAGCCGCCACGTTGCGTACCAATGCCACGTGTGACGGGATGTTTGTAGTAAAAAAAAAAAACTAGCATTAAAAATAAAAAAAGGGTAACCCGCTTTGACCAAGCAGACGTCTGGGCGATTTACAGTAAACACACACACACACACACACACATTCACACTTTTCCTGAATACACAGCCTTGCTGAGGGCATTTCCTGTCCCTGATCATTCAAACACACGCATACATACACAACTTGCGCACGTACAAACCTAATCCCAGACCTTATGTGAAAAAAAATAAAAAAATAAATCAGCCTTGAAGGACAAAAGTGCTCAAATTGGTGCAAACACCAGCGCTACTATGGCCCAATATGAAATACCTACAACCGTCCTACACTCAGCAAATAGCAGCACATTAATCTCAGCGCCAATTAACCACCTACAAAAAAAATGACCCAAAAAAACAATTAGCCCCCAAACTCCCCCTGAAATGTTTACAGGCAATATAAAAAAAAGAATAAACACTGATTAACGGCAGCCCCCCATTCACCAAAAAACAAGCCCTCAACCTCCAGCTGGTTCAAAATAAAGCCATGTGGTTACAGTTCATGCTTTCGGTTCGAGGTTGGTTCATTTTGGGGGATAGCCGAGGAAACAAAACATTCATCCAATGTATGACATGGAACAATACTCTTTCTGCAAAATACTTTCTCATAAAATTACCAATCCCGTTTTTGGATGGAGAAAAACTACGCAGGAGAGGATCCAGAGTCACAGTTAACTTGTTTTTTTCTGTTCTTATCCCAGTTCAAGATCTTTTTTTTGGGGCAAGTTCCATCGTTCTGGGATGATAATGTTTGACTTTTTAAAAATGATATATATATATAGATATGTTCCGCGGATTCCGAAACATAGAAAGGAAACCTTCTCCACTTGTGTTCCAACAAGAGTCTCGACCAGAGATCAGATGGAGACGGAGCAGCTCTTTTTACTGATGTTTGGCTTGAAATGGTCTAGACCAAGTTGAAAATTGACCGATCCAAACGGGGGCGTCGGGCGTCGCTACCTGGAGCTTCTTCTTAGGATCATGTGTTCCCCACTCTATATAGGTTTACGTCTGAGAGGGACAGTGGGCTTTGATTTGTTCAATTACACATTTTTTTATTGGGTCTTTATTGGGATTCAGTGTAGTCTCCTGTAAGGGGCGGAAAAAAAGGACGGAGTGGACATTAGACAAAGTCATGCATACTTTAATGATTGTATTAAATATAGTCTGCAACATGGATTGGTAATATGTTTGAACTCAATATCACATTATTCAGTGAAATGTATCATATGATGTGGCAAATGCAAGCAAAATCACATAAAATAGTTAAACAAATGTTCTACTGTTATGCAGCACATAAAACAAAACATATGTTGCCTTTTGTTAGTTTTTAAATTACATTAAAGGGCCTGAAAATTGAAATGTTGTTAATATGCGACTTTAAGAGCTAAAAAGATTAGTAGATAAACAACAGAAAACTATTTGGCATCTATTTAGCTAATTGATTAACTGTCTAAGTCAAGAGGACTTTGTCTGACAGATATTTTTCTCAAGAGGATATTCTGCATTTTATTCGATGATGAGAAGAATTGTTGGTTGCGTCTCTAGTTTGTTTTTGTTTGACATATGAAGGATTTTGTTTAAATTGGATGTACAATAACTTGGACTGGACTTTAAGCCCTGATACTTATTTTTATTACAAACTGTAATGTGTCTGTCAAACACCGAAAACTGTCACAAAATGGATTTTTGTGCTCTTTGTTTCTTTCTTTTTTATTAAGGAAAAGTTCTTATTCAGGTTCTTTTGTTCAGTCATTTTACATTTAAGAAGCTTTTTTTTGTTACATGACACAAAAATGGTTGTGGTTTCTAAAAGTAAGCCATATAAAAAAGGAGCATTTGGTATCCATACTAAAAAAATGACAAATCTGTTAATTGGACGTCCTGGTCGTTTAGTGAGTCTTATAGTCTTACATACCTGAGTCAGGTTGGTCACTGTGCAGAATACATGTGACCCACAGGTCAATCAAAGGGATGTTCAGGGCAGCAGGGTTTCACCTTGGACCAGGAATCAATGCAGCTACAGGGAGAAATAACAGGAAAGACCGGGTGGGGACAAAAAAACATTATATTTTGATTAGCTCATGTTAAATGTGTCAGAACCTCTACGATGGGTTTTTGAAGTCAGACCAGAGAGAAGATGCAACAAGTGTAATGAGCTAGTACTTACTTTTACAGATTCTGTTTTGCCTCAACAAAACAAAATCTGCAACTATTGTTGATTTCCCATTAGAAGTTTTGAGTAATATTTCTAGCAAAAATTGCCAAATATAACTAGTTGCAGCTTTTCAATCGTCATAATTTGCTCCATTTTCTCTCCCTTCTGTGATAATAAAAGGAGTAGCTTTGGGATTTTAAACAGTTGGTCAAATAAAACAAAAGCAGTTTGAAGATATTGCCTCAAGCTTTAAAATATTTTGATGCCATTTGTTCACCTTTTGCTGACATTTTATAGACCAAATGATTTATTAACTTATTGTGTAACTAGTCAAATAAGTGTAGGGTTGTTCCTTGCAATAATATATGAATTTCGTTAGAAGTGACTTTTCTCTTTTGTAAAGGGTGTTAACTTCCTAAAATTCCATTTTTTTCCCAAATCTCAGTTGCTCCACTGGGTGGACCAGCATATGATTACACAGCAAAACAGCCACACCTACAAACTGTGGCAGAAAACTGACAGCTTATATGCTTTATGACCAAAAGTTAGTTATGTTATGTGTTTTATCTGAGATTACATTTTTCAACTTATCCATCACATTTAAGCAATTTGGACTGCTTCAAAACACAGTTTTGGGGGGGAAAAAAATAGCAGGCCGGATTTTCCCTATGAGGGATTTCCTAATCTTGGTAAATGTTCGAGTCTCGACAAGTCCGATCACAGTCTGTACTGAAATTGTGGAAAACCAATGACTCCTTGAAAGTTGGGGAAAAACCATAAGTGTGGAACATTACAGCACGCTTTGAAAAGGCAAATGACTGAAGAAGTGAACGGGCTGAAACATGCATGAACACTGGTGATCCTTAAACAACGTCATGGTTATTTCTTTTCACTAGAAGTTTCAAAGCAATTACAAAAGTCTTTGCGCTATGTCTGTGAGAACGTCTAATTAAAATGTGATAACGATGCAGTTATTATCACAGATGTGAAAGCTCTATTGGCAAATATTCACAAAATGAACTTTGTAAAATAAACAGTTAAGAGGACAGAAGCACACAAACTGCTTACTGTTTTCTTTTGCTACATTAAAGGAACATATTCTGGCTCTTATACCGACTACACTTTTCTCATGTTCAATAATAAGACTCTTAACTGAGCTGTGGTTGGTGACATATTGTGGTAAAGGACAACGGGTCTATAATAATCAGAAATGTGCAGAGATATGTGCACTAGTACAGAACAACATATATTTTTTAAACTGTACCTGCATTTATATATTCATATATTTATATATATATACACACACACATATTCATATTTATAACATTAGCTTTTTTCTTTTCTGCTGATCCGATCTGTGACTTTAAACTATGACACGATCCAAACTGTGATCGGTTGCACCTCTTACTAATTTGCATTACACACTCTCCTCTTTACATTTGTACGTTTGCATTTTTCGTATAATGCAAATACATCAACTGAACTTTTTTTTTTTACCTCTTATGGTAGACGCAGAGGCAAGCCAGCCTGGCGATGGTCTCTCCCTGTACCAGATCCTCCAAACAGATGGAGCACTCTCCGCTGTCTTTACTGAGCACATCCGCACACACACACACACACACACACACACACACACACACACACACACACACACACACACACACACACACACACACACACACACACACACACACACACACACACAGGAACAATGAGTTTTTCCAGCCTTTTAAAAATAAAACAACACAGGCATCAGGCCATTTCTGTGATAGGACACTTACTGTTGTATGGTAGGGGAGGAGACGTGAGGCAGCTCAACAGGTGATCCTCGATCCGACCCCCCGGGAAGGACTTAGAGCAGAAAGGACAGCGGATATCTGCGAGCAGAGCGGAGAGACAACAGGGTTGAGATTAACACATGTGTCACACAGAGCGGGACATAAATATTAGATGATGTGCACACACATGGCGCACAAGTGCTATGTTTGGACATCTGGATGACACAGGATGACTTGGCAAACCCAGAGAGCAGGCTGAAACACAATCAGTCTTTCTAATCTCGGAGATAGTGTGAATGATGTGACCTCCGGTGTAACTGAACCAAAAATAGTTTGAATCTTTATTTTACTTTATGCGCTAAGCGTTGCAGTGACATGCCCCCACTAGAGCCGTGGTGGATGGGACAGACGCTGTGCCTTGCTGCTCTACATTTCACTTCCTCCATCTATGATCTGCTGCCAACAGTGAGCGGGCATGAGAAGTTGTGACCCACTTCCCTAGTCTTGCTAGAGGGCTGGCCTGGGAAAACCCACCACTCTGTTGTGTTTTGGCTCATAATGTCATGTTTACCATCTTCTTCTCCACTGCCGACCAAGTGTGCCTTTTCACTTCCTCTGCAGACTCAAGTTCCCGTTTTAAAGCCCTTGGAACAACAAAGGCGGGTAGCTACTTAATGTTTTCGACTTGCATGCCGCAGGATTTGCTTCTGACAATAATTGTCCACAGGCCTTGTGATATGAAAGAGCTCGTATGTCACCACTTCCAGTTTTTCCACGTCATAGCTCTGCTTCATACAATAGGGGTCTCTGATGATTTACGTCAGTATGCGAGCACGGGGAAAGAGATTATCTGTTCAGGAATGTAAATCCATTTTAATGGGCTGCACTGGGAGATATTGTGATGCAAAATTCATAGTGTTTTATGAGACTAAATGTCTGAGTTTGTGTAATAATTCAACTGTCATATTCAAAGTTTGGAGTGACGTGTTAAATTTCCTCTGACTTTGTTTTACTATTATGGCTACAGAAAGTTGACATTGAGTACTCTTACCTAAGGTATTCCCCTACTTAACTGTCATATCCAAATTACTTTTATTTTCTCTTTACAGAAGTCACCCACCCTAAAGAAGTACTACCCTGAGCCTTCCACTTAGCACTTATTGTATTCGTATTAGTTTGTTTCACTTATTGTATTCGTATTAGTTTGTTTCACTTATTGTATTCGTATTAGTTTGCTCTGACGAGTAGTTCTCTTGAAAACCTATGATGAATACACTTATTGTAAGTTGCTTTGGATAAAAGCGTCTGCTAAATGACTGTAATGTGATGTAATGTTTTAATTTAAATATCAGTTATCTGTGGAAGCATCAATCAACCCACATTGTGTCACATTTTTATGCCAAGGTATTGAGTAATATAATTTGACATAAACTGATATTGCCAAGCTCTAACACCATACAATAATTCAATGTATCCATGTGTGTGAGCTAAGGTAAATTACCAAACATCCACTACTGATGGAAACAAGCCAATATTGTGACAAGTGTTATTTATGCAGCACAATTAAAAAATACAAATTGCACTTTGCAAAGTTTTAAGTTTTTAGTGTGTAGCTTTTAAATGCTGTTTTTAAATGTCTGTAAAGCGTCTTTGAGTACTCTATAAATAAAATGTATTATTATTATTATAATACAAGTATTATTATTATTATGTTATTATTATATTATTACATTATTATTATTACATTACGATATTATCATATTATTATATATATATTATTATTATTATTATATTTATTATTATTACATTACGATATTATATATTATTATGATATATTATTATGATTATATTATTATTACTATATTATTTTTATATAATTATTATTATATATTATTTTTATATATTATTATTATTATTATTATTATTATTACTATATTATTATTATATTATTATTACTATATTATTTTTACATTATTATTTATGATATTATTATTATACTATATTATTATTACATTACTATTATTATTATATTATTATTACTATATTATTATTACTATATTACTTTTACATTATTATATTATTATTATGATAGTATTATTATGATATTATTATGATATTATTATTATGTATTATATTATTATTATGATATTATTATGATATCATTATTATTATTATATTATTATTACTATATTATTATGATATTATTATTATTATATTAACATTATTATTGTATTATTATGATATTATTATGATATTATGATAGTATTACGATATTATTATGATATTATTATATGATATTATGATGCTATCATTACTACATAAGTGGACTTACTGCCGTGCCGGTTGTTCACACGGTAGAGGCCGATCCACGCCTCCGACACCGGCCGCTGGTGCGCTCCTCTGACCCGGGCGGATCTGGCGCCCACGCTGCGGCCGGAAGAGTGTCGACTCCCGGGCAGCCGCTCGGAGAAAGTGCGTTGCGGCGTGCGGCCTGTCTCCTCCACGGACTGATGCTCCTCCACCTCCTCCACCTCCACCTCCTCGGGAGTCTCCTCCGGTCTCCCCGCGCTGCTGTCATCCTCCGCGGGGCTCCCGTCCGCGCTGCTGGCCCCGTGCTGCGGCCCCGGGTCTTCGTCGCTGCCCTCCTCCGACCGGCTCCGGTTGGCCTCCGTGTCCTCGAAGCTCCCGGAGAAGTCGACCACGAGGCTGGTGGGCCTGGCGCAGCGGGGTCGGCGGTACGAGTCCCGCTTCGCTCCGTCGGAGGAGGAGGAGGAGGAGGGAGCCGGCTCCTCCTGCAGACGACTCGCTCTCGTACCCATCTCTCACAAGCCAACGGGGCCGATTCAGCTTCCGCAACGAGGAGGAGGAGGAGGAGGAGGAGAGGGGGAGCGTTCACCTCGAAACGACCCTTAAACTGTCTCCTTTGGATAACAACACCTGCCTGGCGACGAGGCCAGACGTAGGCGATGAGTGTGATGTGACGTCCCCCTGTCTCCCTCAGTGTGTCCGTTCTGTCCACATCTTCCTTTCTGTTCTGACGAGCCCCGTTCTCGCTGCTGCAGCGGAAATAGAGCGCAGTCTCTTCCGCCTTTGCGCCTTTGCTCGAACAGTTACGGTAGTGACGCCCGAGCAGCTTGTAATCTAAGTTTTTTTTTTTTATTATTATTTATTTATTTTTATTTATGTGTTTTTTTTTTAATTATTATTTATTTATTATTTATTATTTTATTATTTTCATTTTTTTTATTTATTTATTATTTTTTTTATTTTTTTTTTTTTTATTTAACATTGTAAATGTTGTGTTTCTATATAATATAAAAAAAAAAAAGTAATTTTGCTCTTGTGACTAGGCGCCTATACATGTGTCGTTACGGTAAAAAAAAAAAGTACACAAAATACTGACCAATCAGCGCGCAGAAGACTTGTAGTCTAAACATTAAAAACAGTTTTTATTATTTATTTTTTCATTTATTTACATTATTTACATTTTTATGTTATAAATGTTGTGTTTCTATATAATATAAAAAAAAAAGTAAAGTAAAAAAGTACACAAAATATTGACCAATCAGCGCGCAGAAGACTTGTAGTCCAAACATTAAAAACAGTTTTTATTATTTATTTTTTATTATTTATTTATTTATTAAACTGTCTCCTATCCCCTCGGAGCTTTGGATAACAACACCTGCCTGGCGACGAGGCCAGACGTAGGCGATGAGTGTGATGTGACGTCCCCCTGTCTCCCTCAGTGTGTCCGTTCTGTCCACATCTTCCTTTCTGTTCTGACGAGCCCCGTTCTCGCTGCTGCAGCGGAAATAGAGCGCAGTCTCTTCCGCCTTTGCGCCTTCGCTCGAACAGTTACGGTAGTGTCACCGCGACGCCCGAGCAGCGTGTAATTTGTTTTTTTTAATTTAAGTTTTTGTTTATTTTATTTATTTTATTTATTTTTTTTTTTATTTATTTTTTTTTTTTATTTTATTTTATTTATTATTTTTTTATGTATTTTTTATTTAATTTTTTATTTATTTAACATTGTAAATGTTGTGTTTCTATATAATATTGAAAATAAAAAAATAAAAAGTAATTTTGTTGTGTAAATATGTGTATGTTATAAATGTTGTGTTTCTATATAAAATTAAAAAAAAAAAGTAATTTTGCTCTTGTGACTAGGCGCCTATACATGTGCCGTTACGGTAAAAAAAAAAAGTACACAAAATACTGACCAATCAGCGCGCAGAAGACTTGTTGTCTAAACATTAAAAGCAGTTTTTATTATTTTTTTATTTATTATTTATTTATTTACATTATTTACATATTTATGTTATAAATGTTGTGTTTCTATATAATATAAAAAAAATTAAGTAATTTTGCTCTTGTGACTAGGCGCCTATACATGTGCCGTTACGGTAAAAAAAAAGTACACAAAATACTTCAATCAGCGCGCAGAAGACTTGTAGTCTAAACATTAAAAACTGTTTTTATTATTATTATTATTATTTTATTATTTTTTTTATCATTTTTTCATTTTTTTTATTATTTTTTTAATTATTTTTTAATTATTTTTTAATTATTTTTTTATTTACATTATTTATATGTGTATGTTATAAATGTTGTGTTTCTATATAATATTTAAAAAAAAAATCTAAATTAATTTTGCTCCTTCTTCCGTGATTTGAGACTAGGCGCCTATACATGTGCCATTACGGTAAAAAAGTACACAACAGACCGACCAATCAGCGCGCAGAAGACAGCCGCGTCACCAGCAGCTGCTCTGATGAGGACATTTACAGTAAATGAGGAGCAACATTTAGCCAGAAAAGGCTGCAGAAATAGATGCTGACACTTCAGTCGACCAAACGGTGACATTACTCACACAAGAGGACTGTTTTGTTTGTGAGGCAACGCAGAGTTTCTTATTTCTGGTGAGTTTTCTGCGTCTGGTTTGGGCGTGTTCAGCTACGCACCACCTCCAGGAAACTCTTGAGTCATTGTAACTAAGAAGACAACTATGAAGCATGTTGACTAATGTCTCATTTCTCTGGAATTCATTTTCTATCAGTTTAGACAGATCATTTCATTTGTTTTTAGGGTTTATTTTGAATGCATTTGACTGTTATTTGCATTTAAAATGTCTAGTGAGATACTGTGAAAAGCCTGTGAGTCCTTATGCTGATTATTTCCAGACTTTGTCCCCTTGTTTTATGGACTCTTTCAACTGATCAGCACACACCCTTAACTACAGTTCAGTAGTGCAATGCTTTGTTTAAACATTTGAAGGAATGCTGCTGAGTTGCTTGTCTCAGTGCCTTAGTACCATGCAGCTTTGTTGAGGGTTTGTGTTTGTTATAGCCGCTGACAATCTGATTCATGTGTTTCTCTGCAGAGATGAAGGCGTTGTCTCAGCAGCAGCCTAATGTGGCTCCAGGAGAGAAGCAGCGAGTCACCTGTGGGACAAGTTTGTCTGCCAGCTATGCTCCTCCGTGTCTGGAAAATAAGTTCCTGGCTCAGACTTCCTTGTTGATGCCTCAGCCCTGCTCTCCACTCTTCAACTTTTCAGCACCACCTTCCTCTTGCCCCTCTCTCCAGCCCTCCCGCCTGTCGTCCACCTCGTCCTCCCTCCTCTCCACATCTACCATCTCGCCTTCCCTCACCTCTGCTCTCCTGAGCACAGAGAACAAGCTCCTAAGGGATCATTCACCTGGTTTCTCTTTTCCCCTCACCTCCTCTACATGCGTCCCAAGTTCTCTGCTCAATCGCTTTGCTCCCCCCTCTCCATTCCTCCATCATGCTCTTGGTGGAGAACAGAAGAGTGGCAGGGGAGGAGAGGAAGGCAGTAATGAAACATCCGAAGTGATGCAATCCAGTTTTGAAGAAACAAGCTTGGTACATGAAATTATTTTTTATTTGTTTGACTATTTTGTCAATTTTCTTTGCACAAACAGAAAATGAAATGCCCCCATTCTTATTTGATTGATTTGACACAATGTTTTGATGCATCTCATTGGCGGTATTACTGCTTTAACACAATTTATCTTGCGTCAACAGTATTCCATGGGAGATTATACTTGGTCTGAAGAGGAGGATGATGCTGATGCTGCTGGGACAGCCATGGAATTTCCTGCCCTGGAAACAGAGTTGGGCAACGAGGACCTTGAACAAACTATGGTCATCAAACAAGAGGAATTTGCCGAGATTGATAAAGCAAAGGAAAATATGGAGGAGGAGCTGAAAGATAAAAAGGTAGGAGGAAATATTTTACGCTGCATATTTATGTCATAGAATAATTATTTTTCTTGGTACTGGCTTTGCAAGTTCAGCATATCTCTGCACCACTGCCACCAAATGATATTACTGTGTTGATTACACTGGCTATAACTCTTCTGAGTTGCGCACACATTCTTCATTGTCTTTCTGTTTGGTTCCTCAGTATCTGCTGCTGAACCTGGTGTGTTGCTCCCTGGTCAATAAGAGCACAACTCCAGGCCAGAAGGACTGGGACTCAGAGAAAAGTGTTTGGACAAGGATCATAAACCTGGCGAAGGACATTTCTGTCTCTGACCCACAGTTTCTTCTCAAGGTGTGTATGCACGTCTGTGTGTGCGCAGGTTTGTGTCCCAAGACAATTATATTTTTATACCAGACTCACTCCCGAACTTTTATTTCAACTATGTGGGAACGTTTTAATCCGACTGACACTTCATCACGCTGAAAAATAGACATGCATTGTAGCAAAAAATGATTTTAACATATTTTTTAAAGATATATGTAAATGGATGTGTACAACATAATTAAATAAATCCCTCAAACTATTAAAAAATGATTAGATTTTTATCAGATTTTTTAATTTTGAAGGATAATTTCTATTCCGATCTCTTCTCATAAAAGGGCTTTTTTTTTCTGCCGGCAAGCACAATTTTTTTGTCAGTTATCTCCTCATAAAGCCTCCTTAATGTGCCCAAGGTACTCCATAACACAGCTGCTTCGAATGACATTCTATAATGTCTCCTATAAATTCCTCTAATTTTTGAATTTACATAGTCTCAGGGAGAAAACATTAGTCTCTAAGTTACCACAGAGCCTTCAATATCTGTCTGCTTTTGATCTGAGGTGTTATGAAGAATCAATTTAGATGATTCAACTTTTCCATCTCACATTTTCATTATCAACACTGTCTATCCAGCATGTGACAAGTGCCTTTTCCCCCCTCCTTATTCACAATATAATAATTGTATTTGACTTTGATTTTGATAGAGAAACGCGCCGGTGGAGTTAATTTACAGACTGCTAGTAAACATTATGACAGTAAGGGGTTATATTAATTTCTTCAGTCATGTACAGTTTGCTGCTTCTTCTTTCTTTTACTATTTAGGTGGCAGTTTACACTCGACAGGAGCTGAACATCCGCATCACAGCAAACTTCTTATTGGCCCTGGCTGCCAATCTGCCCTCCAACAAGCAACATGTCCGCAGATATTTCTGCGCTGCCATACAGCTGCCCTCAGATTGGCTGGAAGTAGTCAGAATCTATAGTACAGTAAGTCTTAGTTAATGAATCTGGGAGTCCGTTCAGTCAGCTCTGTCCAGTCTTGACACCATGTTTGTTTTTGTATCCAGTGTTTCAGTCGCTCCCTGCCGATGTGCTTGAAGAAGGCAATGGCTGACAAGTTCAAGCAGTTCAATGAGTATCAGCTGGCCAAATACAACACACGCAAACACCGCTGTAAACACAACCGCAACAGGCGCAAAACCAAGGTACAGAAGCGTTCATTTGGTTCTCTATTTTTTTATTTAGTTTAATGTTAAAAAGCTAAAGTTAAACCTAATAGTACTAGTATTACACTCCTGCTAATAACAAGAAGAAAACAGTTTGTCAGTAATAGTGTTTCTTAGTTTTCCCTGTAGTGAAAAACAAAGGTTGACACCCACAAACTTTAACCACCTCAACTGATAATAGATTAAAACTTTATGTGGTTAACTCATTTATCTAAATTAAGACTCCGTCCATGCCTCAAATATCCTCTATTCATCACTCCTGGTTGGTTGTACTTACACTATCTTTGTTTTACAGAAACCAACTGACCAGCAGATGAAACAGTGGGGCAACTTGCTCAGATCAGATCCAACTATTCTGAGGAAGTTTGTAAGTCAATGTTTTCTATTGTGACACTAAATAATGGCTGTTATTTAATACAATTTTTTCTTTAGTAAATTTAGAAGTGGAGTTTAGCAATAGGGTTTATGTTCACATCAGTCTCTGCTGTGCCTGCAGAAAACGGCTCTAGTGCAGATTGTTAAACTAAACTTAATCAGAACATGGGTAACACTGGTTTATGTGTGTCTCTGTGTGTGTGTGTGTGTGTGTGTGTGTGTGTGTGTGTGTGTGTGTGTGTGTGTGTGTGTGTGTGTGTGTGTGTGTGTGTGTGTGTGTGTGTGTGTGTGTGTGTGTGTGTGTGTGTGTGTGCGTGTGCGTGTGCAGTTGCATGAAGATGAGACCAAAGAGGTGGTGGATAAAAAGCAGAGCGAGTTCAGTATGAAGAAGATGATCAAGAAGCTTCACATTAAGGAACCTGCTGAGCATGTTATGGCCATTCTGGGGAAAAAGTAAGCCACAAAAACACACGTATTCAATAAAAACTGGGAAAATAAGATGTAAAATAAAACACACTTGTTTTATATAAGATAAGAATACAAATAAGATTAAATAGAATGCATAACATGGGATGGAAAGTAAAACCCAATGTATGATAATAATGAAACATTTAGAACAAATAATGAAGTAGTTAAAAGCAGATATTAGGACACCTAAAGTCTTCTACAGTATCTTTAAAAAATATAAGATCTCCTATAAAGACGTATTTACATTATTACGTATGTCATTAATTATAATTGTATATACAGTTATGGATGCATCACACAGGAGGAGTTAAAGTTCTTGACAAATACATCCAACACTTAATATACCTTATATCTGCTTGCATTCATTCTTTCATTTTCTTTTTGCCAAACATTTGGCCAATCCCACATGGGATTAAAAGACACAACTTTATTGATCTTCCGGTCTTGTATTTATAGAGGATGTGGGAAACAAAATCAGTTTCCCCAATGAGCAGTTTTACGAACGCTATTAAACTTCTTCAGAATATCTTGTTAAAGAGTTTTTTTCTCTCTTCTCTTCTCCAGATTATTGCTAATTTATATGTTTATGTAGACGGCTATCTCACTCTTTGTGCGTCATCCATATTTACAATATCAATGGTTTCAATTATATCAATTTCTTACTAAACAAAGCATGTGGGGTTCACAGTAAACCACAAACAGCATAATAGTGTGTTTTAAAGCATTTATTAAATGTTTACACACTTCTTATAAATGATAGATTTATACGGAGTGTAAGAATACTTTATATGTTGCATCTACTGCATAAAATGTCTTGTAGAGGGGTTAAATCACACAAATGCAACTTGTAAGGGACAATAACTCTTGTGTCTTTAATACAGGCCTACGGAGAGCTCTTTATTTATGAAACAAATAGCATTTTATGAATTTCTTGTTTAGACAATATGAAGATAGAAAAGTAGACAGAGGAGTGTAGAATAAGAAGAAAACTGTTCAGTCTCAGGACTGTTGCGATGACTCTGTTGTCTTACGAACTTTACCACTGGTCTATCTCTGGGCTTGTCACGCTTCCGTTTTAACATGTGATGCGGTTTTGTCGGTCCAAGGTATCCTGCAGACTCCAAGACGTTCACCGTCAGTGGAATTAAGGGCTCGTGGGACAGGGAGAGAGCCGGGAAGCGAATGAAGCTCAAAGCGCCGGAGACGTGGGAACGGCTGCTCAGCCTGGAGGGAAACAAGGCCGCCACCTGGGAGAAGCTCATAGGTCGGCTGAGTTCACACCGACAGACAACTGTTTCCAAAATGTCAAGTTGTGCTCAGTGGTATATATGGAATAATCAAAAAAAGCAATGAATACATATTTTCCACCATGAATTTTACAGTTAAACATTCGAAAGCACACAAACTACATCCATCTAACACGCCTATAAATACTCAGATGTGTTTATGATCACACATACTGATGAATACTTTCCTTACTGTGCAGACAATAAGTCTCTTCCATTCATGGCCATGTTGAGGAACCTGAGGAACATGATCACTAAGGGCATCAGTGAGGCTCATCACAAGAAGATCCTCAGCAGACTGACCAATAAGGTGAGTTCCAACAGTTTCTTTTTGTATCAAAGGAAGAGTTGTATTTATATTCGTCAGTTGGTTGTTATGTTTCTATTGTAATTAAACTCTCAGTTTAAAAATTTCTTTGCGTAAACTTTGTGTTTTTGATGTGTTTACAGCAAGCGGTGATTCAGAGCCGTCAGTTTCCCACCAGATTCCTCGCTGCCTACAAAGTCCTCATGGAGCTTAACACTTTAGGTGAGATACATATACAACAAGTGTGGCACTAAAACGAATGACAGTCGTATCAAAGGAAGTCCTCTCTTATGAAGCTAATTTTTCATAAGACGCTTTTTAAAATGTAGAACAAAAGTATAATTAAATTGATAAATTAAATTATTCAAAATTAATAAAACTGTATTGCATTGAGAACAACATGTTTTCTGTTACTAATGATATTTTTTATTGTCGATTAATCTGATGATTATTTTGGTAATTTAACAGTATAAAAAAAAAAAATCACCAATACATGCACTCAAATGTCTCCTTTTTTTCTAACCAACAATCCAAAAACTCCAACTATTCAGTGTACTATCATGTAAGACCAAAAAAAAAAAATCACTGAGTGTTTTTAATCAATAAAACTATGCTGTATGTGTGTAGGCCATTTTTTTAAAGTTTAGCTGGAAGCTGGACCCGTGTGCCACAGTACACAATAGACATTTAATGAACATAAAAACTTGGAAAATAAGATGTAAAATAAAAGACACTTAAATAAGATAAGAATACAAATAAGATGAAATAGAATGGATAACATAAGATGGAAAATAAAACCTGTGTATGATAATAATTAAACATTAAACACACATAATGAAGTAGTTAAAAGCAGATATTAGGACACTCAAAGTGTTTTTAAGACCTCCTATAAAGACATATTAACATACTTTCATAGTTCATTAATAATCTGTTTACATCCACTTATGGATGAATCACACAGGAGGACTTAACGTTCTTGACCTTATATCTGCTTGCATTCATACTTACATTTTTCAGTTAAAGGAGGAGTTACATTTTATACTACAGACTAACACATTGTTGGTTTGGTCCTTTTATGGGAATTGTTGACAATATGAAATATGCAGAATAATGCCAGCCTTGCCCTTAAATACCAGCAGTGTTAAAATAATTGGCCAGCTTTCAATATTAAACCAAACCAAAACATGTTGATTAACTTAAATATGAGCTTAACCTTGCTTTATATATTGTACCTTTGACACACTGCACCAACCAACACACGCAGCGTCTCCCCTTTGCCTCTCTCTCCTCTAGCCTCGGCATCAGAGCAAGCCCTCCCCTCTGTTAAAGAGATCCTGAAGGGCATCCTGAGTAAGATCCCCAAGAGCAAACGCTTCAAAAATCAGGAATGGGAGTCGACTCCAAGGAGCCGGATTAGGGTGACACTCGGAGTGCCGTTTATCTATCGACTATACCAAGCTAAGAAGGCCCAGCTCCTAAAGGCCAAGTAAGGGAATGAACTCAAAGATTCAATAACTTTCTCTGATATTTTCCTTATTTATTGCAATCTTAAGATTTAAACGTGAAATTGTTTTGTTTGTCTGTGGCTGATGCAACACTGGTAAAACATGTCTGCTGCACAGGAAGTGAGGGAAGCAACAACAGTTTGAAATATTCAGATAAACAACAACTTGGTTAATTAGTGAGAGCAGTGATGGCCACCATGACTGAACAAGAAAAGTGGAGAGCAGCACCTACAGAATCTCAAACAGAAAAAAAGTCAGAAGGGAAATTTGTTTGTTAAGATAAGTTTAAAAAAGACAATATTTGCATGGATTAAAAAGGAAAATATACTGTGTTATATGACGCAACTGTTTCTGTTTTTGTGCATCCAGTAAGAGAGAGTTCACCGTCGCTCTGTTGGACCGTTACCGCAACGCTCTGGAGACGGCGGTCCAGCTCTCCTGTCGTTACAATGTGCCTCCGCTACCCGGACGGACCGTCATCCTGCTCTCCTACAACATGAGATCTGATTGCGACTTGTGGCAAAAACTGGACTTCTGCCTCCCACCGGACCCCGAGCAAAAAAACGAGGAGGAGGAGGAGGAAGTAGAAGAAGTAGAAGAAGTAGAAGAAGTAGAAGTAGAAGAAGAAGAGGAGGAGGAGGAGGAGAAGGAAGAGGAGGAGGAGAAGGAAGAGGAGGAGGAAGAAGAGGAAGAGAGCGGGAAGAAAAAGAAGAAGATAAAACAAGCTGACGAGCTCACTCCTTCTGTGAGGGCCTGAGACTGACATGTGAAATATTTGACTCAGTTTGAAACCCCATACGTGTAGTTTTTACCTGATTTATGTCTAATTACTCTAATCTCTCTCCCCACCTGTGCGTTCTCTCAGACTTTAGAGGCGGCGGTTTTGCTCTCGCTGATGATTGCCAGCAGTGCCGAGGACAGCCAGCTCTGCCTGCATGACTGGGATCGCGGTCAAGAAGCCGAGCTGAAGTCTGATGTTCTTTTGGATAACGTCAGAAGTGTGCTTAAGCAAATTCAAGTCAGGGCTCTTTTTCTCTGTGGCATCCTGTGTGTGTTTCATCTAATGTAACTTTTAAAATCATATACCAGCATTTGTATAGAGTGATTATACATAAGTGAAGTACTTAATAATAGTATACAGTACCAGTCAAAAGTTTGGACACACCTTCTCATTCAACTACTTTGAAGAATCTAAAATATAAAACATATTCTGGTTTGTTGAGCATTTGTTTGTTTACCACATAATTCCATATGTGTTCCTTCATAGTTTGGATGTCTTCAATATTAATCTACAATGTAGAAAAAAATTAAAATAAAGAAAAAACATTGAATGAGAAGGTGTGTCCAAACTTTTGACTGGTACTGTAAATAGTAAGTCATAAAGATGGACACAACTGAAATATGCTTCTACATCAGTAGAATAACAGATAATTGATTGTTGCCTTTATTAATGAATACTTCTCTTTTCTCAGGCATGTTCAAAGAAGCCACGTGCAAATGAGTCCCACGTTTGCATAACCACAATGCTCAACCAGAAACCCAAGGTAGGTTGGGTTTTTTTGGATCGGTGTGATACAAAGGAGATTTTTTTTTTAATTCTGCTCCAAGGTGGCTTAATTTAAAGTGTTCAAGTCCAACATATTGGTCCGAGTCTAATGATATTTGCTGAGTTTCAGGTACTTAGCATCAATTAAACATTTTGTTTTAATAAAAGTAAAAGGCCCCTGCTTTAGACTACAGTAGAAGATGCTTCCTTGTGATCCTTGGCCTCTCATGTTTTTTGCATCTCAGGTGGACAACATCATCGTGTTGTCTGACTATTGGATCAATTCAGATGTCAATTGGGCCATCAACTCTTACACGAGGGAAACGAACCCCAAAGCCCTCGTGGTGCAAATCTTTATGGCAAAGGGGTAACGCTCCTTTTTTAAATGATTTGCTTGTTGCTTGCAAAAATGCACAATAATGTAGACATTCATAGCAACAAACAAAATTCAGCTGGTTTCTGTTTCCCATCCTGTTTCTAACTTGGATGAATTTATTGTTGTTTTGTGTACTTGCAGAGATACAGAGTTCATTGCTGACAGGAACTGTGTGAAGCTCTTTGGCTTCAGTGAACAAGTGCTGAGGTAAAAATATCTGGTTTCTCATTTTAATAAAAAAAAAAAAGTATGTAAATAATTTGTATAAAAAAAAATGCTTTTTGGTTAGGATATAAAAAGTAATAGTAGGAACTTTCTTGCATAAATCACTTCTATTCGTTAATTATGCAGCTGGAGTCAGCAGTCAGTTAGCTTCGACTGAAAACAGTGATACTCGCTCACTTTAATGCAAGCGCCTCTAAAGGTCAATAATTAACTCGTTATCTTGTGTTTGTTTAATCTGTACAAAAACTGAAATGTGAAAATGAAGTCAGGAAGTCACAGGTGCCATTAAATAGTCTGGCAAATAAACCCCAAGTAAAACGGAAAATTGTCCATTTTACACTTCAATTATTGTATTACGGATCAAAGAAACTAGATATCATGTTAATTATTGCACTTTAGATGTTCTGGTAGGTGGATTTTGTTACCTTAAGACAGAGCCAGGCTAGTTTTCTCCCGTTTCTCATCTTTTTGCTCATCTAATCTACCCGTCTGCTGGCTGTAGCTTCATATTTATCTGACAGACATCTATCTTCTCATCTAACTCAAGCCAAGAAAGAGAATAAACATATCTTCTATTATATTTAACTGTTTCTTTAACTTTGTGACCAGGTTTGTGGCAGAACGAGGATCATCCAGGCTGCTTGAGCATTTGGAGCATTTAGACAAAGTGTACAACATCCCTCCACCAGAGGGCGCTAAAGGGGCTCAGACATCAGATAGTGTTGTCCAAATACCAGCCAGCCCCAAGTTAAGGTAATTTATATTATTCACATTTAAGACCAGGAGACATTTCTCTTTTCCACCTCTTGTTTAACCCTTTCATGCATAGAGGTCACTACAGTGGACCGCTATTCAAATGTTGTTTTCTTGTATATGCATGGGTTTTGATGGCATAGTTGCACATCCAAGGCCCCCCCCCTGAGATCAGGTTTGGCTCTGGAAACCACTGGCCCCAGCTCACTGAAGCAAAAAATGCAAACAGATGCCATGATGCTGCATGCACACGAAGAACCAAGTACATCTGCATGCAGTGTCTTGTGGCTTTGTGCCCTGGGTGCTTATTTATTTATTTTTTATCATAAAAGATAGTCTGCACATTTTCTTTGTATATACGTATATTATTTTATAGTTTTCACATCTTTATATATAATTTTATTCATTTGTTTGTTAAATACATATTTCTTCAGTTGAAAACAAAAACGCATGCTGTCCACCTGAGTGGACATGTAGAAATCTCTTTGAAAAAGTTCTCTTTTAAAGTTCAAATCTTGTTTTTCATGCCTAGAGAGCAATAAAAACACTTGGTAAAAGAATCCTGACTGAGGTTGTCATAATTCATGCATGAAAGGGATAACACCAACTCCTTCCTCTGTCGTCAGGTGGAGAGGTGTTCGTGTCTTCATCTCCTCCACCTTCAGAGACATGCATGCAGAGCGAGACGTCTTGGTACGCAGCGTTTTCCCGGAGCTCCGTCGTCGTGCAGCCTCACACTGTCTCTACCTGCAGGAGGTGGAGCTGCGTTGGGGTGTGACAGAGGAGGAGTCGGGGCGGGCCACCGAGCTGTGCCTGTCAGAGGTGTGTCGCAGCCAGATGCTGGTAGTCATCCTGGGGGAGAGGTACGGCCTGGTGCCTCCCAAACCTGACCTCCCTGACCTGCCGCAGCACAGCTGGGTAAGACTTAGTATTATGATATAAAAATAGATAATTAAAAGTAGAGCTGTGTATAGTGTGCTGATTATTTATTTCGTGCAAGAATCTGGTTTATTTAGATTGGTACTCAAATTTGCTCCCTTAAATTCCTCAAGAAAGTCCAGAACATAAAAAAAAAGAATACAAATAAAATAAAATAAATAATTATTTAACTAATAAAGCAAACCTGGATTACACATAGGAAAGGTTTGTATGGAAACTGAAAGTGATTATTTTAAAGGTAGAAATGTCAGCGATTACTACACCATCACATTAATGTTACTGATCAACAGATAAATCAGACCTCTGTAAAAAATATTCTTTTGATTTTGTAATATAGGGGGGAAAAATCAAGATACCTTTTAAAAATCTTAAGTGAAAGAGAATGGTGTAAGATATTTTTTTTAATTATGAAGCAAGCATAATTGATTTCTCCTCGTGCAGCTTGCGTCGGCCCCAGAAGGCCTCTCCATCACGGAGCTGGAGATCCGTCAGTTCCAGGCTCTTTACCCCGAAACGGCACAGCAGCGAATGTTCTGCTACTTCAGAGATCCAGACATCACCAAGTAATCCATGCTGACATTCACACATCACGACCTTTCTGAGCCTTTGTCTTTATACATTTAAAGTTTAAACAAATGAGTCATATAAAATAATTACTGACCCCTACCAATTAATTTTAAAACAGTCTTAGGATCTAGATGTTTTAGTGAAGTATTTTTTTCCATTTTGCTGTTTTCAATGCTGTAATTCTACATTTATCCACCGTTGTTTCCCAGATCAGTTCCGGTTGCTTGGAAATCTGACTTTGTACCTGAATCAAATGAGGCTGAGTCTAAAATGACATCTCTGAAGGCAAGAATCCAAGCAAGTGAAGTCAAGGTCACTGAAAAGTGAGTCATCTCTGTCATAACCACTATGCACGGAATCTGTGATATTCAAACAAAAGTTTAAAGTAAAGATACCTTTAGAGTAATTCTCATTTAAGACTTATACTTTGAAAGCAGTATTTGTTAATAAGTGTTTTTTCATTATCAACTGTGAAGTACAATGTTTTTTGAAAAACTGGCGTATTTCATTCTGAAAATGAATCCACTAAAACATAATCTTGAACGGCCTTAGCTGAGACTACCTGTCTGTTTTTCTGTCTTAGTTACTCGTGTGAGTGGGGAGGCGTTGTGGAGGGGAAGCCGTATCTGAAACACCTGGAGGACTTTGGCAAGGCCGTGCTGGACGACCTGTGGAGTGCTGTAGTAAAGCTGTTTGTGGAAGTCAGTCACTAACCGTTCAATTCATTTCATTTCAAAACTCTTTGTTAACCAAACTTGTTTCTAATGTTTCTATTGTGAAGCATCATTTAGATAACAAAACATTGAATTTCAATGCTTCTTTTTCATATAAACAAACATAATGCCAAAAGACGCAGGAATAAAAACCTTCTCACCAAATAAATAAATAATAAATACAAAAATAACTACAGACTCATTAACCAAACTCAGCTATGTGAAACCAGTGGTGGAAGAAGTATTCAAAGTACTTAAGTATAAGTAGCAATGTCACACTACAAGTACATGTCCTGCATTCAGATTTTTACTTAAGTAAAAGTATAAAGTGTTAGCAACAAAATATACTTTAATTATGAAAAGTACTTTACTATGCAAAAAGGTCCCTGTAATTGTTGTATATTTATATTATTGGCTCATTATTAATAAAGTATAAATATATAATTGGTACTTTAATGTTGTGGTTGGTTGAAGTGGAGCTACTTATGACTGCTTCATGTACTGTTGGATATAATATATGATATTATAATGCATCTTTTAGAAACTGCTCCATATTTTTTGCATGTAAAAGCTCAATCAAAAAAGTAACGAGTAAAAAGTACAATACTTGCCTCTAAAAGTAGAAGTATAAAACACTGTGCCTCAAAATTATACTTAAGAACTTTATTTTGGTAAATGTGCTCAGTTAGTTTCCATCGCTGAAAGTCAGAAAGTATTTACCTTAAATTATTAATTGGTATTATTCCTGACTAAAGAAATATCCTGGACAAAATTTAACATACAGTAAGTTGTAATTAAACACTTAATTATTCTCCATGTCGCAGGAGGATGACAAGGCCGAGGCTCTGTCCGATGTGATGGAGCAGGAGGTCCACCAGGAGGCGCTGCAGAGGCAGTTCTTCGGGAGGGCCAAGCTGCTCTCTGGGGCTGTCGAGATAGTGAAGCAGGTCCAGAGCAAAGGAGGGTTGATGGTGGTGGAGGGCAGAACTGGAGAGGGAAAAACTGTCTTCATGGTAAATTTCTTTAAGGAAATCTATTCTACTCGATTCTTCTATCAGGAATTCTAACCTGTTGATTACTCGTAGGCAGTATAGGAGTTTGGACATAATAAAAAAAAAAAAAACACATGCAGATATCTCCAGCAACACTGATTTATAACTCAGAATCCAAGTTTTTATTTTTTATTTTAATATTACCTGTTAGATGTAATTATTTGTTTATATATTATTTACATGATAAGTCTTGAATGGTGTCATATGAGGCTGCAACTAACGATTGCCTTCATTATCGATTGATTCAATTGAATGGTTTCTGGAATCATTGATTAACTGTTTATTCTATAAAATGTTTTTCACAATTATATCGGGAAACTAAACTACATTTTGAGATGTCTAGTTTTGTCCGACCAAGAGATCAAAAGCCAAATATTCAGTTTTTAGTCGTAATAAACCGAGACAAGAGGCAAATCCTCAAACTGAGAGAAGCTGGAACCAGAGATTACATTTTTTCGCATTTTAACTTGAAAAGACTAAACACTTTAACCTTAAACCTGCCTTAAAGGTAGGATGTGTTGCAGGACTGTATAACTTTTAGCCAGCTGTACCTGATAAACTGGTCACAGGTCATAAATCATCTACATTGGAAACATTGCCACCCATGTTAATCTCTCTCTCTCTCTCTCTCTCTCTCTCTCTCTCTCTCTCTCTCTCTCTCTCTCTCTCTCTCTCTCTCACAGGCTGCTCTAGCAGACAGCCTCAGGACTGGAGTAAAGTCAAGGAAAAACCTTGTCTGTGATGTCATCTCCTACTCTACAGCTGCCAGCCAATCAGCACGCTCTGTGGAAAACCTGCTGCGATTCCTCGTTCAATTGTTGAGAATGATGAAAGATACCCAGGAGGAATCACCTCTTCCCCAATCTTACAAGTAGCTAGATGTTTTCAATTGTCTTTTGCAAGAACTTGTAGATGCGTCATGTTGTCTATGCATTAACAGCTAATCCCTTTGCTCTAATTGTTTTTTAATTACAGAGATCTGCTGTCGGAATTTCACGCCAGTTTGAGTGAAATAAAGAAAATTAAACCTCTTGTGCTGCTCGTTGATGGGGTGGATCTTCTCCAAGATGGCGGAGGTCAGCTCAGCTCTGATTGGATACCACAGGAGCTTCCACAGGTCAGTTACATGGACAGAAAAATGTATTTTCTAGCGAGGTGGTACATTAAAAGGGAGAAAATGAGAAATCAAACTCGTAACTCAAATGCATTTCTTTCAGCTTATAAAGGTCGATATTTTAGCAGCTTCAAAATACGTCAATCTTACTTAGCTCACATGGATAGGCCGGAATTTTGTCACATCTCATTTCATACCTGGAAATTATTTTATAAGCTTGTCACCATGAAATATATGTCATGTCTCCAGTCTCAGAGTAAAGATGTTCTAATATTTTAAAGTTAACAAGGTAACAAAAATACACAAGTTCTATTCTTTACCTCTATTTCTCCTGCTGTGTTGTCATTGTTCATTGTTCAAGTTCTATTTCTATGTAAGCTCAAAAAAGAGTCAAATTCCTTAATGTGCATTCACATACTTGGCCAATAAAAGTGATTCTGATTCATGGTTTTGATGTCAGACAAGAAAATGATCTATGGATGAATTTTTAGGGGTTTGTCTGCTCCAGTAAAACTTATATTTTATATATTTGTCTTGTCAGGGTGTTTGTTTGGTAGTGAGCATCACAACCAAAGCAGCACTGTTACAAACACTGGCCAAGAAAAGAGGCACCGTCCTGTTTGCCCTGGGACAGCTGACCATGCCGGACCGGAGGGAGATAGTTCAGAAGAGACTGGACTCCTTCGGGAAGAAACTCAGCGACTCTGCATTCAATAACCAGGTTCCTCTTATGTGTTTTGCACGTTAGACATCACGGTGTCCAATTTCTGCTTCTGTGCATGAGGCCGCCAAACTCAACAGTTTGCCCTAAAGTGTTATCTAATCTTAAAACTACTCTGTGTCTGCTCGTCCAGCTCCAGACGCTGATAATGAAGAAGGGAGCAATGAGTCCTCTCTACCTGCACCTGGCCTGTGAAGACCTGAGGAACTTTGCCTCCTTTGATAAGGTTTTAATAACACTTTTTTCATAAATATAAAGAAACCAATGCCTGTCACTCCTTTTAATACAAGATGCAACAATAAGTAAGATAACTGTCACCGATAATAAAAGGGGTTGTGCTGGCTGTGAAAAAAACCCCCCAAAACACTAGGACAAATAAATCTAAATCAGAATTCTTTAAATGTTAGACCACTATGCTAACAGTTTAACTTGGTGCGTGCACATGATTCTACACCTGGTGGTTACAACGTACTTTGTCTCTACTTCTTAGTTGAAGGAGAGCCTCCAGATCTTGCCTCAGTCTCTGAGCCAGTTGGTGCATCACAGCCTGGAGAGACTCTGCTCGCAGTACAGAGGCATGCTGGGACTCCGCTGGGCCCTGGCAGCCCTCACTGCCAGCTCCACTGGTAAGATCAGACAAGTTATAATGTTATTCACTGCGTTATTTTTAAACTTTATGGATCACTAGAGAATGGGTAAATTGGTAGGAAGTGCAATACAGAGAGTGCTAGAATATTTAAAGGGATATTACAACCAAAGTGGTCATTTACTCAACTGCCTCAACATTTTCTCCTCTTTATCCTCAGGCCTGAGGGAGAGAGACTTGTACTCTGTACTGAACACATGCAACGACTTATCCTCACGAGACGGACAGGTCACGTGGCAGGAAGTACTGCATCTGTCCAGGACGCCCAAAGGACGCATTCCCATGGCAACTTTCACCCGTATAGCGCAGAGTTTACAAAGGTATGAAACCCATTTGATTGCAAATAGAAGGGATGCTGCCATTATCTGTGGTAACATCTCTCCCAGTTGACTTTAGTTGCTTGTGAAAATTCATCTCTGAGATTAGGCCATCGTAGCAGCTTGTCAAAGTATTTTTTTAATCTTTACTCTCATGTACTATGATTTGCAATAAATTAAATACACATAATCATTCAAATTTGATCACCATTTCAAGGATTTATACTGATTGTGTGCTTTCAGATTTCCTCGATGTTAGAGGGAATTTCTGTTTAGATAAAGCACACTGAGGTGTTAGTTGAAATGATAGACAACAACTCTAAAGCAGGAAGAGATATTGAAACCTGTGGCTCCTTATCTGCAGCCTGATTGGTCCGTCTCATTGCCACGACACTAACGATCTGTTAGCTCTAACCAATCCGGAGGTGAGCAGGGCCTTCGAGGACTTTCTCCTCCCAACAGAAAGTGACAGAACCAGAGCTCACCTCGTACTGGCAGGTAAAGTACACACCGTCTGTTTCAATACAGTATTAGTCACTGTGCATTTTACCTAGCCTCATATCGCTGCACTGTCTCTTTACACAGCTCACCTGTGGGCACTGGCCGACACGGAGGGCACAGATACCTTCCTTCACTGTGAGGCCAACTGTGTCATGCATCTGCCTTCCAACCTGGTTAGTCATCTTCCATCAGCTACAAAATAAAGGCTATACATTGTGATTAACGTCATTAACGAGCACTGTTTATGTCTTCACTAATAAACTCTCATCAGTCAAAAACCTTTTTTTAGCACTTAAGAAAGTAATTGAGATGCATTCAGACATCCTGCACACTGAGGGTCACTTACACTCACTATAATGGCTTTATTTAAGTTTCAGCCAGTAGACCTTCATCATGTAGGACTTAAGTTTCAGTTAATCTTGCCCACCTACTCTTACTTTCTCATTCCTTCTAAGTTTAGATCATTTTTGCCGTACACGCGTCATTACTCTGACTTTATGTTGTGCAAAAACATAGTGGGATTGGATTGATTGTGTTTAATAGTACATTGGGCCAAACAAAATGGTTTGTGAAAAGAACATAAATACAACAAAATCCTCCACAGAACCAGTTTCTCGTAATAATGACGCTAAATTTGAACTGCCTGTTATTTGTCTTTGGTCAGATTCAAAGTGGCCAGCTGGAGGCGCTTCATTCTCTGCTCTCCAGCTACTACTTCCTGTATGCTAACGTGCGGCATGGCCTCCTGCACCACCTCAAGGAGACCTACAGCTTGTATGGTAAGCGTGCAGGATGATATTGTATGATGAATGTGTTGACACCTTTTTGGTGGTTTGGCTGCTTGTTTGATGGTCATCCCTTTAATCCGTCAAAATGTGTGCACCTGAATTTATTTGAAAATGTTATAAGGTTTACTCGTGGCTCAACAAAAAATCCTAATGTTTATGTCCTATGAAATTTTGCCTTTCCTGTAGATGACAAGGTTAAGTCTGCAACCCCATGTAAGTTCTTCAGAATACATCACTTGCACAAATTCCTGTAGTGTGTTTTATTCCTCCTCAAGACAAGTTTTCTTTGTGCTCTCAGTTGGCTCTCAGGATCGTCTAGAAGGCTGCCGGAGTTTCCTGCAGCGACACGGCTCCCTCCTCTCCTCCTGGCCGGCTCTTTTCATTCAGCAAGCCCTTAACGAGCCTCCCGAGACCTCTGCTCACACCTGGGCACAAGGCATGATGGGAAAAGGAGGGGCCCGGGTAGTTGAGTGGCTAAACAATGACAGTGGGAATCTGCAGGAATCTAGGTAAGAGGGTCTTCTGCAATTTTTTTTTTTTTTTTTTTTTTTTCAGTCATCTTCAGTTTGTATATATTTTTTGTCTTTTTTTACCTTTTACTTTGAATGTTTGTTTTGATATTGATGTAAAGGAATGCTTTGATTGTCTCGTGTGTTTTATCGCAGTGAGCTGGTGTCGACCTTCTCCTCTGAACCGACCTGTTTGGTTGGGAGCTCGGATGGAGAGCTGATGGTGGTTGGCACTGGACAGGGAATGCTTCATTTCATCAGCACTCAGACCGGACAGGTACGCTACAGTAGTTATTCACGTATTTATCTCCCTTCGGTGTGTTCTTCACCACGTTGTACATTTTGTTGCATACTTGTTGTTATAGATTTGTGGTTTCTATTTAGCCTATCAATCTTGACCAATTGCAGACTTTACGTGTTTACACATTATTCATTTTCAGTTCATATGCAGTACATTTACATGCACATGTCTCATTTTATCGTTTTCGTTTTCACTGTAGTAACCTGGTTACTATAAAATTCATATGCAGCATCTCAGTAATCAGATTACTCGCCTACCCGACCTTATCTTTCCTTCTATGCTGTCACACTACTGTCACAGTGATACTTTGAAATCAAGCTGGTGAAATTGGGTTTCTCTACCCTGATGCAAGGTTTAATGTATGATGTTTAAAAAAGTCTGATTAGTGCACTTAAACACTAATTGTAAATACGCCATGTTGTATGAAAAAGTAGGGTTAACTTGTCACGCATGTTGGGATTAAAAAGCCACAAAAATGTCTAATATGAACTCTCCTCCTGGCTGTAAACAGGAAGTGAAATCGTTGGTGAGCAGCAGTGACGGCATCTCAAGCTGTGTCTTTGTTAAGGATGGTCGTCTTGCTACCACCTCCTTTGATGGACGGATAGAGATCTGGGACATCGCTAATGGCTGCAGGTGAGAGGAGAGTTTGACGTAGAATGTACTAAATATCTCAAACTGATATAGCACGAGCTACTGATGTTTGAATTAACTGGTGTTTCTCCTCTTATAGGACTGCTCTTATTGAGGGCCACACTAATGTGATAACAGCAAGTGACATCACTGCAGACAGGAAGCACCTTGCAACTGTGTCTTTGGACTTCACCCTGAAAGTTAGTTTGAAACAAATCACATTAAAGTTGTTTGCAAAATCAGTTACTTTTTTATGTTTCCCAGGAAGACTAGCAACCACTTTGTTTAAGATAATAGCCAAATATCTATAATAGAATTTGCTGCTATCAAATTATGCTGACAACTACTATT
Organism: Anoplopoma fimbria; assembly: GCF_027596085.1. Taxonomy (NCBI): domain Eukaryota; kingdom Metazoa; phylum Chordata; class Actinopteri; order Perciformes; family Anoplopomatidae; genus Anoplopoma; species Anoplopoma fimbria. The sequence goes on along the minus strand of NC_072451.1, from coordinate 5,607,943 downwards.
TAATTGTACATGTCGCTTAAACAGTCAACGTTATCCATTTATATTTTTCTACTTTTCAGGTTTGGTCCTCTACTAAAGGCAATGAGGTAGCAGTCCTGCCCAGCTCCAGCCCTTTGAACTGTGTGACCTTTCACCCAGAGGGTCACCTGCTGGCTGCTGGTTGCTGGGATGGGAACGTGATTGTGTGGAACTGGCTCCAGAATAAAAGTCTGAAGGTGAGTTATCAAGATAGTCGTACAGGGGGCTCAAGTCAGTTTCATGCCCACTACTTCAAATTAAAGGTAATATTTTTTAAACTGTTACAAAACATGATAAAAACAACATTATAAGATTGAAACTTTAAAGGAGAACTTTGTTGTTGTATAAAACCTTTTGTGGCTCTAGATGGAGCTGTGTACAATCTAAATGACTCAAGTGATGTTGACCAACATTTCTGTTGTTTTATACCTACAGCACTCTATATCCACTACTAGCATTTCACACATTAATTTCCAGCTGATTTGTTAGTGATCAGCTGCATTGTGGGTATTGTAGGCACCAGGGTTTGGCAAGAAAGAGGAATGTTTGGTTATAAAGGACTATCTCTGGTCCTGCTGAATCAGTGTGAACCTTGTTTCGTCCACAATGTTGGTGTGTGTGATGCTAAAGCGGTTGAGTACTCTTTTAAAATTAAAGTTTATTTAAAGATGTTGTTTTTTTAATCAACCACTATTTCTGTTCTGTCTGTTCCCTCAGTCCCTGACTGGTCACCAGCGCTCCGTGCGCAGTCTCGCCTTCTCTCCGTCGTCCTCCATGCTCTGCTCCGGCTCTCTGTCTGGAGAGGTCAGGGTGTGGTCAGTGCCCACCTCCGCCTGCGTGGGATGTTTCCAGGCTCACTGCGGAGCCACGGAGGCCCTCACCTTCCTGGATGAAGGGAGCATGCTGCTGAGCGCCGGCTCTGATCACATGGTGAGGAATAACTGCCTGCACATACTGAACCTGCTATCAGAGAAATTAAACCTTACTCTGCAAGCTTCAGTGGATGGATTGTAATAACATAATTACGCCACTATTTTACTGACTTAATTACTACACAACCAAAAACAAATAAATTATTTGTTGCCTATTTAAAAAAAACAAAAAACTGCTACACATTTGTAAGACTGTAATATATGTTTGTTCGCCTTTAAAAAAACATTCAGAAAAAAGACTTGAGGCTTGGATCAAAACAGATCCGCTGTTTTGTCAGTACATTAGTTGAAAATACAATTCACAAACATGTAGAAGACATTAATATGACACTAGAATGCTGCCTTTTTTCTGAATTTGCTTTGGGGAAATATAGTGTCAGTTTTTTAAGGCAGAACATCCAACTGAAGTTCAATGCAGAAAAAGTTCACATGCACTGTTTCCTTTTATGCAACATTATCTTAAATATCTCTTATATTTTCTGTTAAGAGAAAAAAAAAAGAGATTATAACGATGTCACTTAATTGAAATAAATAGCCCCCTTCACTCTTTTGTATTTTTGTTCTTCTGTAAAACAGCTCCACCTCTGGTCAGGAGGACTTGGACGTTCGGTCACTGTACTAAAAAGTGATGAAGTAAGCTCCTTATTTAACTCGTGTACAAGTGTTACCCTTATGCCATAGTCTGTGTGTATGAACTGTTGGGGCATGATTGAAAAATAATAACTGCCATTTGGAGGAAAATGAAAAATGATTTTTTTTCTTCCTATTTTTCTGACATAAAGCGCACAATTTTCTCTCCAAATTGATCCTCTCATTTGGTGTTTAAGTGCGAGCAGGAGCCTCCTCTGAAGAAACTGAAGTCTGTAACTGAGCCTGCTGCTCTGTGTGTGGCTGTTAATGGAGACTATGTTGCCGTGGGATACCACAGTGACTGCATCAGACTCTTCAGTCTCGACTCAGGTGTGTTTATCGGCCAGGAATGTAAAAAAAAAAAGTACTTACTTACTTACTTTACTTACTTACTTACTTACTTACTTACTTACTTACTTACTTGTATACAGTACCAGTCAAAAGTTTGGACACACCTTCTCATTCAATGTTTTTCTTTATTTCTTTATTTATTTTTTAACAAACAAATGCTCAACAAACCAGAATATGTTTTATATTTTAGATTCTTCAAAGTAGTTGAATGAGAAGGTGTGTCCAAACTTTTGACTGGTACTGTACTTGCTTACTTATATACTTACTTACTTACTTACTTACTTACTTATTTACTTATTGACGTACTTACTTACTTACTAACTTACTTACTTATGTACTTACTTACTTGCTTACTTAAGTACCTACTTACTTACTTACCCATCCAATGATGAAATAACAGTTTGTCAAACCCGGATTTTACAAGGTTTCCCCCAAAAATAAGGAGACAGACGGACAGACAAAACATTATTGAAGCTCAGGAAGCCGCCTAGCCATTAAATCTATCAATAATAAATATTAAGGAGGTTAACATACACATGGAGATGGACATACATGGACATTTTTATTTTAACCATAGGGGAGAAGATCTGGGACTCCAGGGACATTGGTGTGTCCATATTGAGCCTGCTGTGGGTCGTTTTGGACGCAGAGCAGACGGAACCTGAGCTGCTTTTGTCCGGAGAAAGTGAAAAACGCGTGAGGGTCTGGAAGAGAAAAGACGAGGAGAAGGGATTGCTGGGAGGCCTGAAATTGTGGGGGATGTTTGGTGTGCAACCAGGCGTCATCCTGGCAATGGCACAAAACTCCAAATACCTGGCTACAGCTTCAGGTGAGTGTTACTGGTGGTGAAGTAAAAACATGACATAGTGTTTTACAGAAATGTCCTTTTAAAGGGACAGTTTGTCGGATTTGGTGGAATCTAATGGTGTGGTTAATCCTCCGAAATGCTACACACTTCTACACTCTGTGCCTTTAAATGTTCTGATATATATTTCTTAGATAGAGGTACTTTCTCCTAAAACATCAATCTTTCTATTAATAACTGTTTCCATCTCTATTCCCCTTTTGAATTAGATGACTTCTCCATTGTTCTGTGGTCGTTGAGCGATCTGGCCCTCGACCCCCATATTGAGCCTCAAGCGTTCCTGAGGGGCCACAGTGGAGAAGTCACCTGTCTGGCGTTCAGCCCTGATGGTGGATTCCTGCTCTCCGGTGGAAAAGACAAGGTGCAGTGTGTTTGTGCTGTAGTGATTTGACAATATCAAAATTTTGTTTGCGCTGCAGGGATGTGGTATTTTTTTAGGGAACCCCGGAAGTTAGCATCTCACTGGTTCCCTTGACAAAAAGCCAGTGGGCAAATTTTCCAGTGGATTTTGGATTATTGTAGAAAATAAGCTCTGTGGAAAATAAACATTTATGATACTTTTTTGGCTCAGCAAGATGGTCTTCACAAATGAACACTACATTTTTAAGATTTTTGAAGTGTGAATGCATTTACTAGAGGTTAATAACTAATGTTGGCCTTTAAACAAACTAAACCATGGTAGAAAGACTTCAATGTCAACATCACTAAAACTCCAAATTTGATTTTGTGCGCTTCTTGGACAAAAGCCTTTCCTCTTAGCATGACCTGATCTAGCTAGTGGTCATGGCTGCGTCAATTGCCAGTCTCCCATCCTTTTTCAAAGAACGACAGAAAGAGCATAGAAAGAAGTATAATCACAACAAGGCTGGAGAGACGGAGCAGTTGGTAGAAGGGTAGACGAGTTTTGGTGTTCAACATAATGTTATTAAATGTCCCTGATGACCTCTGTAGTCTTATATAGCCACTTGTTAGCAACCGCATTTTTAAAGACACCTAAAAGCTTCAAAATCTGTGACAATAATGTGATTTTATGATTTTCACATCAATGTATTGAAGTTCTTTTGCTGGATTAGCCAAAAACGCTCATTCCTGTGTGCTTAGTTGATCAATCAACAGTTTCTTAATTCATTTTGCCATTTTATCTTGTACACCTGGCTGAAACAAATGCAGTCAAATATAACAACACTGCAATAACGCCAACGTTCATGAAGGTTATAATGTTCCGGTTTTGATTTAAACTGTTTGTTTTTTTGATTCAACTTTATGGTCAATATAAAAGATGTTGTTTGTAGTGCTATTCAACTGTATTGCATTATACAGACGGGTTTGTGTTATTAAGCCTGCCGTCATTGATATAAACTAGGGAATGACATGACTAAATAACAGAGAGACGTGTCAATGTGACTCAGAACTGACAGCTGTCCTTTTCTTTCAGGCCCTGATGGTTTGGGATGTGAGGTCGTCTGCTGCTCTCTACAAATCGCTCCTTCATTCTCACAAAGACTGGATCACCGGCTGTGTTTGGACTCCAGAATGTGTGGTAAATCTATTCCCAAAATGATTCATATGACTACAGTGTACTGTGTTATTTATATAACTATAGTGTTTTTACAAACTTGTCCTTATCAGCCTCCCTCTTTTGTCACAGATAAGCTCTTCAAGCGATGGGAGGCTTTGTTTGTGGGATCTGCAGGCAGGCCAACGTCTCGGAGAAATCTCCTGGAAGACTCCTTTTACATCTATCTGCTGTCTTGTGAGCAAATTATCCATTTATCTATCAGAGAAAATACAGGATGTATTGTTTCCTTCTCCCCTGAAACACCGTTATATGTTAATTGTTCTATTGGTGGAGCAATTGAGCCTGTCTTCGTTTTTTTTTTTTCCTTTTGAGATTTGCATGTAGTGAGCCCTCTGCCTCATTAGGGGATTTCTGTTGACCTGGTGTTTCTGTGTGCAGGGACGGTATGTGATGGCCGGCTGTGCAGAGGGAGTGCTACATGTTTGGAACTGGGAAACAAACGTAGAAATCTGTCACATTGCTGCACACAAGCAACGCATAAATTACTGCTCTCTCCTACCGAACAAAGGTAAACTCCCTGAGAATTGAGTGCACACATACATTCATTTGTCTAACCCTCTTTCCGTCTTATTTTCCAGTATAATGATTCTTAATATTAAAAGTTCATTTTTTTTATTTTAAATTTGTTTTAAAGACAAAAACAAAGAACTCACCCCAGAAGAAATGACTGTTTTCACTGCGTCTGAGGATGGCACAGTGCAGCTCTGGAAACCACTACAGGTCTGTTGGTCAAAATAAAATGGGGAAGTGGTTTTACAATTTTTTTGTTTTTCTGATTTAGTAAAATATTTATTTCCTAATAATGAACACCCCTTTTTTGTCCTACTCATTCTTTTTTGTTTTATTCACACATTTTCTTTGATTTGATCTAGATGCAGAGCAAAAAATGACTTCTATAGTGGCCGGTATATACCAAAATGTTTTTCTTTTATGTGTCGTCTCTTACATTCTGTATCTTTGCATACAGGTGGAGCACTTAGGCACCTTACAGGGTCACAGCGGTGCAATATGTGGAGTTGTTCTCAAAGAAGGACTCCCAGAATTCCTCACAGTTTCTGAAGACTGCTCATTGCGATGCTGGAAGTGGACAACAGGTACTACTTTAGATTCCACCTTCATATAATTTACCATTAAGAAATAAAAAGGTTCACAGTTATTACTCACTCAGAGAGCATTCATTATTTTTTGTTTCCTTAATATACAGCCTATACTTTCTGCATATACAACTGTATGCTTATTTCTTACAAAGAGCTCTTTTTAGGAGAGTTTCACTGTAAAAATACTGATTTAAATATTTGAGTGTCTTCAAGTATTCCTTTAAGGCTGCATTCAACCCCAACAACCCTCACTAATAAAGTAGGGCAGTAAGTATGTTTCTTGAGAGGTTTAATTCTGTTAAGCCCTCACTGCTGCTCTTTGCTCATGTGAGTCTGGTTAATGACTCATTTTTATCAAATCTGATAAATTAAAATACACAGTTTGTTTTAAAGAGACTTTAGAAAGAAAATCAACCTATAACAATAAAAGTGAATGAAGGCGTCAAAAATAGGAATTTGAAAACTGAATGAGCCCCGGTGGAAATGGCGTACCTGGTCAAACTGTGTAGTTTAGGGTCATGCACTAACTGCCTAAATATTCTGCCTTCACATTGTGTATTTTATAAAGCTTTGTGGTATGAATGTGTGGTAGGACAGCATGACTACTTAAGAAAATCACAATATTTTCTTACATTATTGAGATATTGATAATAACTCATCTATTTCTAGGAATAAAATATTTGGATCACACTAATTGAGAGAAATTTGCGTCGCCTTTTCTGTCAATGTTCATTCACACCCTCAATCATCTAATAATCGAGTCACAATGTTTCAGGTCACCCACATAATTTGAAACCACCCTCCTCTGTATTTATCACTAGTAACAGTCTCCTGATTCTGCTCAGTGAAGGAGACAGTACCTGGTTACCTGTATGTGTGATCAGGATATCAATGTGATGTAATGTGTCTAGTAATATGTTGTGTGTGTGACCTTTTTATTATCTTGTCTTTTCAGAGAGTCCTCCCAGTCTGAAAGGACCAGTCACAGCTCTGTGCTTCTCTCAGAGAGATGCTTTGCTTCTTGTTGGTTATGAATCCGGTTGGCTGGAAGTTTGGCAGCACAACGCTCTGGTCGGCCAGAAGAAGGTGAACACATGCGCCAGAAAAAGAGCTGTATACCGGACACATGTGTGTTTTTGTGTCTGTGGTAATCACACACGGTGTGTCTGTTTGTGTGCGCCAGGCTTCAGACTGCACCATCACAGCGATCTGCTTCATGCCCGATGGCCAGTTTGCAGTCGGCTACCCGAAGCCCGCTGTTGATGTGTGGAAGCTGGTGTGGAATCTGGAACACAGCACTGCAAGGTAAACAACCGCAAAACAGTGGCCATGCTATCATACCGAACTGACACTACTTTTTCTTATCTTATTTTTAAACCTTTATGCAGTCGAAGTTCTAAACGATTTATCATTTAGAATAAACATTTGTTTTGGGGAAACAAAACATGAGAAAATCAACAGAATAAAACAATAGATACACTTTTATTTATACCAACATTGATCTGCAGGTAACAAATGAATACACTTATGAGTAAGTTTTTTTTATTTTTTTTATTATTTTTTTTTATACCTTAAATTTGCAGGTATATGAAAGCAGCAATGAGCTGTGCATTAAGAATTTAATTATCTGATTAATGTGTCAAAGTCAATGACTGATCTCTGTGTCCCATCCTTGAAAGTGATTACTGCTGATACAAATAGGAGGCCACATTTGCGCGATGTGTCCGAGACACAGGCGACTGTGGCTCAGTGTTTAAGCGGGTCGTGAAAAGTAATGAAAGTAATTTCGGTCTTATTTCCACAATCTGATATGATCTAATCTATAGCGCATGTTCTAAAGTGCTCGTAAAACGGTGCATAATCTGGCTGCAAAGTAAGGCACAAGTGGCAGTTTTATTTAGTCTCTTAATTAATCATGGGTGTGATTTGGTACATAACATGAGTGAAACCAACCGAGTTCCCATTCTCTTTGAAAAGCCAGTTGTTCCTTCACCTGTCACATTGCTATTTGAATGGTCGATTCTGTAATTTGGAGAAGTGAGCGGTTTCTCTGCAGTGAAAATGTTTGTGAAAGGCAAAACGCCAACAAATATGGCCTGAAGCAGGCGTGAAAATGACAACTGCTTCTGTCTGAACATAGCAATGACAGTCGTGCTGCGATTTGCACCGGGTGTTAGAAAGGCCCCATCATATTTTTATGCTATTTAAAAAAAAAAAAAAATCCCTACAAGAATGTTTTAAGACAAAGCCTACACATACATCTTTCTGCACAGTGAAGCTCAAACATCCAAGTGGCAATAAGAAAAACAGGGTAGAGGGTTAGGGTGAGTTAATTCTACGGAGACTGTAAATATCTAAAATAAGATGTGAGGAGTTTGATTCTACACACTAACCAGTCCTGTTCTGTCCCTGTGTTTCTGTTCAGCCTTGTGAAGGTAACCACGCACTCAGTGAAAAACCCAGTCGTCCGGCTCATACACTGCTCCATCCTGATGGGTTTGTCCAACTCTGGAAAAATATTTGATGTCACAAATACCTCTGAAGAATTTTGGAGTTATGAAATAACGAGGTAACACTACAGAGTTTACTATTAACTAAGATCTTTGTCCAGGTTTTCAGGGGTTTAACGAACCGTTGTCAATGTTTTACTGTATTATCAGGTGTTTTTAATTTGAGAGAAAACTCTCTTCTACCTGAAATGCGTAATACAAATATTTGTTTCAATTTTCCTTTGCAAACCCGTTTATGTTGGACGTGATCAGAACGTTTTGTAAAATGTAGAATATTGCTGATGTATTTGTTAGCCTTTGAAGTATTGTATATAAAACCTGCCTGCAGATATTTGTCCCTTTTTAGAAAAAATAAATAAAAAATATATATATAATGCTTGCTCCAGTTAGTTGAAAGTGGTAAATGATTGGTCATTTAATCACAGTAATTAACTTCATAAGAGCCCTGTAGTCTGGGTCAGAATCCCTATTCTAAATATAACAAACCAGAGCTTGTAAATGTGATGTGATTTGTTTTTAAATGTAATATTTAAGTTTCAATCTCTGTGGTCTCTCTAGTGGTGCTGTTAGGTTGTGTTTATTAAACACTAAGGCCAAAAAGACCCAAATAATTTAACCAACCTTAAAGCTATTTGTGTATTTGTCTTATAATGCAGATTGGAGAACTGTGTCCAAGTTTTGGGGGTGATCCGTAATGATGAGAAAAGCATGTGGCTGGTGGGCGAAGGAAACGGAGAAGTCCAAATTGGCTTCGTTGTGAGTTTTGCCAAGCTCAGCATATATTCTAACAATACTAAAAGACTTTGTTGTAGCTATCAGATTTATTCATGAAATCTGCCGATTAGTGTATTCATTTAGAGTAAATGTTGATTGTCCTCTCTTTCCTCAGTTTGCCATGGGCCCCAGAAATCAATTAGAATCAGCTTTCAGCTCATTGAACATAGAGACCGAGGAAGAGAAGGAGAAGAAGGGGAGTCCGCTAACAGCTGGAACTGTGGACAAAGGTCCTAACATCTGTTCTGTTTCCACCACAGCTGTTCCCATTACCACTCTTGATTCATGCATACTTCTGCTCCTGCACATGCCAGCTTTTTATGTGTTTGTTTATTGTGTGATTATCCAATGTGTTGTATGCTCTTTCAGAACTTGTCGTGTGTGGAGACGTGAACGGCAACATGTGGTTCAACCAGCCTAAAGAGGTTTCAGCGTATAGCACCAGAAAACCTGTAAGAGCTGAGAGACAGAACATAAGACATTTTCATATTTGTAGTGAGGGATTACTACTACTTTCAACAACGGCTGCAACATATTTGATCATTGATCTTCATTGTTTCGTTAATAAAATGTCACAAAATGTTGAAAAAGGCCAACAACATTTTCTAAGAGCCCAAAGTGAATCCAAATCCTAAAGATATTTATTTTACAATGAAAGACAACAAAGAAAAGTCCACCAAATCCACCAAAAAAGCAGCTGCCTGCCAATAACCAGCAGCTGTGTGTTTTGGCAAAACCCTCCCATCCGACCTGACAAAGAAACAAAAGCAAACATCAGTTATAATTCTGCATTGCTTTAAGCCAATGCTTCTCTTTGTATTGATGTTAATGATGATGTTAATGTTTTATCTCCAGGCTCACAGTGACAGGATCAGTGTGCTGAAACTCACAGACCGCACCATCATCTCAGCCTCCTACGACAGGACAGTGAAGCTGTGGGACAGAGACACCAAGAAACAAGTACGTCAGAGTCTCACAAGAATAACGACATTTGTTTTTGCAGTCTTTGTGCTAAGCTAAGCTAACCAGCTGGCTCTAGCTTCACATTTAATGTAGGGATATAAGAATGGTACCGGTCTTCTCATCAAACTCTGGGGAAAGAAAGCAAATTTGCAATGAACTTCTTTCTTTACATTCATTCATAAATAAGTTAAAATGGTCTTAATTTGCCTTCTGCCCTCTATCTTTCTCTTCCTCCAGGTCGGTATGTTTGTGTGTGGGGCTCCAGTTTTGCATTTGGAGGTGAACCCTGTAAACCCTACTGAGCTGGTTTGTGCTGACAGACAGGGAAAGCTCTACTTTCTCTCCTGGAAAGAATAATCCTCAAGATATAAGCCGCTAAATTCAGCTTTTAGTAAAAATGTCTTAAACGGTACAGTAATCAAAGATTTCCAGTCATGTTTTCCTTCCTCTCTGTCTCAATGACGATGACTATGCAGTAAATACTCTCTCTCTCTCTCGCTCTCTCTCTATATATATATAATTTAAAAATGAAAGTAAATTTTTGTCATATATGGGAAAAGCATTTAGGTAATAGTTACAAAGATATGTTTACATGTGCCTTTCATTTTACATGGCTAAAAAAACTTGTATAAAAAAAAAAAGCCTTAAAAATACTATCAGTTATAGTTTTGTGTGAGCTGAATTAAAGAATTGTTTCTATTTGCTTAAAAAAAGTGGGATATGAACCACTTTGGGTGGAAAAATGAGAACACTATCAACTTTTCTTTGTTAATAAATTTATTGTTCAAATCTGCACTGGTTTATGTTTTTTTTTTTTAAAGGAATTATTCAGAAAACACAGATTTGCCCCAAAATGATTGTATGTCATACTTTTTTCACATTCAACAAATGGTCAATAAATTAATTTAATTAGTTGCATTTATTTTATAGTCCTTGGACAAGAAAATTGATGGTAACAATCTTGTTATTGTCATATTTTGTTTACAGTAAATTATTATATTTAAAAGGAGATTAAACCAAAAGCAGGAGGATTAGATTTAACTACTATTTGACACGTTTAATGAAAACAGACGCTGTTTAGTTGTGAGACATCATTGGTAAACGCTGATTCTTTGATTTAAGGAGGATCCCTGCTCTACCACTGAGCCAGAGTGGCCCTCAATGGCAGACATGTAAACAAAGCTTATCAGCTAATGATTTAACAACTCTGTTATCTGCACTGAATTGCTTCTGTTTTATTGACAGTGGATCACATTTAGTGCCATAAAACATGATATGTAAATACAACTATCTCCTGTGCTGCACACTGGATTTGTGCTCCTTAAGTCCATTCGGTCTCCGGTTGCTCCGGACGGACTTAAGGAGCGACCGAAGACTGCTCCTTAAATCTGGTCTTAGGTCGCTCCTTGAGTCCCTCCTGTCTTAGGTCGCTCCTTAAGTCTGCCCGGTCTTAGGTCGCTCCTTAAATCCGGTCTTAGGTCGCTCCTTGAGTCCGTCAGGTCTCAGGTCGCTCCTTAAGTCCCTCCTGTCTTAGGTCGCTTCTTGAGTCCCTCCTGTCTTAGGTCGCTCCTTAAGTACGTCAGGTCTCAGGTCGCTCCTTAAGTCCCTCCTGTCTTAGGTCGCTCCTTGAATCCGGTCTTAGGTCGCTCCTTGAGTCCGTCAGGTCTTAGGTCGCTCCTTAAGTCCCTCCTGTCTTAGGTCGCTCCTTAAGTACGTCAGGTCTTAGGTCGTCCCTTAAGTCTGCCCGGTCTTAGGTCGCTCCTTAAATCCGGTCTTAGGTCGCTCCTTAGGTCCGTCAGGTCTTAGGTCGCTCCTTAAGTCTGTTCGGTCTTAGTTCGCTCCTTAAGTCCCTCCTGTCTCAGGTCGCTCCTTAAGTCCCTCCTGTCTCAGGTCGCTCCTTAAGTCCCTCCTGTCTCAGGTCGCTCCTTAAGTCCGTCCGGTCTCAGGTCGCTCCTTAAGTCCCTCCTGTCTTAGGTCGCTCCTTAAGTCCCTCCTGTCTTAGGTCGCTCCTTAAGTCTGTTCTGTCTCAGGTCGCTCCTTAAGTCCCTCCTGTCTTAGATCGCTCCTTAAGTCTTACATTTTGTAATCCGTTTTAATATTAAAATGTATTATATATTTAATAAACCCATCTTCATATTTCAAACATGTATTTCTTTTTTTTATTGTTTTACCGATGCATTCTTTCCCGTGACATTCGTGTGACTTAATTAAGCACCAGCTTTAAATTGTGGACACATTTCTTAACCTGTTTTCTGTCTGAAGATAATAAAAAGGAAATTAAACAAATTATGAAAGACAAACTCTTATGTGGAAAGAAGGAGGACTGCACTGAGGCCTGAATTAAATGTGTAATAGTGGAGACTTTTCCGAGCCGCACTTGAAAGCAACACCCACAGGTGAGACGGAGACGCCCTCTCTACACAGGTAGAGGAAGAAAAGACAAACTGGCACCACCGGTTTCAGTGATGTCAGCTTCATGAAAAACACACCCACACAATGGTCTCATGGGAAGTCTCTGATCTATTGTTGTTATTTCCCCCCCATCTTTATTGAGTGCAAACAACCGAGAGTATCAACACAGAGAGAAGCTCCCGTTGAGGATTCAAACTGACTGAACGTTGATAAACCAACGGGCAGACGCGGGGCAGCTCTCATGGTGAGTGAACGTTCTAAAGTTGCCAACGGTTATTCCTCGCGACAGAAGGTAACGTTCGTTGTTTTTTTTTTGAAAATGTCGGTTAATGTACGTTGAAGTAACGGTTGGTTGTGTTGTTTACTCCTGTTTGACAGGATCGATACGATGATTTGGATTTGGAGTGTGAGGAAGGAGGCGTAGCTGTGAGTATTGTTGTAAAACTTTATAACTTCATAACGTTTTTTTGATGTTTCTGAAGTCAGTTCGCTAAAAAAAATAATTGTTTAGTCTGTTAACCGACCTGACCTCTATCCGTCAGTGTGACGTCACATACACAATGCACTAAACTAGTGAAGCTGCCCTGACTGGAGGCAGCCAATCAGCGCTGTCCTCCTCTCCTCCAATCAGCGCTGTCCTCCTCTCCTCCAATCAGGGCAGCTTCACTGAACTAGTGAAGCTGCCCTGATTGTAGGCAGCCAATCAGCGCTGTCCTCCTCTCCTCCTCGCTTCTGATTGGTCGGCTCGTGGAGGAAGAGGAAGTAGGGACAGTAAAGATGGACAGCAGTGGAAAAATGCAATTAGCCCCACCTTTACCAGATGCATCATTCGTGATGCTTACATATTAATGCATCACAAGTACATTTAACTACTCAAGTACTTCACTAAAGTACAGTTTTGTGGTATGAGTAGTACTTTATACGTTGGACTTGAATTTAAACAATGACTATGAGGGTTTAAATGCAGACTTTCAGCTTTAATTTAAGTGCACAGTGTTGAAACCGTAGCCCTAATATCATTGCTGGATTACTAGATTGCCTCAGGGTAAGAATGTGCCACTAATGAAGGTCAAGTTTCCATAGTTAAAGGACAAAGCTGGTGTTTGGTGGTTTTTCTAACTTACAAACTCCATGAAAAAGATCAAAACCAACAACGTGTAAGTCCGTCTCTCAATACTTTGAGGCACTCAGCCACAAGCCAATGGTTCCTACTGAAGACGACCATCTTTGAAAATAGGTTACAAATGTATTATTTCATCGTTAACATAGGCTCAGTAGTTTCCTTAAACAGCGGGGCAATGCAGTTTTGAAACAAACACTGCTTAAAGGGGTAAATATTGCATTTATGAGGGACTATTCTTTGCAGCGGATTAACATGTTATTGTGTTAAGTGGCTCTATAGAGTAAATCCTGCAGCATCAGGGCTGTTAAGAAATACTGTTTTCTTTTTAATACTTGGAAGTTGACAGACAATGCACTATTGTATAGCTATCTGGCCAGGCAACATACATAGAACTGAGTTAAATTATAACATCTTTTTGTGGTTTTCACCCAGTTCCCTGCTTAGGTAATGCCCATGTGTCTCCTTTTTATGTGATTATTAAACAGGAACATTTCAATCACATGATAAGATTTCCCATAGCCATCTATCTATCACTCTATAATTGCTGTCATCAAGGTTTCAAGTCCAGACATGATATCTGCTTCACGTCAAGACTTGAAATCTGGACGCAAAGCTGGACTGTGAGAGGTGAACAAGTGAATGCATCCTTTCATCGGTGATCTCAAACGTTTGCGGCCTATTTTCCAGTTTCAGAGAGACAGATTCATGCAGCTGACTCACAGACCATGACAGTGACTGTTAACCTGTTACTCAGTCATACTGACTGAAACCACAACAGAGAGTGTTTTCATCCTTTAGCATGTTTCAGATGCATACATTTGTTTTTGTACGTTTAATTTTCCTTTTTTTACTCCTCATTCAGCAAAAAGCTGCGAAATTTGGTGGGATGTTCAAAAAATCATCAAAGTCTGCTGAACCACGTCTACAGTTACAGGTGATGTTTTGAATTTAGAATTGAAAATTTAACATCAAATCAATTTTAATTTCACTCGTAAAGAAAGGCTCCCTGGGGAACATTAATAAACTGACGTATTGAATATGTATGGAACGGAATATTTGACACCCATTTTTAAGAATTTTACCCATACTGGTATTGTCAATGTGTACAACAGTAAAATACAAATGCTATTCTGTAAAATGTACGATTTTGATTTTAACCTTAAATAACGACCTACTGTAAAAATGGATTTACACTATTTGATTCTGCCTCTACTAACATAGTTTTCATATTGACTTTACAGGACAGTTTATCAGTCAGCAGTGAACTTTCAAAGAGCAGTGATAGTCTGACTGACAACAGCAGCAAGGTGATGCTCAGGTTGTGTTTTGTTTTATTTTTCTATCAAAACATTTTAGTTCTCTGAACTTAATAGACCAACTTGTTTATTAATATTTCAGGAGAAAGGAGGCGTATTCAAAGGAGTGTTTAAGAAGACAACCAAAGCTAACAAAGACGGGCAGTCAGAGGTTTGTAGTCTCCTACTGTGTTAACATCGTGTTTCTTATTTTTAAAAATGTAGCTAGAAGTGAAATTATTTGTCAATTAATCAATTAATTTATAAACAAAATATTAGTCAAGAACAATTTGACATATTGTTTTTTCGTTTAAGCTATTTATCAAATAAAAATGTCAAACATTTGTTGATACCAGCTTCTGAAATGTGATAGATTGCTGCTATTTCCTGTTTTATAAGACTTTATATTGATGAATAATGAATTAGTTTAAAAGTTATCACAAGGTGAATTGATAATACAATTAATTCCCTAGTTATTTAAATGTTGAATTCATTTATTATTACTCATGTGCAGTCAAAGGTTGAAGTCACAGAAAAGGAAACATTTGTTTTTAATACATTTATTTGCATTTATTATTATTTTACTCACTTTCTTACATCGTGTTTCTAATATTACATAAGTTTCTTATTCTCTTAAAGTCTTTTGTAATTACTCTAAAATGTCTGCCCTGAGTACTCAGTCAACAAAAATGGGTGAAAACCTTTTTTTAATCTTCTTTAGGTCTCCCTCTCAATACAAAATCCTGAACTGTCTGTCAGTAGTGACAGCTTAACAGACAACAAGTCATCAAAGGTGAGTCTACTTTCTGCTCGGTCATATTTTAGGTTTTTATTGTTAGTCTTTTAAACTAAACTTTTTGCTGCACTTTTCTCTTTAGGAAAAATCAGGTGTGTTTGGTGGGTTACTAAAACGATCTCCTAAACCAGGACATGTCCGGAGGCCTTCACAGGTGAAACATGATCTACTGTAAAATGTCCTTGCAACCGATATACCATCAGCTGAATGCCTGACATGTAAAATGTTTTGTTGTGCTATTTCTGAAAGAGACTGACAGATAATCTTGTGTGTTTCAGGATCTTTTGGACAACGAGTTCACAGCCAGTAACAACAGTCTGTCTGAGAACACCACAGCTAAGGTGAGTCTCATCAGGCAAATCATTTTTAAATGCTTTGGAAAAACCCAACAAACAACTGGGAACAAATACAAAAGAAAAACAGTATTCATACAATGGATGCAGTATAACCAAACTAACACAGCACTAATAAAAAACTAATCTAAAATATAAATGTGATACAATATAAAGAATATAAACAAAAAAATAGTAATTGAATAGAAAATATTTATGTGATGTTTTGCAGTATGACTTCCTTGATTTTTTTTTTAGAATCTTTCAATGAATCCCTGTAATAATTGTTATCACCCCTCCAATCATTGAAGAATATTTAAAATAATAACCAATATGAATGCTTGCTTATTTATGCTTAAAAAATATATTTTATATATTTATACAAGCATACATAAATACATACATACATGCAAAACACATCAAATTAGATTTTAGTCCAAAAGAGCATTGACTTCTTCCTCAGTGTAAACTAGTGACTATGTTGGTGATGTCGTTTAACATTCAATAGGTGTGTAGCGATCGCCTCATTGGCTGGTGAGTTTGAGTAGGCTGTGTTTTTGTTGTTGTGTTTGGAAGCGCATGCTTGAATCTGCATGCATCAGCAATTTGGAAGAACTGCTGGCCAACATGTGACGCACTAAATCCCTGCCTGTCCATCGGACATCTGCATCAGTTCAAAATACAAACAATTCAAAACAATTGGTTTTATTTATTTCTACTTTTACATGTTTAAGTAATTATGATATGACTTTTTTCTCCAGGAGAAAGGAGGGGTGTTCAGTGGGATGTTTAAAAAATCTAAGCCTTTTGGAGCAAGGGCCCAATCTCAGGTGAGAGTTGTGCATCTCACTTGTCTCACTTTTACATTTGTTACATTATTAGAAGATGATGAGAATAATCAGTGAGGGATGTTTGTTTTTTTGCCATCAGGAGGATTTGTCTGAACCCAGCGAGCTCTCAGGCAGCAAAGACAATATTTCTGTGAATAGCAACACTAAGGTGAGATTTGTGAAAGTACAAAGTTTCATATTCATCCTCTTGTATGACTGATTCAAGTATGCTTTTTTCTGTTTCGTTGCATTTTGCAGATAGCCCTGTTGGACTCACTTTTGTTCAGCTTTGGTCCTAAATTTGCATGACCAACAAGTAGAAACACAGATGCACTGTGCTTTGAAAAAGAAAAGTCCTTATTCTTCCACATTTATTTATGAACTACATCAGAAATGTGACATCAGATCTTTTTTTCTGGTCTAAGTGCGCGGCAGTGTCATCGAACTGTGGAATAATATGACTGTTGTATAGCTGTTTGTATTGAGCTCAGCAGATGGTGGATTTGGGAAAATGCGAGGTAGTCCTGCATGCATCAGCATTCGTATGTGGGTACAGGCAGCTGTTTGAAGTCTGTGCCTGCCTATCCATCTGACATCTGAAATCGAGCGCGAACATGCATGGGCAAAATTTTGCAAATAATTTCCTTGTTACTTTCCATCTCCAGGAGACAGGAGGGGTGTTCAGTGGGATGTTTAAAAAGTCCCCAAAGCCTTCTGAAGCGAGGGCACAATCTCAGGTGAGAGTTGGGCTTCCAGTCTTACCTGTGTTACATTATAAGGAGATGGTGATAATAAACAGTGGGGGACGTTTCTTTCTTGCCTTCAGGAGGATTTGTCTGCACCCAGCGAGCTCTCAGGCAGCAACGACAATCTTACGGGGAATAGCAACACTAAGGTGAGATTTTGGAAACCAGAAAATTATTAGAATTTCACCCAAAACTTTTTAATGTGACTTTTTCTTCTCCAGGAGACAGGAGGGGTGTTCAGTGGGATGTTTAAAAAGCCCCCAAAGCCTTCTGGAGCGAAGACACAATCTGAGGTGAGAGTCATGGAGTATTGCTGCTCATCTCACCATTAAACCATGTTGCTCTGAATTATTAGTTATTAGGACAGGATCAATATTGATTGGTTGACTTTCGTATCTTGCCTTCAGGATGGTTTATCTGAACCCAATGAGCTCTCAGGCAGCAACGACAATCTTTCTGAGAACACTAAGGTGAGGTTTGTTAAAGCCAGCCATTGTCAGACTGCAAGATCAAAACTTACTGTAAATGTAACATTAAACGCTGGCTTTATATTGTTCTCCTCAGGAGAAAGGAGGACTCTTTGGTGGTGTGTTCAAGAAAAAAGGGGCCAAATCTCAGTCTCAGGTAAAATGGTCAAGTTACTCAAAGACAGGATTTTTAATCCAAAAACGTTATGTAGTCTCTTTAAGGGATATTTTGTTTGTTATGAGCATGACACAAGAGAAATGGACGTGTAAATAAGTTTTCACCAGCATTGTCTAATTTATTTGCAAACAAAAACAAAAGATAATCACACACAAATTCTATACATGGTGACTTTATTATTTTATCCCATAAAGATTTTGTTGATCTTTAAAGAGCACTTTCATTTCTGAACTTGCGCGCTAATGGTAACCTGCAGCCTGTTTTGCTCCATAGCCTTCAGTCGTATGTTAAAATGGTGGATATTTCCTTCTTCCTGGTTGTAATATTCTTACTGTTTGCTTTATCCCTCTGTTTAGGATGATTTGACCGTGGATAGTGAACTCTCTGCCAGCAGTGACAGTCTCACAGAGAAGTCGTCAAAGGTGAGAGTTGAACCTGCACCTGCAATGTATGGACACCAACAGAACATCAATAAGATAAAATCTGTTTGTAACTTAAACGGCTTTGTATTGTTTGTCAGGGTGGAGCTGCAGCGAAGATCCTGAAGAATCCTTTCACCTCATCATCTCAGGTAATTTTATCTCACATTTAATGCTGCATCAGATAAATTACTCTACTAGCAAGTACATTACTCTGTCGGTCATGAGTAATTACTGGTTATGTGTAATGTGTTGTAACAGGATAAGGAAAAGACTGGACACTCAGGAGACTCAAGTGAGAACACCTCTACTGCAGAAAAGCCCAAAGCCAAGCAGGTGGGTTGTTATGGCGGAGTAGCTGACTTTTACCTCTGTTACTTTACAAACAGTTTACCAAGACATCATGAAAGCTTTCTGAAACTAGTAATAGGCTCAAAGATTTATTTTTTTTGTCTGAATGTTAAGGACTACTGTGACTTTTAGATGAAGGGTCGGGCTATTGTAGGTTTCATTTAATGTGTCTTTGTCTTATTTCAGAACGGATTTAGTGCGATGATGAAGAGCACATTCTCCACTGACAAGCAGGTAAGAAGGGCCGTAATGTACTCTTGGCTTTACCGCATGTCATCAGTTCATCTTTCCCATCTTATTCCCCTGAACCTAATTAGTATCTAACACATTAAAGCCTAAAAAAAAAATATATATATATTTTAAATATAAGGTAATCCAAAGTTGATGTCAAGCTGGTTAAACAACTACTAATACTAGTATTGCTTATATTTTACGACAAATATTGACTCCATCTGCAGGAGAAAAACTCAGACTCTGACAGTGAGGAGATATTGGACAATGGAGAGAGCCAACCCAGTCACAAACAGGTTTTTTGAATGCTCATTATAAAAGTTCTTGTTCTGATGGTTTCAATCTTAAATTGAATTTCCGTATGTGGTCCTTATTTTGTGTTTTGCTACATATTCAGAGTAAATTTTCTGAGGCGATGGAAAAGATGAACCCGTTTCGATCTGCAAACAAAGTAAGGAGGGTTGAGATTGTAATCTTTTGATTGTGCTCAAGAATAAATGGATGTATTAAGAGAGTGTCGTGTTTGTGTTTATATAAAAGAATGATTTCTGTCATCTCTTTTCTGAGAAGCAGACAAGCTCAGATGACGAGGAGCCATCCGAGAGCAGCGGGAAGTCATCCGGCAAAAAACAGGTGCTTTGACATTTAGTTGTTTATTTTTTCAGTATACATTGGCCTCATTGAGGGAAGGAGTAGAACGGGAACATTCCTATCTGTGCAGCTACACTCACAGGCTCTGTCTGCAGTCCACCTTAAGTTGTCTTGCCTGGTCTTGTTGAGAGAGTCATACCATTAGTATCTGTCACAGGGAACAGCTTCAAATATCTATAATCTGCTTGTCTTGCAACTTGTTTTGCAGAGACCAGGCAAAACAGGTTTTATAAGTATTTGGGGTATTTATTTATGCTTTCATTTAACAAGTTCACTGTAGAGGGATGACAGAAGTAAGGAGAGGGGGGTGATGTTGAGCAACATACCCAAACCAGCCCCAACAACAACCTCTAAGCCACCAGTGCTCCCCAGACCAGCGAAAACTCTTGGTTATATAACTCATCTCATTACATCAGAAGGGAAACTAGAAAACATGGAAATCTAGTGTTGGCAGTGAGCATGGTCACTATTGTTAAAATGGCTTGTCTGTAGTCATAACACACTGATTTTGAAAACGAGAGGCTCGGTTAGCTGTTAGCCTCTGATCATCTGTCTGTGCCCATTGGTTTCAACAGAGAATGCTAACAGGCTGTTTTATGCAATCTTAGTGACAAGTCAGACCGATATTGCATTTTTGAGGACGTTACTGATACCCCTATTTTTGAGTTTGAAAAATAAACAAAACATCGACTGATAGTAATTTTCTTAAAAGAAAAAAAGGCAACATATACACAGATGCAGCTATATCTTCAGTACTGTAAGCTAATGTTGGTCAATATATCGTCCTAGCAGATTAATCAGTCTAACTTTGAACCCGGTGTACTCGGTGGCTGATGAAGCAGATTCAAATCTAAATTGTTGATCTGTCCCTCACACTCAGAAATCCATGGCTGGAGCCATGTCCAAACTGAATCTATTCCAGTCTGCAAATAAAGTAACTATGCTGTTGATCGTGTTTGGTCATTGTGGAGGTGTGGAGTGAGATGATCACGATGTTTCAAGTGACAGGAGGTCACTGTAGTGGCGATGGGACTGATGATTATGGTGATGGTGGTGACCATTTGAGGGGATGTTTTTGGTTAATTTTAGATTTAGTTAGTTTTTGCATATTGAACCCAATTCAGTACTACACATATAATTGACATTCCAATATACCACTTTAATAACAATGTTGATGCAATTTAGATTTAAGGGTGTATTTTTTCTTCCACTGCAGACAACCATTGTTTTCCATTTATTTCTGTATGGAATGAAAATCAAATGGTAGACTCATGAAACTTGTTAAAGTTCTTTAATTCATCACAGTGGACATCAAGCCTTTTAATGATTTTAGCCCCAACTGCAAAGAGATATTGATCCTCATATAGTACAAAGATACATGAAAAACAATGGTTAGCTGAAATAATAGGAAAAAATACATTTTGAAAATCTAAAACTGTAGAGTAAGCATTTGAAAGTGGTCAGCAAAAATACAAAAAGTATACAATCCACGATTGGTAGTTTAAAGTTTAATATGGTTCTTTATCAATAAACAATCTGATTTTAGTTGATGCAGTTTAATAGCCTATATTTAATTTGCTTTGTTCAGAAAGACGCTGAAGACACAGAGACTCTCAAGGAGAACGAGAAACAAGGGGAAGAGAAGCTGAAACCGGTCAGTCTATTTTTTGCATCACTCATGAGTCATCAGTGACCACACACACACACACACACACACACACACACACACACACACACACACACACACACACACACACACACACACACACACGCGCACACAATCACAGCGGATCAACTTCTGTCAAAAATACCCTCCCTCCTCACACTCCCCTGGACCTCCACCAAATCCTCCTCATAGCCTCCCAATCCAGTCTGCTCGTAGTCAAACCTCCCTGCCCTCCTGCTCCACCACACTGTGTGATTCTGTGTGTGTGTGTGTGTGTGTGTTGTGTGTGTGTGTGTGTGTTTGTGTGTGTCCGTGTCCTTGGCAGGTCCCACGAGAGAGGAAGGAGAGAAGTGAAACTCCAATGGTTCCACCCAGACCAACAGAAGAGGTTTGCAAGCAGTTACACCCGACTACGTGACATGTGGTCCAAGTGAGACTCTTCTGACTTCTGCTCTGTTTGTTATATCGTGTTGTTAAGGCTGTGATCTCTCCACAGGAGATGAAGAGGACGTCCACACACGACAAAGTAAAAGCAAGAGGAACTGAGGATAATCAGGTACAGAAGTTGTCTACTTCCTCATGTATTTGAAAATATGTGAAGATAGTTGGCATACAAGTTAAATCATTTAATTGTCTCTTAATTTCATGCTTTGTATTCATGGAAAGCTACTCCAGGGTGACGCTCTTGTGGAAAAAACAATGTTTTTATTGTATCCTCTGCAGGATAACAAGGACATGATCTCCAGATCTTCCAGACCGACAGAGAAGGTAGTTAAAGCCTTCAGTGTTTAGAGACTAATGGCTGTTTGTGTTTGTTCTGAGTGTGTATCAGTGTGTATGGATGCTGGCTTATTCGCCCTGTAGAAACTGGAGTAGATGTCATAGAGGTAATTGAACCTTTAGTGGAAAAAAATATTAAAATTATTATTATATAATTATTTCTTTTTTCTAAAAACATAACCTTTTTATGATTATTTAAAAGCAGTTTGAAATCATCTCCGCCTCAAAGAAATATAGGTCTAAGGAACCCTGAACAAATTTCTAGACTAAATATTGGTCTTGGATGTGCTTCAATATTATAATATAACCATTTGTTTTCACACGACTTCATCGGTCAACTCACACGAAAACGGAGGCCCACATACCAGTCAGTGCACACACTTAGAAAACACTTTGCTGAAACATCCTGTAAGTTTAATTAAAATGTAATGAGTCTAATTTGCTGCAGAGCCAACTGGACGACAAAGACCTCAAAGATGAATCAGCTGAAGCCAAAGAGGGAGACGAGGTGAACCCTCCGGAAAGCAAAACAGTGAGTCTATTTCTTCATCACTGTCGCTCACACGGTATTTAATACTAATCCAAGTCTTTTTATTAGCCTTAATCTCAGAAAACTGAGAGGCACACAACCGTGGTTGATCCCACATTTATTTCTGCATGCAGGTGAAAACAAACACAAAGAGTAATTGCGGCAGGTATTGTGCCAGGATCTCATTGTTTGAGTTCCTGCTTCTTCCGTATTACTTCTTTCATGCCATGCAAATGACATGTCACCACCAGACTATTGTCAGTGTGAGGTTTATGAAAGCTCATTCTTATTATTCATCACAAGGCAATTTAACCTCTTAACATACAGTTTTCCACTTTTGTTTTTCCAATTTCTATTACTTATTCCATACACTCTGACAGTGTTATATATTCTCTATCATATTGTTCCAGCTCCTGATCTTTTTGCATTCATTTATACACATTTCTCAAGAAATTTAGGGCTGATATATTTGATATCTTAAGAAACTTTGGGATGAAATGAAGTGCAGCCGGTTTGAACAATGTTTGGCTGCGCAGCATGAATTACTGTCCCCCTCCTAGCCACTGCTTGTTAAGGAGTTGTTTAAGTTCCTTTTATAGATGTTGTGAGATTATAGTGCAGGTATTTTGATGAACAGTAAATAGATAGTTACTTGTCTATTTACAGGAAGAAACAGACACATGACTTATTTGCAGAGGGGCATGTATTTGAACTGTACCTCACATTAAGCACATGCAGTTCTCAGGGCACCAGCAGTTGTAATGAAATGCAGTTCTTCCAGTTATTGCTTCTCATGTCACCTAACACATTGTTACTGTGCTTTTTTTTTTTTTTTTTTTTTTTTACAGACCAAGGTGAAAAAACCAAAGCGCCATAATCCATTTATGCCAAATGATGAAGCAAAGGTACTTTCTGGATTTTACTCTTCATACAGTATTAAAACAGTCATGAAGACATTTACCTTCTTTGCCCCTACTTCAATTTGTTATATTTACTATATTTAATTCAGTAACTCCTCAACATTGTTTGACAAAGGCCACAGAATGTTAAAATGTAGTTAAAATGAGGAAGGAGTTCATATGGAACCCTGTTTTACTTTACAGGCTCAGTCAGATGATGAAGGGCTGAAAGAGGAAGAGGATTCTTCTTCTAAAGAGGAAACGAAAGATGAAGAGGGCAATGACAAAACACAGGTATTTTAACTCATATCTTTAACTAAATGCTTGTTGGTTGATTAAACAGTTCTTGGTGTGCTAGACACAGGAACAAAATGTTCATTTTACAGTAGGTACAGCTAAAGGAACATTTCAGACCTGTATCTTCCTCGGAGTAACACTGCTTTCCTAATATTTCTTTTCAGACCAAAGTCAAGAAACCTAAGAAACACAACCCCTTCATGCCTCGTGGCAAGGTAACGTGACATGTTCAGACCTGTTTCCTCCCATGTGACTAATACTTCTTTGTTTAAACCACACAGCCATATTTCTTTTAACACACCACCTAACTACAATTACTCCTAAGAATAATGCTGCTGAATAACTGCGCTTTGGGCTCATTTAGCAGTTTGCATCATTTAGGACAACGCACATGTCAACACACTATATAATAGAATATAATCAGTTTTTTACCAGACAATAGATGTGTGTTTCTGCACGTCACTGAACTGGACAAACTAGAATTTGAGTTGACTGATCACGTGAGGCACTATACACCACATCCACCCATTTCAGGCATTTAGTGGTCTAACTAATCTGTGCTTATGAAGTTCATTGATAGTTTACTATAAGGCAAATTTATGACTAAAAGGTCTGTTTCAGTCATCAGACCCGTCCCTGAAAACAACTTCTTTCTGATAACTGATAAGCAACCAAGTCTCTGAGGGAACAGAAAATAGTCTTCTTCCTCCAGAGCAGCTGTAGTGCTACTTGTTTTTAGGTATTTCGAGACTCTGAAACCTAGTAGAGAGCTAAACACACAGCTGAAATTCCAAGCACATGTTACCCTTGTGAGCAAATCCCTGAGGTAGTTGCATAGTTGAAAAGTAAGTCATTGTTGCATTAATATTTTGACATTCGATTCTTCATTTGTTCCAATAAGATAACTTCCTTCTGCAGAAAATTCTCTCTCTGGGAAACCATATCAGCCCAAAAGCAAAGTATTCTATTGATAATTGAAATGCTTAAACTGTGTGCTTGGGTGTGTGTGTGTGTGTTTGTTTGGGTTTCAGGGCAAAGGTTTACAGAGGAACGCATGTGACGGAGCTGCAGGCGACACAGCAGAGGTAGAGTTAATCAAACGCTCATCAGTCATCTGAATGAGACAGAAAATTGTATTTGCTGTTGCTTTACTTTCTCTCTTTTCTTCAGTCACCTCTCATGCAACCTTTAACATTTCTGTCAGTGTCAGTATATTTGTCCAACAGACTGACGAGTTGCAGTCTTACTCATTGTGGTTCAGGATTACAAAAGGCCTGTTTCAGTTCTCAGACCCGTCGCTAAAAAAAAAACCCAACCTCAAAGTCTCCATGGTATCCACTCAGGTGTTTTGTTTTTTTTGCCCCCTCCGCTCTCGACATGAAACCCACCCCCACACCTCCACACAGTGTTTTTGCATGTCCAAAGAAGAGAGATGAGATTAGGTTGCAATGTGCCCAAACTTGTTTCTCTGCTTCCCTTTTCAACGTGTTCATGGACATTTTCTTACTTCTGCAAAAACAGCAGTGCATTCAGAATCCTTTTTAACCAACACTTCCTCTTCTTTATCTGGCCTCTATCTGAGCATATATAGCATGAAAAGTGAAACTGAGGATAATGGACACTTGTTTAGTTGATTTGAATATTTGGGCGGCTGTGGCGTAGTGGAGAGCAAGGTAGTTCTCCAATCAGAGGATCGGTGGTTCGATACCCGGCCTCGGCAGTCGATGTGTCCTTGGGCAAGACACTTAACCCCAAGTTGCTCCCGAAGGCTTGCCATCGGTGTGGACTGGATGATGAATGTTAGTTAGAGTCTGATGGTGGCACCTTGCATGGTAGCCTGTCATCAGTGTGTGAATGGGTGAATGATATGTAATATACTACTGACTGTAAGTCGCTTTGGATAAAAGCGTCTGCTAAATGACTGTAATGTAATGTAATGTAATACTTGCTCTATATGTTTCTCAGTCATTTTTTCTGACTCACATATACTTAAGCTATACCGTAGACCACTCAGAGTTTTTGTCTTTACACAGGAAAAAGAGATCTTGGAAAGGAAGAAGAATCTTTGTATTGAAATGAGTGAATATGTTTTTAAAGCTGTATCATTTCTGTTGTTTCAGAATGAAGGTGGAGATAGATCTTTGTTTGACAGGCTGGAGGACTTACGTGTTGATCCATCACAGCCTGAAGACGGACAGGTTGGTTTCTGAAGTAAAATATGTCATCATAGTAACATGACAATCAAATCTGCTGCCTCTTTATTTACTGTTTGTATAGCAACCATAAACAAACAATCCCATACAAATCTAATGGTGTCTTTCAGGATGTGGAGAACCTTATGGAGTGGTGGAACAACGTGGAGTGTAAGTGACAAATAAAATGTTTTTCACTTTATTTGGCTTTCTTTTGGATTTGATCTGACAGTAAAGGGCCCAACTTTTAGTTTCTTCTTCAACCATTTACACCCTACAACCAAAACTATGTACACATCCCTGTTTACATACTTTAGTGTTCTGTTTTTCATGGTGTAGGCCCCTTTGTTCCTATTAAAGGATATCTAAATGCTGCAGCATACAATTACATTTTAGACAATAGTGTTGCAATTTGGGGAAGAACGTTTCCTTTTTCAACTTAACGATGCCCCCTTGCATAAAGCCAGGTCCATACATTTTTTTCAATTTGTTTTTCTTGGCTGAATGGGAACAAATCTCTTCAGCCAGGTTCCAAAATCTGGTGTAAAGCAGAGGAATGGATCCAGATATAGCAGTAGATTATGCCCATGCTGTTGAAATGACATATTCTGGATGTTTTGGTGCCCACATACTTTTGGCCATGTGATGAATGTAACATTATCAGAAAGCTTATTATAATTCTTTCTTGCTTTTTCTCCCTCAGCTTGGGAGGACACGCCTCAAGATGATGACATGACAGAAAAAGAAGAGGCCAAGTAAGTGAAGGCTAAAATGGATGTTTATATAAAACTTAACTTACTTATAACTGGTGGTATTTAGCCATACAGATAGCAAATAGATTTTTATTTGCGCTGCTCAAAACACTGACAAATTAAAATATTCACTCTGATGTTGTTCGTCTCAGGGCGTTTGCTGTGACTGCAGAGAGAGTGCAGAAGGGCATCCGTGTCTTCAACAAACTGTTCTCGGAGCGCGCTGAGAGCCTCTGGAAGCACGTCATCGACCTCAACACCATGGCAGACGGCCTGGACAAGTTCAGCAAGAACACAAAGATCGCTCAGATCACCGGCGGCTCTACCAGCGCCATCGGGGGCGTGGCCACCATCACCGGCCTCGCTCTGGCCCCGGTCACCATGGGAATCTCTTTGATTGTGACGGCTGTGGGATTGGGTGTCGCCACAGCGGGCGGTCTGACATCAGCAGGTGCCAGCATCTCCAACCAGGTCAACAACTCGAGGGACCGCAAGAAGGTGGAGAATATCGTGCAGGATTATCAGGAGAAGATGGTCGACCTCAACAAGTGCCTGAAATTCATCAAGCAGGGTATCGAGAACCTGAAGAGGTTCGACCTGATCAAGATGAAAAATCACGCTTACAACCGTGACTTCCCCGTGCTCAGCACCAGCTTCTATGAGGACGGCGCCATGGCAGGAAAGGCCATCCTCGTCAACGCAAATGAGATCATGCGTGTGGTGCAGATTGCCAACGT
The DNA here is from genome assembly GCF_027596085.1 of Anoplopoma fimbria. NCBI lineage: Eukaryota > Metazoa > Chordata > Actinopteri > Perciformes > Anoplopomatidae > Anoplopoma > Anoplopoma fimbria. The sequence continues at coordinate 5,580,541 of NC_072451.1, read as the reverse complement.
GGCGGGCAGCACAGCAGCCAGAGCGGTCCAGATCGCCAGTATGGCCACAGGTGTGCTCACCGGGCTTTTTGTAGCTATGGACATCTACTTTGTGGCCAAAGACTCCAAAGAGCTCAAGAAAGGGGCCAAGTCAGAGTTTGCTGCCAAAATCAGGGAGGTGGCTACGCAGCTGCACGAAGGTCTGGTGGAGCTCAACGGGATACGAGAGGAGCTGCAGTTCACCCCGTCAGAAAACACCGCAGGCAACGATACACCTGCTGTAGACAGCGACAGCAAAGAGAAAGAAAAAGAGAAAGAAAAAGAGAAAGAAAAAGAGTCCAAATACGACAGTTCAAGTGAAGATGAAATCGACCGCATTAAGAAAGCCATTAAAAAGGACTATGAGAGCCGAGAATATCTTTGAAGAAACTTAAAAAATGGAAGAGGCCTTAAATTGTGTTCTAGTGAAAAATGTTAAGTGTTTTTGAAAGTATCAGCTCAAACTCTAGCATACTGCTGCATTGTTGGCATCTATGAGGTGGTCGGTGCCAACGTTTTAGAAAAAGAAAACTACAATCAGGCCTGTTTTGTATGAGGGAACTTCACTCTTGATGAAATACAGTAGTTTCTTAAATTTCTGAACTTGAATCTTAACAGCATATCCACTACTGAGAGGAACTGAGGCTTTGCTGTAGATAAAGTATCATATCTGCTTCTCTGGCTGCTGTGCCAAGTGAGAAACTGCCATGTTGTCTTTAAGAAAACGATTTAACTGCATCATGTGTTTGGATAGTACAGTTTTAGATGAGCTAAATAAATAGGTACAGAGCATTTTCTAGATTTTATCATTTAGACTTTAAAGCGTTACCTAGAGTTTCATCAGTGTGTTGGTTCATATTGAAACACTTACTTATCAGGTGTAGAGATTGTGTATACGCTTAGCGAAGAGTGCCTTTATTATTTACACTACCTTAGAAATACACTGATTTAATGTGGCATTAGTCTATATATTTTTTGTTTGACATTTTAATATATATAATATATATGTGCATTCATTGAGAAATATGTGTGTTTTAGAGATGTCTATCTTCCAGTTTAGGACGAATGGGAAATATCTGATCATGCTAACCTAGCCAACGTTATTTGGTCATTTAGCATAAGCTTTTGCCAATTTTTTTGTAATTCATGGTATACTGTGTTTCCTCCCACTTAACATTTTTAAATATGATTTTGATCTAGTGCCAGGTGTGTTAACCAAATGTCATATTATCTCTAAATCCCCTCCTGTAAACTGGTCATATGTTAGCAAGCTAACATTAGCTAAGCTGCTGTTACACCGGTCAGTTACTGGGTGTAAATATTTACTAGCGACTAATCTTTACATGAGAATCAGTTGTTGTGGACCCACCTGTTTTGATTTAATGATGTGTAATCTATACTTTGTAAACACTTGGAACAGCTGGTGCAACATAACAAACACAAACATACACAAACATAAAAACCTAATGGGAGACCTGGTGGGAAGATATGATGGTCATTTTTTTCTTTCAATACTTCCACTAGTTAAGTCTAAAGTTTTCTACCATGTCTTCTGTCATATTAGAAGTTTTAATGGTTTTGAAGTGCAAAAGTCTCTCCATTGATAACTGGAATGACACAAGACAACAAGAAAAAAACAGCAAGGATTGTGTCAACCTCTCCGGTTTGCCATCTCCTTTTATTATTGCATTGCTATTTTACAGAATGATTTCAAAATCAGGGTTTGATATGCAGGCTGGTCTGTAAGCACTGATGATGTCAGTTCTGTGGTCTGTTAGATTAACCTCATATTTATTTTTCTGGGTGGAGTTGTTCATTCGAAACTACCTACTTATGTGCAATATATTGTAAAACTTTAATAAATGTAGAATTGTAAATTAAAAGGTCAAAGAAACATTTTTCTGTCCATCTGTTGCTTTGTGAAGTCTAAATTCATTTTTCTGACTGTTGTTTGAGTTGGAATTTGCTCATTTAATAACCCAGTTAAACTTGCTTGTCAAAGTCACCTTCAACACTGTTTACTTTTTGTAATTTCCATTACGAATGGAAATGGATGTCTGATAGCTGCAAATCTCCCAGCATTTCTGTCACCCTTTATATTTTGGCATTATAAGGAATGTATATACTTTAATCTTGTGGAATCATAGTTTATATATGAGATTGGGTTAGATTCATGCTGCCACACAGACGGGTAGATTCAAGTCAGCATAAGTACCATTTGGCGTTTTCTCCAAATAGAAATGTAGTGGAAACCACACCCAACCAGTACATAGCTACACTGTGCTGGGTGGGCTTTGGAGCACACCTGAACAGTGACATCACAGTGTACTGACCACACCCTGGTGTATGCTTCTGCATCACTACAGATGGGCAAAAGCAGAAGATGAAATTAAACTGTTTTAAGTTAACAAATACTATAAAATCAAAACCTCAAACTCAGGTGCCGCTTTACTATTTCTCCTGATTATCTTTGAGATATTTCTGCTCCTTAATTGGAGTCCACCTGTGGTACATTTAAATGAATGGACTGGATTTGGTAAGGAGCACACCTGTTTATATGACTCATGGCTACCAATGCATATGAGAGCAAAACCCAAGCCAAGATGTCTGAATAATTTCTAAATGCACTAAACAGTTCATATATGTGGAGGTATAATATTTTCAGAACAGGTAAATTAACAAAAAATGATGACTTATAATAAAATATGGTTATTATTTCACAATGTGTCTGTGTTTGGACTATTTTTAGACCTCAGGTACTGTCAAGTTTAGGGGTTTTCCTTTTAAGTTGTTGACACCTGTGAAACTAATGAGTCAGAGTCACGCCGGCTTTGGGAAAAAAGCATTTCATTCACTCCCACAGACACAGGTAGACCTCAAACAGGCCACGCCCCACTCCCAGGTGAGTCGGCAGCCATCACAAAGCCAGAAGGGAGAAAAAGGTTTCACATCTTGCATCTTCTCTGACTGCAAACAACAGGTGAGACTTTTATCTTCCATCTTTGGAACAGCTTTCAGAAGGAGATTGTGTGACTGAGCTCCTTATGTTTGGCTGGTAACTGCTTAATTATGCAACAGGTGAGTTCATTGTGTGGTTTTGAGGCACAGAAGCTCTCTGGGCGTTTTCCAGTTTGTTTAAGATGCTTTGTTCGACCTGTAACTGATGTTGCCTTTGGGTGTTGTCGGAAACATTTGGATTACTACATGCACCGGTAAATACTCTTGAGAAACATGGGAACATGAGATGTACAGGTGGAGCGTTCATGAATAGTTGTAATGTAAAGGTGGGGAGGATGAAAGCTGCAACTACTAGGGATGTTGATATTATTGTTTTGCATTTTATGTAGGCAAAATACACACTATTACATGCTTTTAAAAAAATAAAAAAAAATGCATTTTGTGTGTATTATTGCATATCTTGTCTTCACATTTGCATTGCAAATGGTTTGAAATATTTCCGTATGAAACAGAATGTAGACACCAGAGCTGGTTATTCAAATTGTATCGATACCATACACATGTTTTTTTGTTACTGAAACTAGAATGAGGTCTTTCTTTTTGCTATTTACTTCTATCTAGTATTAATCACATCTTCAAACAGGCTGGTTTAATTTAATAAAATAGGCCCATTTCTCAAATATCACTGTTTAAATAAAACTGCAAACCACCTTTTATGTTATTTTAACCAAAGATGCATGTAAGAAATCTATTTAAGCAGAACTGTTATCTAAAATTTGAACAAATAATAAAATGGCATAAAATAGGATAGGATTTTAATAATCTCAAATGAGATATATATATATATATATATATATATATATATGTATGTATGTATGATATTATTAAAATTTATGTATTTTATGTATTATGTATATATATATGTATATATATAGGTGTATATATATATGTATGTATGTATATATATATATATGTATGTATGTATGTATGTATATATATATATATGTATATATATATATATATGTATATATATATATATATATGTGTATATATGTGTATATATATATATATATGTATATATATATATATATATATGTGCTCAATGTGTGTATAATGAATGTGTGCATTAAATACATAAAATTATATATATAATATGTGTACATGAATAAATGTGCATAAATAATGTGTATGCTCAATGTTGATTGTATATTGTATAATAAAAAGGAATGTACATATTAAATATATATAACAAAAAATGCTACATGAATAAATGTGCATAAATAATAAATATTAAATAAATAAATGAACAAATTTGTACCTTTAACAAATGACAAATTATTGGAATAAATTACAACAAATTAAAGTATAATGATATGTATCATGACAGAATATTTTTTTCTTACACAACACCTACCTGGCCTTTGCCAATTTTGAATAATAGGTTTCCATACTCCAGTAAAAAGCACTTTTTCTTATTCTCCAGTGTCTCAAAGTAATATTTTTTTCTAGAAATACGTGATAAAAGTGGTAAATGCTCGAGCAATACCAATGAGGACCTAACATGTAGGAGAATGTATTACATGAATACTGTCATTTCGGAGTTTTTTTAGAGGAGCTCTTGAACGCCTCATGCGTGCAGATGTTGTTGTGCGGGTGTGGTGAAGTCTTCAAAACTCCTGGAATGTCGCGACAGTGAAGGCGCAGTTAAAGCTCACTGCTTTGATCATATCTGTTAAAAAACTCAATGCGAAGTTTCTCTGAACTGTCTTCAAATACTCGGTAGGTGAAAACCTGATTTAGTTTTTAATAGTTTAATAGTTTGGTCCGTTTATGTGACGAGATGTGTAATTCCCTGTTTTAGGAAATGTGATTATAGAAACATTAGTACTTCTCCAAATGAATCATGCAGTAAGTGACCACTGCACCACTGTATTTCCTCCTGTTCACTTAAATGTATTCATATTACTACAGCTTTTTTTGTAGGGCTGCGAATTAATGATTGTGTTCTCGCTTGAATGATAAATTATTTATTTAAAAAATGTCTTACAATAAAACTAAAACTTCCCAAAATGACATATTTAAATGTCTAGTGTCGTCTAACCAGAAAGTCAAATATATTATTCAAGAACAGTTGGCAACTTGTGTGTGTTTTAATGGGGTTTGCCTGACAGTGGAGTTTTGTGAGACAATACTTGTTAGTTTTGCTTAATCAGGATATTTATTTGATAATAAAATCCCAAATTATACCTCATATTTAATACAGCAACTGACCTACATTTCTATGCATTTAACCACTAAAGCTTCTCAGTAAAAAACAGCAGACTTTTGACGGTAGAGAAATCACAGGTGTTGCTAATTACACTAATGATGGCCCTGTTTCATTTAGGTGAACCAGTTTTATTGTGCATACTCATTCTAAACAAGCTTTAAGTCTGAAGTTCCCTCACACTAAATGGGTGACAAAAAGCAGTGTATACTAAAAAACCCAAATGCAAACTAAAAGATGCTTTATTTTGTTGATGCACGGCAATGTCCCAATATGCAATGCACAAAGAAAATGGAGGAGCTGAGCCACTCACAGCTGCAAAACATTACAAGGAACTGTGGATGATGATGAGAGAGCTCAAGCAAGATCTTGGAAAAAGTAAAACAAGCTTCTTTTTCCAATCGCTGGAGCCAAGTCTAATATATCAGAGCCTTCATAAAAGTCAGACGTTGATGTGAAACTCAAATAATACTGACAAAAAACACAGCATCTGGTAGCTATCAATGTTTTTAAATTCACATGTGCTTTTCCTGTTGCCGCATGCCACAAGGCATGTTGTGAAGAACAGTGGAAGTTGGTGACAGTGATTGTCTCTTACTTCCATCTTGGCATTTCAAAGAGGCATTTAAAGTAGGAAACACAAACCTGTTATTATTCCTGTTTACACTTTATCTGTCTGTGTCACTCCTAACAGGCAGAATGGAGGCGTGCATGATCAAGCCAGAGGTCAAGAAGAAACCTAAACCGGTGAGAAAATTTACATCCAAAAACAAAAACCCAGAACTAATGCGCAATACAGTCTGAATACTTTCCAATACCGATTGTAGAGTTTATAAAATCCTACAGTATAACATATACTATATAGTAAACACTCAAGTTTTCTTATCTGTGTTCACAGCCTAAACCTCCCCCAAAGCCTACAGAGGTACTGTTAAAAACCTAAAGCTTTGATCAGCTATGTGACAAAGTTAATCATGTGTTTGCTTTAGCGTTTTGTGCTGTGACATCAGTAGCATTTTTAAATTTGACTTCAGGATGGCTTCACACCTCAATAAACTTTCTTTACAGTTTAAAAGAAATGATCCAGAGAGGCAGGAGAAGCCGACTCCTCTGGTGCCTCAACGACCTACTGACGCTGTAAGTCCAGCATTCACAGACCAGAAGTGTTTCTTTGTAGGTCATTTATCTTTGATGTGATGTAGCCTCTATCATATAGTTGTTTGTATCCCAGAGTTTATCGTCTACTGAGCATGTGTGGTAGGCGGAAGTTTCTTTAACATGTGGTAACATTTTAGTAAATGAATTAGTTTTGGTTCCAGTGGAGATCTTTTTTCCACTCTGTGAGGAGGAAAACTGCGGGTTAAACCATAAAATCTATATTATTTTGGTAACACAAAATAGCCACTTTTAAATACATTCAATACTGATACAAGCTGTCTTCTATTAAGAGAACCACAATATCAGAACTGACATAAACCCTAAAAACGTATTAAAAGTAAATAATAATATGCAGTATCAGTGTTTTTCACACAAAGTTATGATATATTTTACAAGAGTCACAAAAGAAAGAAGGTAGGAAATGAAGAGCTTTTATTTGTGAACAGACTTTTTAAAAACAGATTTATGTTTCCTTTGCAGGAACTGAGTCAGACGCAATACCGAACGAAAAGAGCAGCAGACAATGAAGTATTTACTGTCTATCTCAGGGGTATTTTTGTAAATGCTGTTATTTATGTTTTACTTGATAGAGGGGCAGAGATAAATTAAAGATGATGATGATATACGTGTCAAAGGCCTTCATACATAACCATTCTTATAATTACTATGTTTAGTTTAACCAATAATCTGCTTACTGTTGCCCTCATACACTTTGTGCATTGTTGTCCAGATAGTCCGATACCATTTGAAAATAATGTGTTTTATCATCTTTTCCCATCTGTATCAGGCTAATGGGAACATGATACAAACTCCTGTGGTTCCACCCAGACCCACAGAAAAGGTACATTATACCCTAATACTCCTCTCTATATATATATATATATATATATATATATATATATATATATATATATATATATATATATATATATATATATAGATAGATAGATAGATAGATAGATAGATAGATAGATAGATAGATAGATAGATAGATAGATAGATAGATATAGTGATACTCATCAAAGCAGTCAGAATTCAATTCAACTTCCACACAGGAAATGTTTCTCATGTTTAAAGCTAAGCACAGAGCCAATAATGGAGTACTGTGTGAACATGGTTGTTATAAAATATTTCTATTTGAAATAATAGTAAATCTGCAACCTGTTTTGCAGTCTGTGTGAGTCTTTAGTGTGAGAGCAGCTTACAGTTAAGAATAGACGTAAAAGGTGTCATGTTTCTGTCCTGTTATAAATATATTTTGTTATTGTTCCCTTCTGGACTTTTTGTGTGTGCAGGAACTTAAAGCCTCAACCAGACACAGCCAACACAGGAGGATACAGGTAAAGACACACACACACACACACACACACACACACACACACACACACACACACACGCCCTTTCATGTTCCTCCTTAGTTGTTTTTATAAATTTCTGAATCCGTGTCCTTCCTCTTCTCATTAGAGCCAATCCAAAGTTCCCAATGATGAGGTAGACTTTAAACAGGTATTACAGCTATATAGTCATTAACTAGCAGCTCTGACCTAATTCATGAATAGATTATACAATGTCTTCCTCTTTATTATCATGTGCTTTGTTGTAGAGTGAGCAGTCTTTCAAGACTGGAATGTTTCGTTGGAGCCAAAAAGAGAAAACGCCTTCGTTCACTGTAAGAAATGCACTGTACATTACTTATCAGACAGAATGGCAGTCAAGTATAGTCTATTATTTATTTTTTTGCTCATGATATTGTACAGGTTTATTGCTTCACTGTAAAGCTTACATTTTTGAGCAAAGTAATGTACTGCTGTGAACGGAGGCCGCAGCAAAATGTATTTAGCTACCTAAAGGAAAGGCCCACTTAATAAAAATCACTGTCAGTTTAAATGTCTGCTATATTTGAAATATTTTCACAGCTTTGGCTTAGAGTTAGACAGCCCTTTCTGACCTGGAACTGAAGCCATTATATATGTCATCTTCAAAGACAAAATGCTCATTTGACAAAACAGTCATTTTTCTTCTACTGCTGCCTTGATTGGTTAGTTTTTGTGTAATTGTGTTTCTTTTGGTGTTTTCAAGTTTTAGTTTGGATTCAACAAAGTCACTTAATAACGAAGGATGGATGGCAGCGGTACACCAGCAATTTCCGTGTTCTGCAGAGTAAAATGACTGTTTTTGTAAGAGGAATAGATGGATATTTTGGCTTCAGTTCCCCATCGAAAAGGGCTGTCTTTCTATCGCTTCAAATAAAAGTAAATATAGTAAATTATATCATGAACACTCACCAAATACAAGCAAGAGGCTTTGTTCAAAACATCAGTTTAAACCCAATTTCAATCCCTGAAATCCTATTGGCCTATTTTTACCTCTTGCAATTAGGTACATAAAAATGTAAATATAAAGATATACATATAAATCGAATAGAAATATATGAAATTAATATGCACATGAAATGTATAAAAAAAGAATACACCTTCTCCGTTGAACAGGTTACTGTCAAGCAGGTGTGTTTGGGTGTGTACTTGCATGAAACATAACTGTGTGTTTAGACATACAGTGGGTGTGTATCACCGTGTATAAGCTGCTGTTCATGAGTCAATGTTGTACAGTGAGTTGTTCAATGAAAGAGTCTCATTATTAACAAAAAGGAGAAAAAGAACACATGAAGCATAACCTTGTATGATGGGATAAACATGATGTACATAAAACTATGAATTGTTTTAGAGCTGTGATCAAAATATATAAAGCAGAACAAGTTTTTTACTGATTTTTCTTTCCTCCTCAGAGTTACGTAATCGATAATGAGGAGGACAAAACTGTCGATGTCCCAGCCAAACAGGCTCCAGGCAGCAAAACGGTATGTGTGTGTGTGTGTGTGTGTGTGTGTGTGTGTGTGTTCTTTCTTTCCACTGTTGACGTCATCTGCTGGTTTCTGACATGTGAATGTGCCTGACAGGGCGGTCTGAAAGGAGTCATGAGAGGCTTGCAAATCAAGTCGTCACCGAAGGTACGAAGCACCGTCTGGTGTGGTGTTTTCTGTTAGAGGTGGCTGCAGTATCGGGTTGTACAGTGGTGACTTTTAAGTCCTGTTGCTTCTCTGGTGGTGGTGGTGTTGATGGTGGTGGGGACCTAATTTATTTATTTTAATGGAACCTGGATTGATTTGATTTTGAAAGATGTATTAAAATGATTTTTCTGTGGTTAAAAACAAATGCTCAGACTTCCCGGATGAATCCTTGTGAATGATTAGATCATTTATTTATTTATTTTTCTGAGGGCTCAGCTTAGTGTTTACTTCATGGCATATAGATTATCTGACTGTCAGGTGCCCTTTAGGCGCCGAACATGAACTGTAACGTCCATGTTTTGCATCAAGACTGGGACCTTTGTTGCATGATGGCCTGTCAAAAAAAAAAATCTGATTGTGTGATATATGGACATGACCTTGATCATTTTGGCTGACCTTGAAAGTCCCTGTTGTGTTTACGTGCGTTTTTAGATAACATGATGCTAGAATAAACAGAAGGTTTTCCCTACCATTATAAGACTTGGGCATTGTGCAGACATTGCACATTTTTGTTAACAAAGACTGGTGTTATTTATTGTTTTCGTTGTGTGCTTATATTTTTCATTTATTTAGGATATTTTAATATTTTCCAATTCCAATATCTGAAGAAATAAAAGTGAATTGCTCTTTGAAGGGGTTTACTTGCATTAATATAATATTATCATCATCTTAGTGGCATAAAATGGTCTTACAATGAAAATAATATTCTTTATTGCAATTATTTCTGGGAAGATATAACAACATTTGTTATCTTGGCAGGCCTAGTTGCACGTCATACCTCATTTCTCTTTGGCCTCACTTCCTGTCATCTCTGCTGTCGACTCACTAATAAAGACATAAATTGCCATCCTATGTCCAACCATAACATATTTTTTTAATAAAGCTGCTGTAAATATTGATGGTTAGGTGAAGTCCAAGTGGTTAGAAAAGGGTTTTTAATCTCACCGATGTAAATTTTGAGAAAGGAATAGGACAATCTTTTTTTTATATATATATTTAAGCACATAGTTTAAATTCTAGCGTCCTCTGTTGTCTGACTATATTAATTTTAAAAAATCAGGAGTATCATTTTGTGCTAAAGATGGTTGACTCTTCTTTAAGGCCAGCAGAGAGCCGAGTCCAGATCCCAGCACGGAGGAAGCCGACTCAGAAAAGGAACAATCTTCAGAAAAAAACAAGCAGGAAAAGAATGCAGAACCCAAACAGGTGAGAGATTAACTACATCATTTGACTGGCTCTTATGTTAACAAACCAGTTCTGCTTCTGTTTTTTCCATTAAAAACAAATATTTAATCAGTCACTGTTGTAATACTTAAGTGAAAGAGAACAATGAAGTCGAACTTATTCAATACTCAAATGATAGCCACCATGTACACTTCCAGTTAATGAATAACTCAGAAATGTGTTGTTAACACTTTGGAAGCCACATAGTAATATTATTTCCGTTGTTTTTAAATGTCAGCAGGCAGTCAAGGGAAGACAGTATTCAACAATGCCAATTTTTGTTAAAGGAAACCTTAAAGGCAGCTTGTCATTAAAAGAAATGTCTCAACCTTTTATTCAGGACATCGGAGGTCTGATTGCTGGAATGTTCCGGAAAACACCCAAAGAGAAATCCTCGTCTCCTGCTGTGACGGTAACATCAACTCCTCCGCTCGTTTTCTGATCATAAACTTACCTTTTTTTTGCTCATTGTTTTGCCATTTCATCGCCAGGTCAGCAAGGCAGACAGTGATCCTGAAGATGCAGCAGAAGAAGAAGAAGATGAGGTAGGTCTTGTTTTAATGGATTTACAGAGAATATATTCAGTGTACGGGCGAATCCACATAGAAATCCTCTGCTGCACTAGTGAAGCATAATCTCAACAGACAATTGTTTAAATCTCACAGTGGTATCTTTAACGATGAATCAAGGCCCCTGGTGTTACTATATTTCTGATTTCATATAGGTAGATTTCCCCCACCTTCTACAGTAAGCAAGGAAATAAAGTCTGAGAAAAAACTTCCTCTACTTTTTTTATATAGAGTCGAAAAGTTTCCTGTTCTGACAGAAATCTGTCTCAACATCCTCCCACTGTAATGAAATTATTTGAAAGATCCGATCTGAATAAACCTCTGTGTTCACACATCACAGTCAGGCGTTGAAAATGTTTGATTTTTATTAATAAAATCAGAAAATATTTTACTGAACTTGGGAACAAATGCATTCTTTTTTCTGATGTTTTTGTGCCGTGTACTGATTTTGGGGTGGGTGTATGTTCTTTTTTGTGTATCTGTATTTGTATTATTCAAATTGTTACATTTTCTACAGGAGAAGGGAGGCTTCTTTTCTGGCATCCTTAAAAAATCCCATAAAACAACAGATGAGCCACCTGCACAGGTGAGCAACAAAAATACTCCTTAAAATATAACTGGAAAACAGTTTTTTGTCCGTGTTTTTTCACTTTTCTGTTATATCTAATTGGTGTTTCAGGACAATCTCAGTGTTCATAGTGAACTGTCCGCCAGCAGCGACAGTCTGTCTGAAAACGGCAACAAAAAGGTGAGCAGCTTTGTGATAGAATAGATAAAGTTATCTGTAATTACAGTGTACACACAGACTAGAAGATTGTCCTGCAATATGGCCCCTCATTGACCTGAAAGTTTCTTATGTCTATATCAGGAAAAAGGAGGAATATTCAGCGGGATGTTCAAGAAGAAACCAACAGAAGCTGCTCAAACCAACGAGGTGATGTAGCTGAAAAAAACGATATCATATGCAACTCAATTCAAACAAAGACCAAAAACATCTTATCATTAGTTTAATCCAGTGGCCTGATAATTATATTGAATCTGTTAATTTTTCCTTTTAGGACCAACTGATTCTACATGATGATCTATCAGACAGTAATGACAACCTGTCTGAAAACTCAAAGGTGAGCTCAGAAGTGTTCATCTGGGAAGTGACTGTATTTTTAACTATAGCGTTATCATTATTTGACATCACTTGCGGTGTAAATTAATTGGTCTGGTGTCAACAGGAAAAAGGAGGACTTTTCAGCGGGATCCTCCGAAAGTCTCTCAAGATTCCTGCAGAGGGAACACCTGAGCAGGTAACTGAAATGTTCAGATGCTTCCTTCCTGTTGCACAAACAGGGTGCAACTCGTTACTAACAGTGTGTATCATTGTCGGGGGTCTTCACCTGTTCGAAATGTATTCATTTGTCAAACCGCTGAGACATTTGAACTGTTTTTATGTCTTTGTTTCAGGATAAAGAGTCGCTGCAAACAGAGCCAAACGACAATAATGAGACTTTATCCGAGAACAACACCACTAAAGTAAGAGACTGTATGAAAGGTTTTAGGATTGGGAGTGTGGGCTGAGTCCTATACTTGCTTTTATTTGAACTCTTCCGCTACACATAGAAAAACAGTGCAACACCCCAACTCAACACATATTTCAAGTCTAATGTGTAAATGGAATAGCATTTACATTAAGAGCAGAATTAGGAATTGCCAAAATGTTTGAAACATAACAAATGGTGCTTTCTTTTTACCATTTGTGTAGTGTTTCCAGTTGCACTCTATTTTTTTAACCAGGTCAAAAACATTATGCATTCTTCAGAAATAATGTTTAATCCCTTTTAACTATAAAGATATTCAAGAAACTGCCAGCTACAAATGAATAAAGAAATGTGATATTTGTTCTCTGCATATGGTGAAAGGCACCCTTATGGTCCAGAGACGCAAACAAAAGACATTTTTAGATGCAACTGTTTTAATGAAGCTGTTAATCACTCCTTTTTTACAGTTAATCTTGCAAGAAAAAAAAAATAAATAAATATATATACACATGTTTTTCTTCTGTTCTCAGTACACACGTTAGATGATTAAACTTTTTTAGCCCAATTATTCTCACAATGAAACAAGAAAAAGGTGTTCACAATGATTTTTTTTCTTCACGTAGCAGGAGAAAGGAGGCATTTTCGGTGGAATATTCAAGAAATCTCCCAAACTGTCTGAGGGCCCCCGACTTGAGGAGGTAAAACCTTTACGCACTTAACAGTGCTTTGAATCTTATGAATTTTGGGTTCATTATTTGGCATCGTCATTGAACAGACTGTCATAATTTGTATATTGTATAAACAGTCAAAAATAGTCCACAATGACTGGCTGTTCTCATCTGCAAATTTCCCCGCTGCGGGACTAATAAAGGATTATCTTATCTTATCTCAAATCCTCTGACAAATATAACCTTTAATCATCATCTATCATTTACAGATTTCACGTAACAGTTGTAATAAGAAATCTAAATTACTGACCAGCTGCTTGTAGACCATTAGCAGATTTTTGCATCACATGTAAACATGTGCCTCTGATTCCCCGCAGTAACCTGTTTTGGTTAGTGTAATATGTTTCCTTATTCATGTTCGCACAGGTTGAGTAACATTTTTGTCTCATTCAGGGTGCAGAGGTGTTAAACAGTGAGCTCTCTGCCAGCACGGACAGCCTGTTAGAGAACAAGGTGAGTCTTCATCACTGAACTTACAGATCCTCCACGTGCACACACTGAAACTACATGAGTCACCGTGTAGTCACCGCCAACGTGTAAGCTAAAGTACATGCAGCTCCAAAGCATACAGAAGATGGACGATAAGAAATGCTCGTAATTCTGAAATTAAAGAAAATAAGTCGTCAGTTTGCTTTAACATGATTTCTGCTTCCATGTAGGAGAAAGGAGGTTTGTTCAGTGGACTCCTCAGAAAGACTCCTAAAACAACTGGAGAGGTACAGCTTTCTTATTATTATTTTTTTTAAAAAGCAGCTCAGCAGTGCTCTGTTTCTGACAGTTTTATTTCTTATCTCAGGAGAATCTATCGGCCCAGAAAGATCTTTCCGCCAGCAATGACAGTCTGTCTGAAGTTGCCAACACGAAGGTCAGTTCGGTGGTAAAAATTCTCTGGCATCAGTTATTCACCTTGAGCTTCAGGAAACTGTGGCATTTTTCACTATTCTAGACCAAAAGATGAATCGATTAATTGAGATAAGATATGCATATATATTAAAATTGATGTTTTGATATTTATATAGCTTACTTTTTAGATATATTTTTTCACATGTCTTTCAGATTGTAGTTGTATGCAATGCCTTTTCATGTATTTTTTTTAATTGACCCATATATTCTATGTCTGGAGGAGGGAATGTGAATATGAAGTATATCAAAAAATGTCTCTTGTGTTTCAGGAGAAAGGAAGTGCTTTCAGTGGACTATTCAAGAAGTCAGCCAGACTTGCTGACAGTCCGCCAACAGAGGAAGTAAGAAGTCTTATTCAAAGATACATCTGTTTGCTTTCTCCTCATATATATTTCATAAAAGTGTAATCATAATATTGGGATGTTGTTAGAGGTGGGCTCTATTTCAGTGGCAGACTATTGAGAACTATTTTTATCCTGAATATTTACATGTGAAAAAATAATGTACTCCACTGATTTACCATTACTCTCACATATTACTTCCTTGTCAAAATCGGGCACCTTCATTACCCACAATGCAACTCGGCCTCCATCAGTTCAGTCAGGGTTCGGGTAGAATATAATGTTTGTAGCGCCTCAAGCAGAGATGAATAGCTACAGAGGTCTGGTAACCTCACTTCTTTCCAACTCCATCCCTCCATATTTTTAAATTTTCAAACTAGTAGTCCTCAGAACCAACTGACACTGACATATTTTTGACATATGCAGAAGTACACCCCCAGAATGTTCTGATTGTTTAAATCTTTTGTCAGGAAACACAAGACGATGAACTCCGAGGCAACACTGAAGCTCTCATCACCAAGGTTTATTTATTTATCTAATATCATTTTTAAAAGATTCCTAAATAACTTCCCTTTAAGAGAGAGCACTCATTGTCTGTATGTTTTTAGGAAAAAGGAGGAATATTTAGTGGAATATTCAAGAAACCTCCTAAACCTGCAGAAGCTGCTCAACCTGAAGAGGTAAAAGTGACATGTTTCAACTGTTTCAATGAAATCAAACTTAAAAGGTAGGGTTAGTAATCATAATTAATTGAGTAATTTAAGTTCTCATTACATTCTGATAGAAATCAATAATCAAATGCACTGAGGAAAAAATAGAATAAAAACCGTTATCCGTGACTATCGCAGGATTATAATAAGTCTCTCCAATAATTTAACATGGCAAGGTTTTAGGTTTTTAATCTAGTGTGATTTTTTTCAGGTTTCTCAAGATTTCCAACCCTAGCTTTATCTTCATATCTCTATTTTCAACATTTAAGGGATACTAGGAAGTCTTTTTTGACATTATTAATCTGCGTTTATTTAGTATTCCCACGTAACATTTATTTTCTACCTCAACTTTTTAAACCTTTTTATAGGACGAGTCTCCTGACAGCGATCTCTCAACCAGCACCGAGAATTTATCTGAAAACAAACAGGTCAGTGAGATAAAATCAAAGATGATTAATGACTTTTCAACAAAACAGAAGTAAGATTTGTAAATACTTTAACTACTTCAACAAATACTTTTTGTTTCTTGTGTATTTCTTTAGGAGAAGGGTGGAAGGTTGTTCAGCGGACTCCTCAAAAAGACTCCCAAAACGTCTAGAGAAAGGACGGAGTCACCGGTGAGTGTTACCTGAACATGCAATGAGTTTCTAAACCTGCAACACGTTTTGACGGGTTTAATAAAAACATACATTTCTGTATTTCAGGAACGAGAAGCTCAGAAAGAGCTGTCGACCAGCAACAACGACCTGGCTGAGAACAACACCACTAAGGTGAGAATATAATGCATCAAACGCAAACTTAAAGATGTCTTCAGAGGAAGCCTTCACTGACAACCACATTGTTTTTCAGGAGAAAAATATTTTTAGCAACATGTTTAAGAAGCCACAGAAACCAGCAGAGGGCGCTGCAGCAGACAAGGTACTATAATTTGATTAATTCAGTCTTTATATTTCCCTCTTCTGGAGAAAAGAGTAGTTATTTATATTTGCTGTTTTCTGGTTTGAATTCAGGATCTGGAGGTGAACACAAAAAAACAGTTGTCTGGTAGCTGTGAGAATCTGTCTGACACCAACGTCCCAAAGGTACTTCAGTTGTATCCGTCTCACAGAGGCTGATCTTGTCATGTCAACATTAACTGAAACCTGATCAGATTGTATGAGATGATATCTTTGTGTTTTTTCTCTCCTGCATTTAGCTTTATTCAAATTTGCATGTAAAAAAAATACTTTTTACTTTTTCTGTTAGTCCTGTTTTTTCGTTTGTGTCTGAAAACTTTCATTTGAAATAAATAACCAAAATTTGTGTTCTTAGGAGAAAAAAGGTGGCCTGGCGGGTATCTTCAAAAGATCAGCCAGTATTGACGACCTGTTTGACGAGGTCAGTGTCAAACACTCACAGCGTTATCCTCCCTGCAGTTAAAGGCATCTCTTAGGAGACATCATCGTTACACATGACGATAATGTTACTTTGATAAGATTAAGATTGCAAAGTCACAAGTTACCTACAGAATCTACAGAACGTTATAAGACATTACCACTTGATCTTTTCATGGTGTTCTGAAATGAATGCAGTGGTGGAAGGTAACCAAGTACATTACACTACTTTTGTACTTCTACTCCTTAATTATTTTACTTTTTACTCCACTACATTTATCTGACAGCTATAGTTACTTTTCGGGTCAAGATTTTACGTGTTAAACAGCTCAGTATAAAAATAATATTAATTCTTATTAATTAAACTACATAAAAGTATGTATTATGTAATTATAGTACAGTATATATATATTATGTAGTTATAGTAGTACTACAGTAGTTGAAATTATCTCTAGGTTGACAACATCAACACACTGAGGGAGGTCATTTGGCATAAGGAGAACTTTTACTGTTGATACTTAAAGTACATTTTGAGTTGGCAAGAGTTTTTTTTAAAAAAAAAATTATTGCAGGACTTTTACTTGTGACAAAGTATTTTTTACTGTGATATTACTGAGTTAAAGATCACAATACTACTGCTGAAAGGTAGAAAACAAATTCACTGTATGCTTTGAAACATTGTTGGATATCATGGAAAGTAAATTGGTCAGACTTTTTTCAAGCCTCCTTTTTCACTCCTCACCAGCCAATTGAGAGAAGATCAACAACAGCATGTCCCAAATGAAACTATTGAAACACTTGTATAATTTTTAGTTAAAAACTCAACTGCTACTCTTTTCACTCATCAGGAGAAAGGCGGTCTTTTCAGTGGACTGATTAAGAAAACCCCCAAAGCGTCTGGAGACGAGGCCGCTGCGGAGGTGAGTGTGTGACTAGATACACCGTGTGTGGAGACTCTTTTAGAGTGCTGCATGACATATTTCTTTAGGCCAGCATGGAGGTTTGCATGGCATTGGTTTTCTCAAGAAAAAGCCAATGAGATTTTTACCATTATTATTGGATTATTGCAGAAAATAAGCTCTGTTGCAAACACAAGTTTATTGTACTAACATCTTTTGTACGGCAAAATAAACTTCACAAATGAACACCTCTTTTTTGATTTTCGAAGTGTGAAATCAGCAGAAGTAAAACGCTAATGTTACAAATGTTACAACTTCACCACGGTTGCATAACCGTAAGTATACACAAGGAGGCTGTAAAGGAAGAAGAGTCGGTGTGATGACGTCTTAGTTGGCCACTTTTTAGAAACTGCCTTTTTTTTAAGACACAAAAAAGCTTCAAAAAGCTTCTAAACTGTAAAACAAAACTTTTAAATCTCTCAAGCTTGTGTTAACCAAAGACCTTATTTCAGGCGTCTAACCAAAAAAACATAAAAAAAATAACTGACTTTGAGATGAGGGCACTTGGAGTGCAAAGATTATAACTTACTTCCGGGTTTTAGGACTCATTCCTGCAGCACTATATTGTATATATTTATAACGTCCGTTTCTTTTTCCAGGACAAAGACGACCAGAAGGAGCTGTCAGCAAGTAATGACAATCTGTTTGAAAACAGCAACACAAAGGTACTGTGATGAGAAATGTTGGTCTTTGAACCAAAAAAGGATTGTCAGCACTATTGCATATTAACAAATGTTAATTAAAATGCACTTAAATATGCAGTTCCTCATGTATTGAGCATTTTAAGCTTGTTTAGGTTTGTTATTTTTTGTATTCAAATTAAAAATGTAAAATGCTAGTACTGTTTTGTTTTTAATTTAATATTTACTATGACACATTACAGATAAACCTGATGTACTTTTTACTGTCACTCATAAAGATTGTGTCTGTGTCTAATGCCCGTTTTCAGGAGAAAAGTATTTTCAGTGGCATGTTCAAAAAGACTCAGAAACCAGCAGAGGGGACTACAACAGATGAGGTACAGTAAGGACTCTTCCACATTAAAGTTTACATTATATCAAACCATTTGACTTTCCTTTTATATTTATGTGTATTTATGTGTTCAGGAAACAAATGAGGATAAGACGTTATCTGCCAGTTGTGAAAATCTATTAGAAGCAAACACATCAAAGGTACAAATGTTTGACGATCACAATCTCAGCTTGTTTTTTTTTTTTTTTCTGCTCTTATTTATTTCAATATCAATGTGTTAATGTTTCTTATGTTTCAGGAGAAGACTGGAGGACTTTCAGGGATCTTCAAAAAGTCTCCTAAACCAGCTCCGCGCTCGATGGTTACTAAGGTAACGAAATATACGTTTGTTTTTTCCATGGCGAAGTCTATGATTACCGTTATTAAGTTGTCTGTGAACATTTTTAAGATAATCATATTGGGGTAAAATCACCTTCAACGAGTTAAAACAAACAAGATTGCCTATAAAACAAATTTCTCTTCCTTTTTTCCAGGATCCTCTCAATGAGTTGTCCGCCAGCTGCGACAGCCTCGTTGAAACGGAAGAGGTGAGAGCTACTCCAAGTTTTTAGATGCACTCGGCAACTTGTTGAGCAACACTGATACTGTAGGAAGCTTTGCCAAAGTATTTCAATGAAAATATTTTTTTGCCAGCAAAAAGTTCAATAGTTTTGAGTGGATGTCCACACTCTGAACACAAAGCTCAGGTTGAAAGATAAAAACATCAAATCTAGAGAAAGGAAAGCTCTGCACACCAACGTTCTTTTAACTTTTTTTAATATATTTAAGCCAAGCCAAGCTTTCCTCTTTCATGAGGACACATTTGTATCCTTGCTCTACGTTCCCTTCCATCAAACGTTTACAGTAAATATATTTTAAAATTATTATTGTTTTATAACGACAACCTGTCTCAAAAGTTTCAGTGATAATAATGTATTTTTTTATTCTATTTTAAAGGATAACCCTTCAGCACTTGGTAAAATGTCAACCAGTAACGACGATCTCTCTGAAGCTACAATCGCCCCAAAAGTGAGCCTTGGTGTAGAGTGTATTATTCTGTTTTATCATACCAGCATATTTTCGCCTTTTTGTGACTTAAAGTTAATTCTTTTTTTTTTAAACAGGAGAAAAAAGTAGGGTTTGGTAATATGTTCAAGAAGACGCCCAAAATACAACAACAGGTACGTTATCGCCATAGATAGCATGAAATCTGTTTTAAAACGCACTCGTTTGAGTCGTACAATCCGTAGTCGAGGAGGTTGTCAATGAAACAAGGGTTGAAACTTTAAATGCTACTAACAAGTAAATACAAAGAGCAAGTTAGATGATCTTTATAAACTCCTGGATTATGTGTCTGTCCAGCTGTTAAGCAACTATCTCTGTCTTCATTTGCAGGACAGTGAGGACATAAAGGAACCAGAAGGAGGCGGGCTGAGACGCAGGAGAACCATCAAGAAGAAAAAACGAGTGAGTTGTTATTGTTCGCTTTAAAGAAACGTCCAGAGACGTGACAGAAAGTCGCAGAAGCAAGAGGCAAGGTGTATTTCAACAGCCATACTTCTGTTTTTAGTGGTTTATCTTAATACAGTAATAACACCTTAATGGTGACAGGAGCTTCATTATTTTGTCTCTGTTGTTAAATATATTTTGTCATTGACAAACTCTTCTTTGCTTGTTTTGTTTTTTTCAGGTTGTGTCATTCAGAGTCAAGAAAACTCTTCCCAAATTACCCAAACTTAATCTAACTTCTCAGGTATGTATACATCTTAAGTTAATTTAAAGTTGTATTTTTTTGGAATAATTTTTTTTGACACAAATACATATTTTGTATTTAACATTAACCATACTTACATATAAGTATGGTTCGTCCTCTTTTTAATTCATATTTCCTTTATGTGTTTGCTGGATGTATTATTAATGAGTGGTACATTTCTTCTTAATGACATTATTTGTTGCTTCTTCCTCCAGAGTTCAGAAATGATGCCTATTATTGAGGAGACATATGAGCTGCAGGAGCTGAAGCCAGCACAGGTCAGCATAATGATATTATAAGATATGTGTCTATAATTGTGTTTTTGAAGATTCAGAAAAAAACACTTCATTGAAAAAATGTTCAATGTGTTAAAATGGAAGTAAATAAAAGTAGACTTGTAGCTCTACATTTGTTAAGTAAGTAAAGTATATTTAGTAAAGCATCTTTCATGAAAACAAGATCACAATTCCTTTCCAAGAATAAAACGATTGAAAATAATATCTTAAAACAGTAAAAACAATCTAAAATATGAACAACAGACCCTAAAGACACTCACAATTAATAAACACTAGACATCATAAGGTGAAACAGAGGCCAGTTCAAATAATTGCATAGCTGACACAATAAAAATGTTAAAAATACCATATAGTAATAAAACATATTTTACAAACATAACATCATATCATGTTTATCATGCAATGACAAGTGAGAATCTGCAAGTTAAATTATTAATGCAAATCTCAGTGCTGCAGCCAGGACAGAAGAAGTATGATAATTACAGTATGTCTTAATAGTATTATGTCTATTTTTAATAATATTACCGGTAGTGTGATACAGTTGTAATCTTATATAATTGCATCATGTAAAGTGGTAATCAGCGAGTTAGTAGCTTTGTTTAGAGATGTCACAAGACAAAGTGATGAAAAGCAACAACAAAAAAAGTTAGTGTGTCTGACCGTGTAAACGGGGGAAAAATGAAACCCTGCTGTATGTCCACAATATCTAACCATAAAGATATTACCGGTGAGAATCGATGTACGTGTGATGCTAACTGACATACACAGGGAATGACCGTGAGAGTGATTACGCAAAGAAACCCTTTTAAACTGAATTCTGTGTCACTAAGTTGTATTGTTGTGTTTGTTTTTCCAGGAGAGCCACGTGGAGGTCCAGCCTGTTGAGATGGCTCCTTATCCTACTGGAGAAAACACCCTCACAGCTGAGCAGGTGAGTTTTAGGGCTAGAGAGAGCTCACAAAGAAATATATGTACATAGGCATTATTAGACTGTCATGAATTACAAGTATTCTCTATATGTATATACTTTTTTATTGACAAAGGTCTCTGTTTTCAGGAAATTGATGAAGATTTGATGGACTGGTGGAACACAGTCAAAGGTCAGTATGAAGATGTGTTCATGTTATTTGTTTTGACTGTTTATGTTTGTTTCATCACTCAACCAGGAGAATTACCTCTCACACACACACACACACACACAAAGTCATAAAAATACAAAACTCCGTTTTCTATATTTGCACCATGTACTAATTGATTTTGTTCCTACTGCCGTTTTTTAGGTTGGGCAGAGTGGAACGAGACGTCTCATTTCCAGGACGATGATGGCCAAATGTAAGCGCAGTTTCTTTCCTTTAATAACTTTTCACTCAGATTTAGCCAGATTATATTATTTCGCTTTCTGAGGATTTTTATAGGGTAGGGTTATGGTTTGATCTCTATTTCCTTAAATAGGATCTTTGACAGATCTGTAGTAAAGGGTGACAGAGAAGTTGACTTTTACTCCTGTCACATCCTACTCCTTCTTTTGACTTTTTCCCTGTCCCGTCACTCTCACGTTATGAATATTGAAATTGACTCCCATCCAGCAGGAATCCCACAGGAATTTATGTGACCCACAGGATTGTAACAGCAACGTCTTTATAGCTAGCTACAGTAGCCAGGAAGCTTGTTAACCATTCTGGGTAACAATCAATTTTAGTAGAAACTTAACTCTGTTACATTTGCCAACATTTGATGCCAAATGGTAAATGTTTTTAAAAGCCAAAGCTTTGTCCACCCACCAATTTCATTTTGGACAAATGCACACACATTTTTTTGTCTTAGACCTACAAGCCTTAAACTTTAGACTGATCAAATACACCATCTGGTGAGTTTCAAGCCTTCACAGCTCTCCTGTGTCTCTCCAGGGCGATGGAGCAGGCAGCTGATCGTGTCTACATGGCTGCCCGTCTGTTTGTGCGTCTTTTCAACCAGCGGGGGGCGTCCTTACAGCATCGCATCCTCGAGCTTTTGGCTCTGGCCGACGCTGCGGATGAATTCCACAAAAAAACTGTGAAAGCCGCCGTAGGTGGAGGGGTGGCCAGTGTCGCAGGCAGCATAGCCACAATCACAGGGCTCATTCTGGCGCCTTTCACCTTTGGTGCCTCGATTATTGTCACGGCGGTGGGGATCGGCGTGGCGACGGCGGGCAGCATCACTTCAGCGACAGCCAATATCACCGACACGGTTCACTCCAACATGGACCGTAAGAAGCTGGAGAAGATGATCCAGGGCTACCAGGAGGAGATCAAAGACATCAGGGAGTGTTTGGAGTTTGTGCAGGTGAGGAAATGTTTTATTTCAGTTTGTTCTTGAAATACAATATGCAGATATTGTATAAGTGAGTAAGTCAGCCAGTGTAATAAAAATAAATGTCTGTATGGCTATTTAGAAACTGTCGCAGTGTGAAGGTTATTATATGACAAAAATCCAGTGTTTATCAAGCTCTGTATTATAGCTTTGTTAGCTAGCTACCTAGACAGGAAGATAGTTTAGTTAGCTAGTGAATTTACTTTTATTCAATGTATATCACAACAGTAATGGAATTGCATAACAAACATGTGTTGGATGAAGGTAGGCTTTGTCTAGCAGAGTAGATATACACTGACACAGCATGGTAATAACATTTTTATGTTGTTTATTGGGATCTCAATTCCCAATATTTTCCAGAAATTCTCTCCACCATCTGACCCTTTTTTCAGGAAAACAACCTGTTGACATCCTTGAGTTTTAAGCACCTTATTAAAACTTTCTTATGACTATTTGAGATATTATCCAGCCTAAATAATCAGACTTGGCTTTTTCACCTGCAGGGCTTTCTTCCATTTACTTCTAAAATGATTCTGTATGGTTGGAACTGTTGTTTCCAACTTCAAAGATTGGCTATATAACATTATCTGACAAATATGAGAATATAATCTGAATATTAGAATATACTTTATCCACAGTTTCTTTTTAAATAAATCTTAAATATATGGCGAGATTGTCTGGGAAAAGAATGCCGGGAAGCAATAAAATTACGAGACAACCATCAAGATTAATATTGCCCCTAGAAATGTATTTATTTAAAAAAAGATCACCTTCGGAGACATTTTTAACCATCTTTTTTTTGTCTCTTTGCCTCTTGTAGGCAGGTATGGACACCCTGCAGGATTGGGACTTTGAAAAATACTCAGAGAGCGCCGCCAAAAAGGCCATGAACCACAACTTGAAGCATGTGATGAAGGAAGGCGGCCGTGCCGGAAAAGCCCTGATGATCAACACAGATAAGCTCATCAGCACTGTGCAGGTTTTAGGTGCTGCAGGCGGCGTCGCCAAAGCTGCCCAGGCCATCAGCGTCACCACAGGGGTCATGTCGGCGCTCTTCCTGGCTCTGGACGTTTTCTTCCTCGCCAAAGACTCCCACGAGCTCCGCAAGGGCGCCAAAACTAAGTTCGCCACCAAGATCAGGGACGTGTGTAAAGAACTTCAAGACGGCCTCCTGGAGCTGAACAAGGTGAAGACGCAGCTGCAGAAGACCATGGACGGCATCGAGGTGGAGGAGTACGAGGAGATTCAGGAGGTGGAGGAGGAAGTTGAAGACGATTTTGAGTCGGATCCAAAGAAGCTGGCGGAGCTGGAGCAGGAGCTGGACCTCCTGGAGAAGAAACTGGACATGAAGGTTGAGGAGGAGCAGAAGAAGGGAAAAGAGAGTGAGAAGGACATTTTAAAAATTAAGAGCCTGAAGGAAAAAGGTGAGCCAGAGGAAAAGGACAAAAAGGAGATGGAGGAGAATATGGGAGAAAAGGATACTAAGACAGAGGGAAAGAAAGAAAGTAAGAAGGGAAAAGGTGAATCAGAGATTACTGTTAAAGAAAAAGTGCAGAAAAATGAGACTGTCGAAGAAGCTAAAAAGCAAGTTTTAAAAGAACAACCTCAGAAAGGAAAGAAGGTCAAAGAAACTGAGAACCGAATTACAGCAGGACAAGAAAAGCAGGAGAGCAAGCGTGACCAGGCAACAGAAGACAATGCTACAAATAAAAAGACTGAAATTGGGAAAAAACACGAGGAAGTTCTAAACAGATCAGGTGATTCAAAACGAGAGGAACGAAGTGGAAAAACATCTACTGAGTCGGTAAAGACAGAGAGAGAAAGCAAAAGGAGCAGCAGAGAGGATGAGAGCGAGATGAAGCCTGAATGGAGATCGATGAATAAAGACTCCGAGGCAGAAATTGTGAGTGTGGGGAGGCACAGCAGCAGGAGCGACAAAGGTCGACCCCACAGGAGTGAACAAGGGAGCAAACATGAAACGAAAGAAATCGAAAAGGAAATAAGCAGCAGCAGAGACAGAAAGCAAAGTGACCGGACGCAGAGCTCGAGGAGGACAGAGGAGGAGACAAGAGTGAAGGACGGGAGAGCTGAGATGACAAAAGGTAGAGAGGAGAGGAAAGAAGGAAGAGACTCAGATAGAGGGACGAAAAGGGAAGATCATGGAACAATCGAAGACGGGAGGAAGAAGTCTCATCGAAGTCAAGAAACACCGACGACGAGGGAGAACTCGGAGAGAGAGTGGACGAGCAGACGGGAGGAATCTGACTCACAGAGGAGTCACCACAGGAGGGGAACGGCGCCACACGGTGACCACAGAGAGAGAGCAGAGGAGAAACAAGGGAGCAGGATTGAGAGCGCGAGGAGGAAGTTTGAGAGAGCAGAAGGCAAGGAAGAGGAGGAGAGGGGTAAGAGGAAAGAGGACGGAGAGAGGAGAGGAAGTAACAGAGACAAAGAGCATGAACACGGCCATGGAAGATCTCGACCTAGATCCAAGGTGCTGCTGGAAGACGGCCTCAATATTTAGTTTGATAGAAGTTATTTGTGGCATTTTTTTTATATGAATTCACATCATCACATTAAAGGTTAGGTTTGGATTGTTTAAAGTCCAACAGAAACTGACAAGGATTTTTTGCTGGCTCGGCTATCAAGAATAATGTTTTTCAGATTTCCTCAGAACTAAATGTAAACTAAAGTAGAAGATGAGTTTTTAGATCTCCATCTCTCGTTTAACTGTGAATAGCAGGAGAACTTTGTATCAAAAACCTGGCCAGTTTTTAGCAACGTTTAGACCGTAGTCTAATGAGAAACTTGGATGATTACATTAAATTGAAATCATTGAATTGCTTTCAACTTCTTCAGGGGATTATGAAAGAAAAAGGTAGTGGACTGCTCGGTTAATTCATCCTGAAGAAGAATTTAGCTTAACTGTAATACTCTCATTTTACATTTTGGCATGTTAATTATAATATACACAAATGTCCAAACCGATTATTTTAATCGTGAGTGAAAACGGTTTCCGTTTCAAAAGTTTTCGGTTTACTGAAGAGAATAAATGAGGTAATGTGATGATGATCTCTTTTTAACTGGAGTTTTTTGTTTTGTTTAAAACGCGTCCAAAATTTGTAGGGGGCGATAAGTTGCATTTATCGACTTCTGCATCAGTGTCTTTTTGGATACTACCACTACAGTTCGCCTGACTCAGACATTTTAAAATGTTACACATGTACATACAGAAGGAGTTTCATAATCTGTCTTTTTTGCTGCTGAAAGCTGAAACTCTAATTGTTTTTATTTTTTTTCCCAAAGCATTTGTAAATTAATCTGTAGAGCGGATTTCCCGCAAAATCTGACCTGGATGCAAATGATGTCAATTACAGTGCAGATGCTGCTAATATTATGTTAATGACACTTTTTGATGTTGTGATGAACCTAAAACATTTAAATATATATATAAATATTGGTCTCTGTTACTTTCTATAGTTCTGGTGTTTCAGGGTTAAACTAGACACTTTTTTTTCCAAGTCCATATTGTGCCTTTTTTTTAATTTTATTTCACTTTAAGAACCAATATGAGTTCTGAACAGGAGAAAAACAGGATTTTTTTTCATTGGGTTGTTATATTTCAGGTAATACAAAAACACTAAGGAACATTTCCTGTTGTTTTTCTTAAAATTACCTGTTAAAGACAAATTCAGTTCAGTCAGTGCACTTTAACCAGGCCTTGCCTTTTTTGTGTCAAGTTTAATGTTTTATGTCATTTTTTTTATGTTTCTGGAATATTGCAGAGCAGTGGTCCACTTTGTTTATATTTATCACTGGTGACTGCTTTTGTCTCATATTTTATATGTTCACTGTATTTTATTTTTATGGGCAAATGTATTATTTCCTATGGTGCTGGTTTCTTAATGAACAAATAAATTATTAGTTACTGGAATGTGATGCTTTTTTGGCTTTTTGGATTTTGAACGACACTTCTTATTTTCTACTCTCTTCTGCTCTTCACTCAACTGAACAAAGAAGCTATTTGCTTCTAAAGTTGACCACAATTTAAACTATTTGATTAAATGAGTCAACAAACTCACATGTACATTAAAGTATATTAACACTTGATTTTAACATTATTTATCTATGCAAAATATAAAAAAAGAACTGTCCGGTTTTCAGACTTTCAGAAGAGATGCATGAAATAATTTTTGTGGGGCTTTCGGTTATAACAGGTGATCACCACTGGGGAGTAGAAGAGAGTTGATTAAAGGTCTAAAACTGGTAGTTTCATCAAGTACGGTTATTCTCAACACCTCTGTAGTTGCCAGGGGGAACATGGAAAAACAGTTGAGTAACTCAAGTAATTTGACAAAATAGAAATTACGATTTGATTTATACAAAAAGTTGTTACATCTGAACTTTACATGTTGTGTACTGAGAAAACACTTTTTCAATTCAATTCAGTTTATTTTGTATAGCCCAAATTACAAATTTGCATCAGAGGGCTTTACAATATGTACACATGCGACATCCTCTGTCCCGGAACCCTCACATCGGCACAGGAAAAACTCAAATGATTCGTACAATCACAGTAGTAAGCAGAGTAGCGAAGGAAAATATTACGACTACTTATAAGAGCAGCAATGACTATAGTGGAATTAAAATAATGATATAGGGAATAGTATTATTAATGTGACTAATAATAATAATGGAAGTAGCAGTGGGTGTCAGCTGGGTCACAGCAGGAGGCACGACCACAGTCCAGGGACCACAACGATTCGTGGAAACCTGCAAGGCGAGAAAGCAAAAAGGGCTTCAGGGTGGAAGCAAAGCTAATATGTGTAATGGTACAGGTAATAGTAATGTGACTAATAATAATAGTGGTACTAGCAGTGGGTGTCAGCAAGGCGCAATGACGGTCCAGATATCACACTGATTCCTGGGAACCTGCGTGGCGAGAAAGCACAAGGACTCCGGGGAAGAAGCAAAATCAGTAATGTGCATAAATAGGAGATTAATACATAAAGATGGAGGAAGAGGAGAGAGGAGCTCAGTGTATCCTAGGTAGTCCCCCGGCTGTCTAGGCATACCAAAGCGAACCTGAACCAGCCCTAACTATAAGCGCTATCAAAAAGGAAGGTCTTAAGCCTGCTCTTAAAAGTGGTGAGTGTGTCTGCCCCCCTGACTGAAACTGGAACCTGGTTCCACAGAAGAGGTGTCTGATAACTGAAGGCTCTGGCTCCCATCCTAATTTTATATACTCTAGGAAGCACAAGTAACCCTGCATTGATTGAGCGCAGCTCTCTAGTTGGGTAATATGGAACTATAAGTTCCTTAAGATAAGACGGTGCCTGGCCAGTTAGAGCTTTGTAGGTGAGTAGAAGAATTTTAAATTCTATTCTTGATTTAACAGGGAGCGTTTGCAGAGAAGTTAATACTGGAGTAATATGATCTCTTTTCTTAGTTTTTGTTAGAACATGTGCAGCAGCATTCTGGATCAACTGTAAAGATCTAAGAGACCTATTAGAGCAGCCTGATAAGGAGTTACAGTAATCTAGTCTAGAGGTAACAAATGCCTGAACTAGTTTTTCTGCATCGCTTTGAGACAGGATTTGCCTGATTTTTGAAATGTTACGTCAATGAAAAAAGGCTGTCTGTTTTATATAAGAGTTAAAAGACAGATCCTGGTCAAAGATAACTCCGAGGTTCTTAACGGTAGTGCTGGATGCCAGAGCAATGCCATCTAGAGAAACTATATCATTAGATAATTGATTTCGAAGATGATCTGGGCCTAGTAGAATAACTTCAGTTTTCATCATGAAGTTGCAGCTCATCCAGGTTTTATGTCCCATGCTTGAAGAGAACTGGTTAGTTTCGTCTGGCTTAATCGATATATATAACTGGGTATCATCTGCATAACAATGAAAGTTTATTGAGTGTTTTCTGATAATATTCCCTAAAGGAAGCATATATAAGGTGAATAAAATTGGTCCAAGAACAGACCCTTGTGGAACTCCGTGACTGACCTTGGTTTTCATCGAGGTTTCATTGTTTACATATACAAACTGAGATCGGTCTGATAAATACGACTTAAACCAGCTAAGTGCGGTTCCTTTAATGCCTATTAGATGCTCCAGTTTCTGTAATAAGATTTGATGGTCAATGGTATCGAACGCAGACAAGACCTTTGTCTGAAGCTATTAGAAGGGCATTGGTAATTTTCACCAGTGCTGTCTCTGTGCTATGATTCACTCTAAATCCTGACTGAAAATCCTCAAATAAACTATTGTTATGCAGAAAGTCACACAGCTGATTTGCTACTGCTTTCTCGAGGATCTTAGAGAGGAACGGAAGGTTAGATATAGGTCTATAGTTAGCCAACACCTCTGGATCAAGAGTAGGTTTCTTAAGAAGAGGTTTAATTACAGCTAGTTTGAAGGCCTGTGGTACATGGCCCGTTAGTAAAGACAGATTGATCATTTCTAATAAAGAATTGCTAATTAAAGTTCAAACTTAAGCAGCCTAGTCGGAATCGGGTCTAAGAGACAGGTGTAAGGTTTAGACTTAGAAATAGCCATCTAAATATATTTCGGGTTCTACAGCTGTTCCTAAGGTTCCTGTATTTGAGGATCGATCGGTACTGGTTGAGGGCAGATTATTAATTTTGTCTCTAATAGTTAGAATCTTATCATTAAAGAAGTTCATGAAGTCACTACTACTGGGGTTTATAGGACTACATGGCTCAACAGAGCTGTGACTCTCTGTCAGCCTGGCTACAGTGCCTTCTTATATATTTTAGATTAATATAACTTGGAGGAGTTGATTCATTTAGGCTAACATTCTTCATGACACAGCCAGGTTTCAGTAAGACAAAATAAATCAATATGATTATCTGATATTAAATCATTTTAAGTAAGTACACCCTTAGATGACAGAGATCTGATATGTAAGAGTCCACATTTAATTGTCCTGTTTTGTTGCACTGTTGCGTTGGTTGCCTTAACTTTTATTAGGTTATTTTGTATGACTCCTCTTCTGTTGACTTTTGATTTAAATAATAGAAGTGGCCGTGGGGCAGACACAGTCTCTATAGGGTTTTGGGTGGATAACTGGTTGGGTAACTGCTATAATAGAATCGCAGAGAAGATCGAAAGACTGCGACTCTGCTTCCTGGTCTGAACTCTGGGTCATGGATTAGGTCCACTAATAAACTGGGTCAGATTTCTAGATATGAGATCCGCTCCATCCAAAGTGGTATGAATGCCGTCTCTCCTAATCAGACCAGGTTTTCCCCAGAAGGTTTGCCAATTGTCTACGAAGCCCACATTGTTTGCAGGACACCACCTCGACAACCAGCAGCGGAATGATGACATGCGGCTATAAACCTGAACCTTTACATGTTCTGTACTGAGAAAACAAGTGAGCAAGAAAGCAGAGCAGTCTGAACAGTTAGCTTAAAATAATAAGTAACTAGTTAAAAAAAAACAGCTTCTTCCACTCCAACTGGTTGTACTACACTCAACGAGTAAATTGTCTACCAGTTGTATTTGTAAGTACTGTACTTGTGTACAATTTTAGGTGCTTTACGTCAGGATTACCATACTTTACACTGTATACTTTGAGTTACAGCTTTTGTTACTTTGTATGTTTTTAAATTTTACCTACAAATACCAACTTGATATCAATTTAAATGCATTCTTTTATTAGAATAGAATATAAACAACAATAAGGCAATGAAATAGAACAAACTACATGAAAGTAGCACCAAAGGAAAAGATAAAAAGGAAAACTAAATATTTACATAGAATAAATAGTCATATAAATATATATACACCAAAACATTAAAGGGGTTTTAACTATTTGATTAGTAAGTTAATAATAAGTAGGTCAACAAAAAAAAAAGGAGCTGATAAACACAACTCACTCACTGTGGATTAACTTTGGGTGTGTACGAGCTTTACAGTTACAGAAATCATCATGTCGTTATGCAGTTTGAAAGACGTGTGTAGAAATTCTCATCTAGTTACATGTGTCTCACCCAGAAATGTCTGATTCTGATTTGTGAACACTAATCTTTCCGAAACAACTAAACTTTTAAAACCAAAATAGTCGTGGAGGTCAGAGAAGTCATGTTGTTGAACAGAAAAATTAGAAAAGAACATGAGCAAAGTTTACTGTGTGGTTCTATTTGACAAAGGTTGTGCTGATCAAGTCTTCTCTTAATCTTTTCTTTTTGTTTTGTTAAGCGTTTTCTTTTTTTTGGTTTACATTCGTCACTGTAGATCAGATTATGTCACATCTCAGTGAAATGAATAGCGGGAAATGAGCAGCTCATTACATTACATTACAGACGCTTTTATCCAAAGCGACTTACAATCAGTAGTATATTACATATCATTCACCCATTCACACACTGATGACAGGCTACCATGCAAGGTGCCACCATCAGACTCTAACTAACATTCATGCAACATCCAGACCACACCGATGGCAGGCCTTCGGGAGCAACTTGGGGTTAAGTGTCGACTGCCGAAGCCGGGTATCGAACCACCGACCCTCTGATTGGAGAACTACCTTGCTCTCCACTACGCCACAGCCTGAAACATCTTCCACCTGTTCATCGTGTTCTTCTGCAAATTCATAGCTCACATGTTCACAAGTCTGCGATGACAATAGTTGTCACCACAGAGAATGAGGAAGATGTTTTCACACAATTGTGACACAAGTGGGAGGAACCGTTTGTCCAACAATGTAGAACAGAGTCTCTATTGTTTGTCTGTGTGTGCGTGTTGTCCATGTGATCACTGTGAAGCAGCTCATGAAAATCGATTTTAGACATGTTTTGTTTTGAATGTCATCCTTGTCATTCATGTTTCAAAACAGTCCTTTTTGTGTCAATTTTAATGACTCAACAGTATTGTTAATTAGTTCTGACATCTTAATTATGAGTTCTTGCACTTTACTTGAGTATTTCCATTTCATACTGCTTTATCTACTGCCTTTTGGGATCCACTATTCTACTTTTTACTGCATTACATTTATTAGACAACATTAGTTCTTTGCAGATTCAGATTGCTTTCACAAAATATGAATCAACTAATAAATAATGATGTATTTATCAAATATTATAATCCAATAATATTATTCTGTAATAGTACTTTTGGTACTTTTAGTCTATTTTACGCTAACACTTAAATGTAAATTGTAAATGCAAGTAAAAGATCTGAGTACTTCTTCCACCACTGATTATCACCATATTAGTTGAGTATGTTAGCATGCCAACATTTGCTAATGATTGAATTATTGAATGCTAATGATTAATGAATCTGCCTCTCTTCTCTTTGCTCAAACAGGCAGGGCTCACTTAAGGTGTGTATTTTGGCCAAACAGTCCACACTTACTGAACAAACAGAAATACTCAAAGAGCTGATTGGTGTGGAGATATCAAACCTTTGCTGAGGGAGTGCTTAACATGTTATAAACCAAATGTCCTTTACACATTTATTATTCTTCCTAAGGGACAACCTATCGTGAAGTTTTCTTATAACCTAAAATTGATGAAAGAAAAATCATTTTATAGAAGAAGGCTACATTTAAAAATGTGTAATCATCAAAGTAATAAAAACTAATATTTACTCATTTAAGAAAGAGCTTGATGTGAAACTGTGTTCAAACCCTCAAAGATCTGAAGCTGAAGTGGAAAAAACAAAGTGACAGGTTTCGATACAGCTGGTTTAACCG
This sequence comes from Anoplopoma fimbria, assembly GCF_027596085.1. NCBI lineage: Eukaryota > Metazoa > Chordata > Actinopteri > Perciformes > Anoplopomatidae > Anoplopoma > Anoplopoma fimbria. Next base: position 5,547,603 of record NC_072451.1, on the reverse strand, counting down.
TCAGACATATTGGCAGTCATTGGAGCCAGGAAATTTGAATGTGGGGGGTGGAGTTAAAGCATGATGAGACACAGATAAGTCAAGCAAACATAAGTCTGAACAATATCTCTCTAATTAAGCCTTAATGTTTTTAGATAAAATCACCTTTTGGGTATTCAGAATAAGTTTTAATGAAGCTGCTTTTGGTATTTTAAAAACCAATATATTTTAATTTTTAATTTTACCCTTTTTTAACAACAGCCACTCTTTTTTTTTTTTTTTTTTTTTACCGTCAAAAACAGTGTCTCTCTGGGGAATAAATTCTTCATTTTCTAGAGTTCCCTCCGGTTGTCGAGCAGGGATACGCCACTCCTTAAAGAAGGGGTATCGACAAAATAAATTTGATCTGCCTGTGTCTCAGGAGACAGAGTCCCACAATGGGCTAAGTATAGTTTCAGAGGCTAGGCAACTTTGACAGAAGTATTATACAGAGAGAAGTACCACATCCTTGTCAGTTTCGGTGTGTTAAAAGTCTGATCTATTAAATGTTGGCACAGTGTTCTTCAAAATGAATTGTCTAACTTTCAGCATCTGGCTTGATTAAAGTAACATCACTCTTATAATTTAGTTTCCTTGAACCCTCCATTGAAGGGCATATATACTGTAATAATGCACCCCGTTTATGTTGTATTTGTGGTGTTCTCTTTTATAATCTGATATAAACTATCAAGTAAAGTTTATATCCAACAACTAAAGGAAACCAATTCTTTGACTGGAAACACCAAACAGGTAACTAATCAGACAGGAATGTTGGATCACAGTGTACCTTTGGTATTCACCAGAATATAAATTTGGATAATGACACCCGGCATGTGACATGTTCTCTTTAAGGTGTGAGGTCGCGACTCATCACGGTGCAGTTTGAATTACAGTAAACGAATTAATGTTTTTATTGTTATGTGCTATCAGTGAGTCGGTGACTCATCACAAAAAAAATCACATCCTTGTTGAAGGAGAGCTTTTGTAGAAACTTCAAGTTTAAAGTGCAGATAATCAAGTGAATTGTTTAAGAAATTGTGTTTAATAACAGCTAGTTACTTTAGTTATTACTAAAAGTAAAAATACATATATCATTTTAAGACATTCAAACTGTAATTATATAGTTTTGGAATATAATCCATGAGTCTTTATTTGACTTCATAGTACTTTTGTTATAATTAGGGTACAAAGAGAACTCACAGAGTACTTTTAAAGACAGTTAATAAATCATCTGTCAATGTGTAAAGTGGATGAACAACCCATAATCCAAACTCTGAACTACAGTTAACTCTAAAGTCACTTCCTAGCGGAGGTTCTTTGTGCTCAGAGAATGAGAAATGTGTTTGCTTCCTGGATTGCACACATTCCAGGTAGACAGTGATGTGAAGGCCACTCCCTCTGCAGGATGCAGCAGAAAGCCCCTTTCCACCTCCTGCATCACCACCCGGAGCATCAGCTCTGACGTTTTCTGATATAAATCATTCCCGCAGGGATCATATGCACACAGACGAGCAGGAACGGCTGAACAAAGAACATTTCTGCTGTTAAACATTTGACTTTCACAGCTCAGGTGAGTCTTTGGGAAAACTTAATTATTTTATGTCTGAGTGATACCTTTTCAAAAAAAATTAGCTCATTTTTCATTATTATTTGAGGATAATTGCAAGAATTGTAAGTTATAGTAGCTGGATGATTTTAAAGATAGCAATCTATTTTGCAGTGTGACTTGAAGGACTTTCTTACTGTTCAAAATACGATGATTTAAGAAGAGTTTATTTTCCCTGAAGGACAAAACTGATGTATTCTGGTTTACAGATTATCTAAAATTTTGAATAGTTTCAATTGGAAGTTTTCTGTCTCAAAAGAAGGCAAGTTGCTAGACTTGTTTTCTTTATTTCTTTTTGCGTTTTTGTGGTTGTTATTCAAATGTTGCTTATATGATTTTGTGGTTGGTATAGCTGTATTCATAAATTCAAATGTATGACTACAGAATGCTGTTTTTGCAGAATTCATCATCTTTTCACTAAACCAAATGGGTTTTCCAAGTAGAAATACAAACATATGCTTTGTGATAACTGTGCTTAAATTAGATGTTTTTAATGCAATCGATAATGAATATGCTGAGATGTGAATGTCTCTAAGATTGATGAAGATTTTCCAACTTAAACTGCAGTCTGTTGGTGATAATAAGGCTTTCCAATCAGACTTAATATTAATTCAGTTTTTTGTTTATTTACTATCTTTCTTTTAAGAATGGAACGTGGATTGATCCTGTTGGTTGCAGCTCTGGTCGTCTATGTCTCACCGAGTGTCGACGGAACGGCTCATTTGTCATTTTCCAATGATACACAGGTTGGATTTCTTTCACTCTAATCATATCGGTGTAAATCAACAAAACACCTGCTTGACCTTGTACTTTAAACAGTTAATGTATTTGTTTAAGGACCATTTTCAAAATGTCTGCTTTAGAATTGAAAGTAAGATAATTTACCTACAAAGCTGACATTTAGAGTAAAACAAAAAATAACAAGCTATGTTTTTTCTTCTTCTTTATATTTCAAAGGTTTATAAAAAAGAAAGTCCAAATTAATTTAAATGTAACAGCTAATGTCTGGGTCTTTTAAAGCTTTAAACTGATGATAATTTTTAGTTAATATTGCACTATCAAAAAGCTGGCACATTTCCAGTGTTTGGACTTCTCTGTATGTTTTTATAGAGAAATGTTGTTGGTTGTGTTGCACATGTTCTAGGTCCTTTTCCAGGATCCTATACTTAAATGCATAACTTTGCTAAACTAAAACCTCGCAAATATGGTTCTGGTTTTAAAGGGCTACTCCAGCAATTCAGGATTACACCTCCATAAGGTCGGGGAACTCAAAGCGGACATAATCTTTTTTTGAAATGATCAAAATTTATGCAGCAGAGGCCAAGATATTCTGAAGAATAGTCCCTAGCATGGGGCCAGATCCTAAAAACGCTGTATCCTACAATTCCCATAATGCATCTCAGACGTTATACAACAGGCTGAGTAGTATTCATCACAATGTGTAAACTCAAGTTCATGTGTAAAAATGGTGGCAAACCCCTTTAACTCGGCAAAGTCCAGATAACTCATTTTGCTTGAGCAGCCACTGGTTGACAATTCTATGCAATGTCTTCATTTTTAGTACATCAAAGCAAATAAAATCAGAATTAGCAAGATCTTGTGACTCATCATGATTAAACCTCACAAATAAAAGATTTCAGCTTTATTAGCTGTAGAAAATATTTTCATAGCCAGCCTGGAAACCAAGAATTTAGTCCATTGAAAGGATAAGCAGGTGATTCTAGCCCTTATTTCTGTTTGTGTTTGTGTTTCTACCAGGTGAACATCACTCGAACCGGTTGTGGAGTCAACAAACTGTGTGTAGAGACACCAAAAGATTGCGATCCCACTGGAAAAAGCAGCTGTCTGTTTGCATCCGTGGTTACCAGCGACCCAATGCCTCCCAACGGCACCGAACTGTCCATCGAACTCAGAGGAGACTCCAGCGGATACATCGCACTGGGCCTCACTGCAAATGCCACAGAGGTAACACACACACACACACACACACACACACACACACACACACACACACACACACACACACACACACACACACACACACACACACACACACACACACACACACACACACACAATATTCAAACATCTTTTTGCTAAGTTGGACACATAAATGAATCTCATGTCCCTTTTAAGCAGTAAAATACTTCAATTTATGTGACTTTATACAAACAGTAGACAGGACGCTGGTTTCCAGAAAAAGGACGCTGGTTTCCAGAGTAGAGAATCCTTTTGATATGAGTCCAAAGAACACAGTGTATTATCACTTCATCTTCCGTGTTAGGCAGCCATTATCTTGTAATGTCAAAACTTTTCCTCTTAACAAACAACAAAATGCAAATAAATACCAGTTTTATGATACTATACCAGTTAGTTTACAGGTCTATGACATCAGACAAACATCATTATACAGAATACACTATCATATAAACCCTGTTGTTATGTCCAGGCTCCCGGCAAAAGAAAATTGACTTGCTTCCTATTTATACTTTTATTGGCCCAGTTCATCAGTGACAGACCACCTCAATGCAAACACCTGTTAAATATGACCATGTGACATTTAATGACTTTATACAATATTTATTTAGTTGATAAGGAGATCCTGAATAGTCCATCAAAAAACCTTTCTGTATGAGTAAAATGGACTTCGACGATCCAGCCCCTGAATTGGGACATAGTGTGAAAAAATATTTGTTCAGCATGTTTAAGGAAGGCAACAGGTGCTATATGGCTGCTATGTTTTAACAGAACAGTAATAAACAGGTATCTTATTACTGGGTATTGCAATTAATTAAAAAGGAATACCATTTTTAGATGTTTCACCTGCTGTCATTTAACTTTGCCGAAATACAAATATTGTAATGTTTGGTGCATCAAAATTCAGATTTGAACCAAAAGGAAAAAACAACCAACAAGCAGGCAAAACACCTATTATCAGATAAGTTTTCACTTTTAAAATTACACATTTATAATGACCTCCCAGCACTAGCTTTGAGACTGACCCAGTCAAATCACTTATCATGCTAGCAGCTAACTAGCATAGTAGTTGGATAGGGCGGGCAAGATATTACGTCAGCAGCTAGCATCTGTGGTTCAATGAATGTGACTTATCATGAAATGAAGGTTAAAAAGCGAAATATTTCAGACAAAACATACTAAAGTAAAGATCCCAACAAAGCAACTGCCAATATTCAACAATGTTTCTGTAACTGTACAAATAGCCTTTGAGACCTATTTTAGTTTCTGTTGTAGCTGCATTGTTTTACTGATGAGATGAGATTATAATCTTCCAATATATATATTTGTGCTTAGTGTTGGCATCCCGTGAGCATAACAACATGTGGTAAAAGGTTCAACCTGGACAGAAAAATTAAAACTTTCACGTACAAATTGGATTTATTAATTATTAAATTTAAAGTCCTTGACATTCTGCTCCTATAGTGACAATACATGAAAACATATTCTTCACAGCAACAAGACAGGATTTCTAAATGTGTGGAAGCATATTATGCAATGACTTTCCAAAAATATGTGACACCTTGACATCACCACAAAAACACAAAATACTTGCAACAGGGAAGCGGACACAAAAGACATATTGCACAATGAAAATGCCCAAAAACACCACAGGTGAACACAGAGAAAACAAGACGAGTCGGAAACTAAACTCTACACTATTGCATCACTTTATTGGGTTATTTCCAGCCTCAAAATGACTGTTGGAATTTGTCATTGTGGTCATCTCCAGGTAGTTATTTCACCCTTTCACCACTATTCATTTTTCCTCAGGGTACCACCATGCTCTTTATTTGCGCTCAAAACAACTCAGACAGTGGGAGGTTCTTCTTCAGGACAATGCAGAGAAATAACACTGACGATGCGCTCACTGCAACTGAGACGGTGAGACCTCATATTTACTGTCTTATAGACGGATGTTAGCATAGATAAATGTAATGTTCATGTTACATGAAACAAGTGGTTAACAGAAAATCAAATACAAACTTACATCCAAAAATACGTACAGCTGATTCATTTAGGATTTTTTTTAATTGCTTATGCTAACAATAAAACCAAATTTTCCAAATTAAAAACACAGTCTAATGAATGCACTTATTGATCAGATACTTAACAAACCTGTAGGTTCAGACGGGGTTATTTCCCATTGATTCAATTGTCACAAGTTAAAATAAACTTGCAGAGAAGAGATTTTTAAGACATCTGGCCATGACAAGTCTGTGTTTTAATTATGTTGTTATAAAAACACATAACTCCAACATCTCCCATATTCTGGTTCAGATCTGGTGTCTGTGAAGGCCAAAGCATATAATTATATTGCATTAGATAAGTTTATATTCAGGTTTTTTACTGAATTTTCACCTATCTGTATGTAATCAAATGAAAGAGTTCCGTGTTTAAAGTGCTGATAAGAATCTGCTGAACAATAACCTTTTAGTTGCTTAGTAAAGGAGCTTTCATTTCTTCATCTTAAGCACACAGCCTTAAAAACAACAAAAGACAGTAGATCTATCTAAGATAAGTTTTAAGTAACTGTGTGTCGGTTTTCTTAACCTACTGAAATTAATGGAAACTAAAGACCCAAATACATAATTTGTATGTAATGGATTTAACAGTAATCCAAGAAAAAAATATGTAAAAATGATCCTTTACATCCTCAAAGACAGAGTACTGACAACATTGGACCATAATTGAGAAAAATAACAAATTTCTCAAACTCACGTGATGCAAAATGTGTTATTTAAAATGTTTTCTGTGTGTAAATAAGTTTAATGCTAAGTTTTCTTGTAATTTTATTTGCTTTTGCTTAAACTTTCCTGTATTTTCTTCTTATTTTACCTCACCATGACATACTTTATGTCACATTGCTTTTCTAGACTGTAAAAGAAATCCGTGGCATGGTTAATGGAAGTGTGATCAAGTGCGAGTTCAAGGTCCCAAACGTGAACGCCTCCAACACCAGAAGCAGCCATGCCATCACCTTCTCCGTCCTCCTCGGGACCGGGCCTGTTGTCGGGAGTAAGTGGACACACGGCAACACACATTATACATTAAAATATACGTTTGGTTCACAGCATGATTTACATGAAGAAACCTGGATTTCTAAAACAATATATATATTTGAAGTTACACAACATTTGTTGTTTTTGATCATGTATTTCCTCCTGAGTACACTGTAACCAAGGTTTACTTTATGTTATCCAGCGTTGGAAAGTATCTATATACATTTACTCAAGTAGTGTACTTAAGTACAATGTTGAGGTACTTGTATTTAACTTGAGTCCTTTCTTTTATTTCACTTTATATTTCTTCTCCTCTACAGTTCAAAAGGAAATATTGTACTGTTTACTCCACTACATTTTGGAGTAAACAGTATTTTGTCATATATTTTAAAAACCCAGCAGTATATACAATGAGCTGAAACGATTACTCCAACTTTGACGTTTTACGTCTTTTCGTTTTAATCATAAAAATGTATTTAAAAATGTGAAGGTTTGCACTAGTGGTTGTGAAGGTTTGGGCTCTGGGTAGTTGTGACAGCATTTCTCACTAATTTCAGAATTTTTACAAACAAACCAATCAATTGATTAATCGAAAAAAATGATCTGCAGATTAATGAAAATAATCCTTAGTTGCAGTCCTTTACAAAATAATTCAAAATGAGCTCCACCTCAACCAACTACAACAGTTTAATCCTGCTTTTATATTAATGCATATGTAATAATAATCTAATGATATGACATATAATATTAACAGTCTGTTAATACATTAAGTACATTTTCAGGATGTTACTTTGATTAAAGTAACATTTTCAATAAGAATTATTAGTATTAGTAGTTGTACTTAAGTATCTAAATAATTAGTATACATTTAATGTACAAACAAAAAAAGTAACATTATAGGAGGGTGAACTTAAATTGAAAAATAACCTTTACTGTATGTTTTTTCATGTCAATACAAACGTATTTAACACCACATTACTGGAATAAATGCCAAAAAGAATCTTGTTTTTATACTGTGTGCATAAATAAAAACAATAATATCCTCACAGCTTCTTATCCCCAGAGATACAGATGGATTTACTGCTTCCTCTTTCAAACTGACATCTCTATACTTCAACTGTAAATGTTTATTTTATTTCACCCACACGGCCGTCCATGAGAACATCACTAACCTCCCACTGCTCTGTCCGCTTCATGTCTCCACTCAGATGTTCCCGGTAAGTTCAACGTCTCACTGGACAGCGGCCCTCTGGCCCTCTCCAACCCGGCCAGCAACATCCCCACAACAGCAGCGCCCTCCGTCAACACAACAATGCCCTCCGTCAACACAACAATGCCCAACAGCGCTGGAGCTGTCCAGCCTCACGGTAAACAAACACACTGCTGTTTTATATTTTCTCTTTAGGTTTAGGTCTTCAGATGCTCAGGTTCAGAGGGATTTAGTGTCCTAATAACACATTTGAGGGCAATCCAGAACAGCAGTAACTAAATAACGAGAGATGGAGGAACCATTTTATTTAATGGGTCCTATAGTTTTTTCTGTAATATCCTAGACAAAAACAGATATGTCATTTTAAATTCATAGGAAAGTTCCTTTAAAATAATGTAATTTGGTGTTAATTATGCAGGAAAATGTCGTCAAAACAGTTTCACCTCAGGGTCCATTTAGTAGTTGTTCTGGAGCTTTCGATCAAATGGAGTTTGTCAAGTTGTCAAGGAAATTGATATATGATCAAAATCTCCAATAAAACACGAATTATAAATATTGACTCTGAATGCAGTTTATATATATATATATATATATATATATATATATATATATATATATATATATATATACATAAACTATATAAAAATATATATATATATAAACACTGCTTCTGTACCTTGGTTATAATTATTACAAAAACACACATTTACCTCTGGTGGAAGCCATGCAGATAATTTGGGTTTTATTTGTTTTTGAGATAATTATCAATTTCTTCCTCCACCTAATTTCCTCTGTGGTGCTCAAAATGTTAAAACATGTCCAGAAGTAATGTCTTGTATACTCTGGGTAACCCAAAGACCTCTTCCACAAACAAACCTCCGTTCATCCATTGGTGATATTAAGGTGGAGGTTTAAAAAAATCTCAGAGGCGGATATCTCAAAACAACATCTAATAAAACCCTAAAAGAACAGATTTTTGTCACTGCATTGAGCCGCCATGTCATTAAAGAATAAACAGAAGAGGACGAACAAACAAACATTTTGTAATAAACACCCTTTGTCTCTTTCCTCACCAGCTGTTCTGCTCCTGCTGAGCGTCCTCACTCTGTCAGTCATGCTGAGAGCCTGAGAGAAGGAAGTTAAGGCTTGTTGGATACAATGAAGACAGAACAAAAGTGTCAAGCTATGTAAAAAGTGTTTTTACAGAACTTACTTAGACATGCTTCCACTATCTTTTGCACTATGTTTATACTTTAAGCTGAAACTCACTTCTTGTTGATTGAGTTACTATATAATGATACATTTTCTGCATATATATATATTAAAGTGTTTGAATTTGTGTAAACTTTTCTTCCTAAACTTGCCCATCTGGCACCAAAAGCTATTTCTTCAAAATGCAATATGAAAGACTTTGGTCTGACGAGTTTGAGCGGTTTCTTGGCAGTAAAACTCAACTCACAAACATCCTTTATGGGAAACCCAACCAAAGAGTGGTTATTTGTTGTTGTTGTTTTTTTTTTTAAATGTGCAATGTACTGTGACTGTAAAATATCTGTTCATGGGACAACAAAAAAATGTAATCTGATCTAAATTAATAATAAAGTAAAAACTATAGTTTAATTGTTTGTTGCGTCACTTCACTCACAAGATTACACTTCCTGTTATGGTACACATAACCAACCTTGACTTTAGTGCTGCAACTTACACTTCTCAGTTAATGAATATAAAGAAACAATACAAGAATATTATAAAAAAAACTTTTCTTAAGAGCTGAAGAGTTTCACAATAAAACCAGAAATAGAGATTGGTTTTCTTGAAAAATAGTTTGTTTTCTTTCAATTAATAAATTGATTCAGCTCTACATGACTACCACGACACATTTTCACACTCTAGTTCCTACAAAGAGAGATAAAAGTTATGAAGTTGTTATATATTGTGACTTCAGATTATTACAAAAAATGACAATCATGAGGAAAACATGCTGAAAATCTTTGGTCATTAATCCAAAACAATGTGTACTTTTTAGGGATATTTGTGCATTGAGAGATCTTAATCACTTTAGGAGCTACAGGTTTAACTTCCAGAACAGGATGCCAAATAAAAAAATATATATATATATATTGTAATAGACAGTGGTTTTCCTTTTAATTCCTCTAAGCTGTTAAGGTTTTTTTTTTTTATCTTGAGGGTAAATAAATAATAGGGCATCAGTATAGTCATCCTCGCCGTTGACACTTTCGATATCGTCGTCACCTTCCACATGCTCTCCTTCCTCCTCCTCATCATCCTCATTGTCGTCCCTCTCTTGACTCTTCACCTGCAGGTTGAATGAGCAACATATGATTTAGTGATGAATTATTTATTGTTGCATTTAAAACATCTCACATGCAACTACAATATATCTGCAATAATTCGATATATCAGCCTGGGTGGTTTTTCCTGTAGCTCTTCTTTTTTTTATTTTTTATTGGGGAGTTATCACAATCTTCCAGCCTATTGCATATTAAAATACCCATCTTTAAAATTGGCTTTTGTCGGCCCGATAATTCAAAACCCGAATGATTACTACTACTGCTTGATATTTGACTTAAATTTCAAATATGAATATAAAAAAATGGTTAGAAATACTTTTACTGTAGATTGACTTATCATTTCAGCACTAATGTCATGGACCTTGTCATCTCTTGTCACAGTTCTATTTCCATACACTCCTGTCATTAGCTCCATACCCCCTGTCACTCTGTCGCTCAGTTCACTTCAGCCACAGCCCAGCCCCTTTCTCTCCTGTCACTCCACATCTCACTCACCTAATCAGCCTTACTCAGTGCACCTGTCTGCCACACCCGTCTCATCAGCACAATCCCTCTCACCTGCTCACTCTGCTGCACCTACTCCCTCCAGTATTTAAACCCCAGTCAGTCACACACTCGCTGCCAGATCGTTCGCCGCATTCATGCCAGACCTTCCAGCAATTTCCTTGGACTGACTTCCTGTTGCAGACTCTGCCTGTTTGGACTTCCTGCCTTGCCTGTGCCCCGGTCAATGACTCAGCCTTCTGTCCCCGACCACCAGATTTCTACCTTGCCTTTGCCCAAGTTAGCCGCCTTAGCCTTCTGTCCCCGACCACGAGTATAGCCTCCGCTTCCTCTGGTTTCCGTCTGCCTGATCCCCCTGCCTGTTTCCCTGACGGCTGGGCGCTCTCCTGATAGGAATTCACGACATGAGTCTGATCCTGCCTGTTTGTCTGATCTATGTCCTGCTTTACATAAAGCTTCTGAACATTACTCCGTCTCAGTCTTATTGCTTTTGGGTCCACACCACATCCGCGCCCAGCCACGCCCTGGCGAGCCACAACCAGACCATGACTGCTGTGATCAACCAGGTACAGCAGCTCACGACAGCCATTTCTCAGACCTTCGCGGCGCCTCCACCTGCTCCGGTCCATCCTGAGCTGTTACCAGCGCGTTCACCGCCGGTCTCGGAAGTCAGAGTCGGGGAGCCGAACGTTGCGCTGGGGATCCTGAGGGTTGCAACGCCTTTCTGACGAACTATTTGCTTCACGGTGCTACAGAGTTTCTCGGCACCCCTACCCATCAGCCACTTGGCCTCCAGTCCCCTGTCCCTCAGCCTGTCCCTCAGCCTGTCCCTCAGCCTGCCCCTCAGCCTGCCCCTCAGCCTGCCCAGGACCCTAACCTGTTCCTAGGAAGCCACCTGGCCTTCGGAGGGCCTCTGAGTACCCAGTCAGCCAGACCAGGAAGGAAGCAAGGCAGAAGGAGAGGTTGGTTCCCCACACTGCACGTCTCGCCGGAGATCCGAGCCTATGTCTTGCCAGTTCCTGCGCCGGAGGTCCGGGCCGAGGTCTTGCTGGTCCCGGCTCCATGTGTCTGGACGGCGCCCGGTTTTTTTCTATCTCCTTACCTGGAGGGAGCTGCCTTCCCTCGGAGGAGCGTGAGCTCCCCTGCAGGGATTATGGGGGCATAACGGGGGCCCTTATGGCAAAAGCACGGTCTTTGGTTTTCAGTTTCGACTTTGGAACAACCAGAAGGGCCCCACCTGAGGATCTAAGGCTGCGAGCTGGCTCATACGTGGTCAACATTTCTCCTATGTATGTCGGGGCCAGACCCAGACGTGCTTTAAAAGTGATCAGCAAAATCTTAAAATCAATTCTAAAACGAACAGGGAGCCAGTGAAGAGAAGCCAGGATTGGGGTGATGTGATGTCGTCTGTTACAACCAGTAAGCGTCTTTACAGACTGTGCTGCGTACCTATACATTCTCTGGAAAACGGAGGCGGTGAGGCATTACATTTTACTAGGAAGAGAAATGTTTGAGGAAGCTGAGAGAGATCGACGGTTGGGATGGAGATGATAAGCCACTGAAGGCTCCACTGCTGGGGGTTCAGCTAGCCCCAGTTTCTCCATCCCGTCGATTTCCAGCTTTGAGTAGCCCTTGGTGGGAAGCTTACTCTTAAAAGGACTGGACCAGTACCTGCTCATTTCTTTCATACAGGCAGGCACTGCTGGCAAGAGTTGTTTCGATGGCGGTTGGGCTGGTGGGAGCCTCTTACCGTCATACAGGTCTCTCCCCCCAGTAGTGTCCTGGGCTGCCGGCCATTGTATTCCCAATTTGGACGCGGCCCGTTTGCAAACCTTATATAAGTTGCTGTCCACTGGGGGAACAGCGTCGGATGCACTAGGGGGTCTGGACTGTTGGCAGGAAAGGTGGCATCATCCTCCTCATCCTCCATTTCGTCCATGTCGAGGAGGTCAGAGTTGGCATCGCCCTCTGCGTTGCCATGACTGGGGGTCAGCCAGCGATGTCTGAGCGTGTTTAGCGCCCATGCAAGCTATGCACATTGGATGAGGGTCCCTGCCCGAGATGGACGCCCCTCATGATGCAGGGCACAGGAGGGATGCAGCCTCTTTGACCTTCGGTTCCGACCCTTTGGCGGGGGTGGCGGCCAAAGACATGGCGACTGGAAAGGAAGGGAAATACTTAAACAATAAGCCGTACTAGGCGGCTTATTGTTTAAGTATTTCGCTAGCAAACAGGGATTAGCCCGGGCTAACAGCGTACCGTAAGAGTCCGCTCGCCGTGACACCTTAGCTGAACTCAGGGTACTCGGTTCGGCTAACAAACCAATGCTAACCGAAACTTGGTAGGCTCGCCGTAACCGTTAGCCAGAGGAATTTATGTTACAGTCACCGACCACACCGGTAAACAAATACAGGTCAGTCGGGGGAACAGCTCGCAGGTCAGTTGACACGGACGCTTCGAATATCCTGTGTAACTTCTAAAATATACTTCTATTGAAGTACTTACTCAAAATCCAGACTAAAGAAAAAGAACCAGAGAATTTTGGCCATTTTGTCTATTGACTAAATTGTACAGTTATCAAAGTTGTTAATGGTCAATTTTCTGTCGATAAACTAATTGTTTCAGCTCTGAATCTAAACATTACTCCTTCAAATGCAGCTTATTTAGTCTGAATAATAATTGAGAGCCAAGTGTTTGACAATTAAAGATAATTTTCTGAAAGTCATAGTCAGTTCAAATGAGGAACTGCTGCTATGGAAGAAAAAACAAAGAGAGTCCGTGTGAGGAAGTATGGGGATGGTGATAAGACAATCTTTTCTAGTGTCAGCTGAGATTTTAGATTTATTTAATTCTCTTCTAATTTGATGATAACCAATGTCCCAGACAGTCTAAATGGAAAATGTACGTCTCATTCGGCACCACATTGTAGCAACATACAAATCAAATGAAGCATAGTAAGTGTCCACATTGAGGCATGAAACTAACTCCAGAAACATGCAGACCTGAACGTTTGTGGGATCATCATGACTGACTATTTAAATTCATTACATTTATTATTTATATTTTCGTTCTAACCAAAAGAAAGCTGCATTCACTTAGAACTAAAGTCACAGTGGCATTCAACCCTTTAAGTTGGAAAGTTATTACCTTTAGCATATTTCTAGTATATGATTATTTCTATTGATATTCTTATTCAGCTGTTCAGGAGGTGCAACATTAGCCTGATTTAAAAGCTGGGCTCCAGCATGCTACTGCACAAAATATTCAAGGACTTTTGAGTGACATTTAGTGTCCTGCATGGTTCATTTCAAAGACTAAATATAGGCAACACATAACCGTAGTTAAACACGTGTTGTGATTTGATGACATATTTTGAATTACAACTTCTGCTCTACAAATAACAATCTCAAGTGTTTACCACAGGATGTTAACCTTCACCTCCAACTGAGTGACAGAAATAGGAACAGGTTTTGTCCCTCTATCACAGAAGGTAAGGCAGGGCTTTTCAAAATGATATTTTCAGCGTCGTCACGTACCAGCAAGTCTAACTCCCTGCTCAGAGCTTGAATGGTTCAGGGTTTAAAGAGGAGATTTTTATTATTCATTAACTCAAAATATTGGGAGTGTATTGGTGCTTTTTTTTTTTTACAGTACTAAATCATGGTTAATGGTTAGGCAGGCAGAAACAATTACTTTTCATTTCACTTGCACTTTCACTTGCACTTTATCATTTAGCTGTAATGCCCCATTTACGACCACTAGAGGTCACCATTTCAGCTATACCACAATATAATCTGCCTGCTGTATTTCACACAGAATAAAAGATCTCAATTTGTAAAGCACTAATACATTCATATTTACAGTAAACCTGTGAGCCACATGAGGGAGCCCGCATGTTCATTTTGTTATGATAAATAGCTTTTTTTCTAACATTATATTTAACTGATGACTAAAAACTAAAAGAAAAGAGTGAGATAGCCTGTTAACGCCGCCTAAATGTATTTATTTGGTCTAATGTTTAGGTATTTACAGGTGTCTATGTTTTAGATAACATGCAGTAAAGGGAGTAGTGATTCATCAAACGTAAATCGCTTTGAAAAGGTTGTAGAAATGGTCAGGAACATTCGTTTACTCACTAATTCGCTCATCACAGGACTTGGTTTGTCATTTTATAAATTCAGCAGAGGAGAAACGAGGGAGCAGGATTGAGAGCGCGAGGAGGAAGTTTGAGAGAGCAGAAGGTGAGGATGAGGAGGAGAGGGGTAAGAGGAAAGGACGGAGAGAGGAGAGGAAGTGAGAGAGACAGGAGAGGAAGTAACAGGAGTCCTCTGTTATATTGAGCAATGGTACTGAATTAAACCCTGATGAAATCGCTTCTTTAAATTTAGCTACAGCATTATCAGATAGACGTCTAGTGTAGAAACTTTTGCCTAATGGCGTACACTCTGGTAGTAAAAATTCAACATGTATTAGATAATGGTCTGATAAAAGAGAGTTCTGTTGAGAGACAATTACATTTTCTATTTCAATACCATATACCAGAACAAGGTCGAGGGTATGGTTAAAACAGTGAGTCGATTTATGTACACACTGACAGAAGACAATAGAATCTAATAATGAACTAAACGCAGTACTAAGGCTATCATTATACACATCCACATGAATATTAAAATCCCCTACAATAATAACTTTATCTGTTTTGAGGACTACACTTGATAAGAACTTTGAAAATTCAGTTGGAATTCAGAATACGCACCTGGTGCACGATACACTTTAACAAATAGAATTGACTGCAATGCTTTCCGCTCGGGTTTGAAAGACTAAGAACAAGGCTTTCAAATGAGTTATAATTTAATTCAGGTTTAGGGTTTATTAATAGACTTGAGTCAAAGAGGGCTGCTACTCCACCTCCTCGGCCTGTGCCTCGAGGAATATGAGTATTAATATAACTTGGAGGAGTTGATTCATTTAGGCTAACATTCTTCATGACACAGCCAGGTTTCAGTAAGACAAAATAAATCAATATGATTATCTGATATTAAATCATTTTAAGTAAGTACACCCTTAGATGACAGAGATCTGATATTTAAGAGTCCACATTTAATTGTCCTGTTTTGTTGCACTGTTGCGTTGGTTACCTTAACTTTTATTAGGTTATCTTGTATAACTCCTCTTCTGTTGACTTTGGATTTAAATAATTGAAGTGGCCGTGGGGCAGACACAGTCTCTATAGGGTTTTGGGTGGATAACTGGTTGGGTAACTGCTATAATAGAATCGCAGAGAAGATCGAAAGACTGCGACTCTGCTTCCTGGTCTGAACTCTGGGTTGTCATGGATTAGGTCCACTAATAAACTGGGTCAGATTTCTAGATATGAGATCCGCTCCATCCAAAGTGGTATGAATGCCGTCTCTCCTAATCAGACCAGGTTTTCCCCAGAAGGTTTGCCAATTGTCTAAGAAGCCCACATTGTTTGCAGGACACCACCTCGACAACCAGCGGCGGAATGATGACATGCGGCTATAAACCTGAACTTTACATGTTGTGAACCATATTAGTTGAGCATGTTACAACCCGGCTCTCAGGCTGCAACATGAAGGAGACAAGACGGGTGTAAATCTAATAAATAGGTACATTTATTTAACAAATACTATTAACAAATCACAATAACTAAACAAAGCCAACAAAACAGCAGCTGGGTCAGCCAACATTTGCTAATGAGCGCTAAACACAAACAGGTAAGGCTCATGAGAATCTAATTAGTTTTCAGTCACTAGTCCAAAATTAACATTTGCTCTACTGTTCACTTGCCCATGCGAGCAAAGATGGAATAAACTTTAGCTTTTGGTGGCGAAGCAAATTTGCATCTTCTCATTTGCTTGTAGTTCGCCTTTAGTGAAAGTTCACCACAAATAACACCTCGGGCAGGCAGTAGTCTACAGAGGCCCATTGATTACAATCCTGTTTTTGCACAGAACATGTAAATAACCATTTGAATTTCAAATTGCTCAGTATCACACACTGATCAAATGTGAATGAGCTCTTTATGATGAACCAATTCACTCCCATCACATCTTTAACTCAGCATCACTGTTTACAGCACTCACACACATTTGCTTCAGGAAAGGCTTTTTCCTGAAACACTACTTTGTACTTTCTGAACAATATCTCTCTTGTTAAGCCTTAATGTTTTTAGATAAAATCACATTTTGGGTATTCAGAATAAGTTTTAATGAAGCTGCTTTTGGTATTTTAAAAATCAATATATTTGAATTTTGCTATCTGTATGTCATCAATAAATGAAACAACAGGAAGGGTCTCATAACTTCATTATTTCTAACATAACATCTTTGGCCAGGACTGCAGCTTAAGCATTTAAATGTGTGGTCCTTGTAACTTTATTATAAAATGGACAGTTTTGTTCCACTATCAGAACTGTTTCTGATGCACTTCAAAATATTAGAATTTTCCTTATTCTAACTCGTCAAACAGCAAGCATATACCTCAGATTATATTGTTGCATACCATATCCATAGATCAAATCTAAAAGTTGGTAAAATATAATAAAAAAAAATCTAATGTGGTCTATATTGTAAGTAGCTTTTACTCATAATAGTCCTATAAATAGCGACTTTTGTCATTTTCTTAAATCATTTCTTAGCATAAGCAGGTTAAGTTTGGACTTCTAGTTGAGAAGGACACTGTAGTACTTCATCTACTCCTACATGTTGCCACATTGAATACATGATACCAAGTACTTTGTCCTGAATTGTAAAGGCACATACAGTGGGTACGGAAAGTATTCAGACCCCTTTACATTTTTCACCCTTTGTTTCATTGCAGCCATTTGCTAAAATCGAAAAGTTCTTTTTTTTTTTTTGCATTAATGTACACTCAGCAACCCATCTTGACAGAAAAAAAACAGAAATGTAGAAATTTTTGCAAATTTATTAAAAAGAAAAACTGAAATATCACATGGTCATAAGTATTCAGACCCTTTGCTCAGTATTGAGTAGAAGCACCCTTTTGAGCTAGTACAGCCATGAGTCTTCTTGGGAATGATGCAACAAGTGTCTCACACCTGGATTTGGGGATCCTCTGCCATTCTTCCTTGCAGATCCTCTCCAGTTCTGTCAGGTTGGATGGTGAACGTTGGTGGACAGCCATTTTCAGGTCTCTCCAGAGATGCTCAATTGGGTTTAGGTCAGGGCTCTGGCTGGGCCAGTCAAGAATGGTCATAGACTTGTTCCGAAGCCACTCCTTTGTTATTTTAGCTGTGTGCTTCGGGTCATTGTCTTGTTGGAAGATGAACCTTCGGCCCAGTCTGAGGTCCTGAGCACTCTGGAGGAGGTTTTCTTCCAGGATATCTCTGTACTTGGCCGCATTCATCTTTCCTTCAATTGCAACCAGTCGTCCTGTCCCTGCAGCTGAAAAACATCCCCCATAGCATGATGCTGCCACCACCATGTTTCACTGTTGGGATTGTATTGGGCAGGTGATGAGCAGTGCCTGGTTTTCTCCACACATACCGCTTAGAATTAACGCCAAAAGTTCAATCTTGGTCTCATCAGACCAGAGAATCTTATTTCTCATAGTTTGGGAGTCCTCCATGTGTTTTTTGGCAAACTCTATGCGGGCTTTCATATGTCTTGCACTGAGGAGAGGCTTCCGTCGGGCCACTCTGCCATAAAGCCCCGACTGGTGGAGGGCTGCAGTGATAGTTGACTTTGTGGAACTTTCTCCCATCTCCCTACTGCATCTCTGGAGCTCAGCCACAGTGATCTTTGGGTTCTTCTTTACCTCTCTCACCAAGCCTCTTCTCCCACGATTGCTCAGTTTGGCTGGACGGCCAGGTCTAGGAAGAGTTCTGGTCATCCCATACTTCTTCCATTTAAGGATTATGGAGGCCACTGTGCTCTTAGGAACCTTGAGCGCTGCAGAAATTATTTTGTAACCTTGGCCAGATCTGTGCCTTGCCACAATTCTGTCTCTGAGCTCCTTGGGCAGTTCCTTCGACCTCATGATTCTCATTTGTTCTGACATGCACTGTGAGCTGTAAGGTCTTATATAGACAGGTGTGTGCCTTTCCTAATCAAGTCCAATCAGTTTAATTAAACACAGCTGGACTCCAATGAAGGAGTAGAACCATCTCAAGGAGGATCAGAAGAAATGGACAGCATGTGAGTTAAATATGAGTGTCACAGCAAAGGGTCTGAATACTTATGACCATGTGATATTTCAGTTTTTCTTTTTTAATAAATTTGCAAAAATTTCTACATTTCTGTTTTTTTCTGTCAAGATGGGTTGCTGAGTGTACATTAATGCAAAAAAAAAAACTTTTTCGATTTTAGCAAATGGCTGCAATGAAACAAAGGGTGAAAAATGTAAAGGGGTCTGAATACTTTCCGTACCCAGCTTCCTGGATTGCACACCTTCCAGGTAGACAGTGATGTGAAGGCCACTCCCTCTGCAGGATGCAGCAGAAAGCCCCTTTCCACCTCCTGCATCACCACCCGGAGCATCAGCTCTGACATTTTCTGATATAAATCATTCCCGCAGGGATCATACGCACACAGACGAGCAGAAACGGCTGAACAAAGAACATTTCTGCTGTTAAACACTTGACTTTCACAGCTCAGGTGAGTCTTTGGGAAAACTTAATTTTTTATGTCTGAGTGATACTTTTCAAAATAAAATTAGCTAATTTTTCATTATTATTTGAGAATAATTGCAAGAATTGTAAGTTATAGTAGCTGGATGATTTTAAAGATAGCAATCTATTTTGCAGTGTGACTTGAAGGACTTTCTTACTGTTCAAAATACGATGATTTAAGAAGAGTTTATTTTTCCTGAAGGACAAAACTGATGTATTCTGGTTTACAGATTATCTAAAATTTTGAATAGTTTCAATTGGAAGTTTTCTGTCTCAAAAGAAGGCAAGTTGCTAGACTTGTTTTTTTATTTCTTTTTACGTTTTTTGTAGTTATTCAAATGTTGCTGATGTGATTTTGTGGTTGGTATAGCTGTATTTATAAATTCAAATGTATGACTACAGAATGCTGTTTTTGCAGAATTCATCATCTTTTCACTAAACCAAATGTGTTTTCCAAGTAGAAATACAAACATATGCTTTGTGATAACTGTGCTTAAATTAGATGTTTTTAATGCAATCGATAATGAATATGCTGAGATGTGAATGTCTCTAAGATTGATGAAGATTTTCCAACTTAAACTGCAGTCTGTTGGTGATAATAAGGCTTTCCAATCAGACTTAATATTAATTCAGTTTTTTGTTTATTTACTATCTTTGTTTTAAGAATGGAACGTGGATTGATCCTGTTGGTTGCAGCTCTGGTCGTCTATGTCTCACCGAGTGTCGACGGAACGGCTCATTTGTCATTTTCCAATGATACACAGGTTGGATTTCTTTCACTCTAATCATATCGGTGTAAATCAACAAAACACCTGCTTGACCTTGTACTTTAAACAGTTAATGTATTTGTTTAAGGACCATTTTCAAAATGTCTGCTTTAGAATTGAAAGTAAGATAATTTACCTACAAAGCTGACATTTAGAGTAAAACAAAAAATAACAAGCTATGTTTTTTCTTCTTCTTTATATTTCAAAGGTTTATAAAAAAGAAAGTCCAAATTAATTTAAATGTAACAGCTAATGTCTGGGTCTTTTAAAGCTTTAAACTGATGATAATTTTTAGTTAATATTGCACTATCAAAAAGCTGGCACATTTCCAGTGTTTGGACTTCTCTGTATATTTTTATAGA
Source organism: Anoplopoma fimbria (assembly GCF_027596085.1). NCBI lineage: Eukaryota > Metazoa > Chordata > Actinopteri > Perciformes > Anoplopomatidae > Anoplopoma > Anoplopoma fimbria. The sequence continues at coordinate 5,527,153 of NC_072451.1, read as the reverse complement.
GAAATGTTGTTGGTTGTGTTGCACATGTTCTAGGTCCTTTTCCAGGATCCTATACTTAAATGCATAACTTTGCTAAACTAAAACCTCGCAAATATGGTTCTGGTTTTAAAGGGCTACTCCAGCAATTCAGGATTACACCTCCATAAGGTCGGGGAACTCACAGCGGACATAATCTTTTTTTGAAATGATCAAAATTTATGCAGCAGAGGCCAAGATATTCTGAAGAATAGTCCCTAGCATGGGGCCAGATCCTAAAAACGCTGTATCCTACAATTCCCATAATGCATCTCAGACGTTATACAACAGGCTGAGTAGTATTCATCACAATGTGTAAACTCAAGTTCATGTGTAAAAATGGTGGCAAACCCCTTTAACTCGGCAAAGTCCAGATAACTCATTTTGCTTGAGCAGCCACTGGTTGACAATTCTATGCAATGTCTTCATTTTTAGTACATCAAAGCAAATAAAATCAGAATTAGCAAGATCTTGTGACTCATCATGATTAAACCTCACAAATAAAAGATTTCAGCTTTATTAGCTGTAGAAAATATTTTCATAGCCAGCCTGGAAACCAAGAATTTAGTCCATTGAAAGGATAAGCAGGTGATTCTAGCCCTTATTTCTGTTTGTGTTTCTACCAGGTAAACATCACTCGAACCGGTTGTGGAGTCAACAAACTGTGTGTAGAGACACCAAAAGATTGTGATCCCACTGGAAAAAGCAGCTGTCTGTTTGCATCCGTGGTTACCAGCGACCCAATGCCTCCCAACGGCACCGAACTGTCCATCGAACTCAGAGGAGACTCCAGCGGATACATCGCACTGGGCCTCACTGCAAATGCCACAGAGGTAACACACACACACACACACACACACACACACACACACACACACACACACACACACACACAACACACACACACACACACACACACACACACACACACACACACACACACAATATTCAAACATCTTTTTGCTAAGTTGGACACATAAATGAATCTCATGTCCCTTTTAAGCAGTAAAAGACTTCAATTTATGTGACTTTATACAAACAGTAGACAGGACGCTGGTTTCCAGAGTACGGACGCTGGTTTCCAGAGTAGAGAATCCTTTTGATATGAGTCCAAAGAACACAGTGTATTATCACTTCATCTTCCGTGTTAGGCAGCCATTATCTTGTAATGTCAAAACTTTTCCTCTTAACAAACAACAAAATGCAAATAAATACCAGTTTTATGATACTATACCAGTTAGTTTACAGGTCTATGACATCAGACAAACATCATTATACAGAATACACTATCATATAAACCCTGTTGTTATGTCCAGGCTCCCGGCAAAAGAAAATTGACTTGCTTCCTATTTATACTTTTATTGGCCCAGTTCATCAGTGACAGACCACCTCAATGCAAACACCTGTTAAATATGACCATGTGACATTTAATGACTTTATACAATATTTATTTAGTTGATAAGGAGATCCTGAATAGTCCATCAAAAAACCTTTCTGTATGAGTAAAATGGACTTCGACGATCCAGCCCCTGAATTGGGACATAGTGTGAAAAAATATTTGTTCAGCATGTTTAAGGAAGGCAACAGGTGCTATATGGCTGCTATGTTTTAACAGAACAGTAATAAACAGGTATCTTATTACTGGGTATTGCAATTAATTAAAAAGGAATACCATTTTTAGATGTTTCACCTGCTGTCATTTAACTTTGCCGAAATACAAATATTGTAATGTTTGGTGCATCAAAATTCAGATTTGAACCAAAAGGAAAAAACAACCAACAAGCAGGCAAAACACCTATTATCAGATAAGTTTTCACTTTTAAAATTACACATTTATAATGACCTCCCAGCACTTGTGCATAGCTTTGAGACTGACCCAGTCAAATCACTTATCATGCTAGCAGCTAACTAGCATAGTAGTTGGATAGGGCGGGCAAGATATTACGTCAGCAGCTAGCATCTGTGGTTCAATGAATGTGACTTATCATGAAATGAAGGTTAAAAAGCGAAATATTTCAGACAAAACATACTAAAGTAAAGATCCCAACAAAGCAACTGCCAATATTCAACAATGTTTCTGTAACTGTACAAATAGCCTTTGAGACCTATTTTAGTTTCTGTTGTAGCTGCATTGTTTTACTGATGAGATGAGATTATAATCTTCCAATATATATATTTGTGCTTAGTGTTGGCATCCCGTGAGCATAACAACATGTGGTAAAAGGTTCAACCTGGACAGAAAAATTAAAACTTTCACGTACAAATTGGATTTATTAAATTTAAAGTCCTTGACATTCTGCTCCTATAGTGACAATACATGAAAACATATTCTTCACAGCAACAAGACAGGATTTCTAAATGTGTGGAAGCATATTATGCAATGACTTTCCAAAAATATGTGACACCTTGACATCACCACAAAAACACAAAATACTTGCAACAGGGAAGCGGACACAAAAGACATATTGCACAATGAAAATGCCCAAAAACACCACAGGTGAACACAGAGAAAACAAGACGAGTCGGAAACTAAACTCTACACTATTGCATCACTTTATTGGGTTATTTCCAGCCTCAAAATGACTGTTGGAATTTGTCATTGTGGTCATCTCCAGGTAGTTATTTCACCCTTTCACCACTATTCATTTTTCCTCAGGGTACCACCATGCTCTTTATTTGCGCTCAAAAAAACTCAGACAGTGGGAGGTTCTTCTTCAGGACAATGCAGAGAAAGAACACTGACGGTGCGCTCACTGCAACTGAGACGGTGAGACCTCATATTTACTGTCTTATAGACGGATGTTAGCATAGATAAATGTAATGTTCATGTTACATGAAACAAGTGGTTAACAGAAAATCAAATACAAACTTACATCCAAAAATACGTACAGCTGATTCATTTAGGATTTTTTTTAATTGCTTATGCTAACAATAAAACCAAATTTTCCAAATTAAAAACACAGTCTAATGAATGCACTTATTGATCAGATACTTAACAAACCTGTAGGTTCAGACGGGGGTTATTTCCCATTGATTCAATTGTCACAAGTTAAAATAAACTTGCAGAGAAGAGATTTTTAAGACATCTGGCCATGACAAGTCTGTGTTTTAATTATGTTGTTATAAAAACACATAACTCCAACATCTCCCATATTCTGGTTCAGATCTGGTGTCTGTGAAGGCCAAAGCATATAATTATATTACATTAGATAAGTTTATATTCAGGTTTTTTACTGAACTTTTCACCTATCTGTATGTAATCAAATGAAAGAGTTCCGTGTTTAAAGTGCTGATAAGAATCTGCTGAACAATAACCTTTTAGTTGCTTAGTAAAGGAGCTTTCATTTCTTCAGCTTAAGCACACAGCCTTAAAAACAACAAAAGACAGTAGATCTATCTAAGATAAGTTTTAAGTAACTGTGTGTCGGTTTTCTTAACCTACTGAAATGAATGGAAACTAAAGACCCAAATACATAATTTGTATGTAATGGATTTAACAGTAATCCAAGAAAAAAATATGTAAAAATGATCCTTTACATCCTCAAAGACAGAGTACTGACAACATTGGACCATAATTGAGAAAAATAACAAATTTCTCAAACTCACGTGAGGCAAAATGTGTATTTAAAATGTTTTCTGTGTGTAAATAAGTTTAATGCTAAGTTTTCTTGTAATTTTATTTGCTTTTGCTTAAACTTTCCTGTATTTTCTTCTTATTTTACCTCACCATGACATACTTTATGTCACATTGCTTTTCTAGACTGTAAAAGAAATCCGTGGCATGGTTAATGGAAGTGTGATCAAGTGCGAGTTCAAGGTCCCAAACGTGAACGCCTCCAACACCAAAAGCAGCCATGCCATCACCTTCTCCGTCCTCCTCGGGACCGGGCCTGTTGTCGGGAGTAAGTGGACACACGGCAACACACATTATACATTAAAATATACGTTTGGTTCACAGCATGATTTACATGAAGAAACCTGGATTTCTAAAACAATATATATATTTGAAGTTACACAACATTTGTTGTTTTTGATCATGTATTTCCTCCTGAGTACACTGTAACCAAGGTTTACTTTATGTTATCCAGCGTTGGAAAGTATCTATATACATTTACTCAAGTAGTGTACTTAAGTACAATGTTGAGTACTTGTATTTAACTTGAGTCCAATGTTTCTTGTATTTAACTTGAGTCCTTTCTTTTATTTCACTTTATATTTCTTCTCCTCTACAGTTCAAAAGGAAATATTGTACTGTTTACTCCACTACATTTAGGAGTAAACAGTATTTTGTCATATATTTTAAAAACCCAGCAGTATATACAATGAGCTGAAACGATTACTCCAACTTTGACGTTTTACGTCTTTTCGTTTTAATCATAAAAATGTATTTAAAAATGTGAAGGTTTGCACTAGTGGTTGTGAAGGTTTGGGCTCTGGGTAGTTGTGACAGCATTTCTCACTAATTTCAGAATTTTTACAAACAAACCAATCAATTGATTAATCGAAAAAAATGATCTGCAGATTAATGAAAATAATCCTTAGTTGCAGTCCTTTACAAAATAATTCAAAATGAGCTCCACCTCAACCAACTACAACAGTTTAATCCTGCTTTTATATTAATGCATATGTAATAATAATCTAATGATATGACATATAATATTAACAGTCTGTTAATACATTAAGTACATTTTCAGGATGTTACTTTGATTAAAGTAACATTTTCAATAAGAATTATTAGTATTAGTAGTTGTACTTAAGTATCTAAATAATTAGTATACATTTAATGTACAAACAAAAAAAGTAACATTATAGGAGGGTGAACTTAAATTGAAAAATAACCTTTACTGTATGTTTTTTCATGTCAATACAAACGTATTTAACACCACATTACTGGAATAAATGCCAAAAAGAATCTTGTTTTTATACTGTGTGCATAAATAAAAACAATAATATCCTCACAGCTTCTTATCCCCAGAGATACAGATGGATTTACTGCTTCCTCTTTCAAACTGACATCTCTATACTTCAACTGTAAATGTTTATTTTATTTCACCCACACGGCCGTCCATGAGAACATCACTAACCTCCCACTGCTCTGTCCGCTTCATGTCTCCACTCAGATGTTCCCGGTAAGTTCAACGTCTCACTGGACAGCGGCCCTCTGGCCCTCTCCAACCCGGCCAGCAACATCCCCACAACAGCAGCGCCCTCCGTCAACACAACAATGCCCTCCGTCAACACAACAATGCCCAACAGCGCTGGAGCTGTCCAGCCTCACGGTAAACAAACACACTGCTGTTTTATATTTTCTCTTTAGGTTTAGGTCTTCAGATGCTCAGGTTCAGAGGGATTTAGTGTCCTAATAACACATTTGAGGGCAATCCAGAACAGCAGTAACTAAATAACGAGAGATGGAGGAACCATTTTATTTTATGGGTCCTACAGTTTTTTCTGTAATATCCTAGACAAAAACAGATATGTCATTTTAAATTCATAGGAAAGTTCCTGTAAAAAAATGTAATTTGGTGTTAATTATACAGGAAAATGTCGTCAAAACAGTTTCACTTCAGGGTCCATTTAGTAGTTGTTCTGGAGCTTTCGATCAAATGGAGTTTGTCAAGTTGTCAAGGAAATTGATATATGATCAAAATCTCCAATAAAACACGAATTATAAATATTGACTCTGAATGCAGTTTATATATATATATATATATATATATATATATATATATATATACATAAACTATATAATATATATATATATATATATGTGTATAAATATATATATATATATATATATATATGTGTATACGCTGCTTGTGTACCTTGGTTATAATTATTACAAAAACACACATTTACCTCTGCCATGCAGATAATTTGGGTTTTATTTGTTTTTGAGATAATTATCAATTTCTGCCTCCACCTAATCACAGTGAAGATGGATGGAATTTCCTCTGTGGTGCTCAAAATGTTACAACATGTCCAGAAGTAATGTCTTGTATACTCTGGGTAACCCTAAGACCTCTTCCACAAACAAACCTCCATTCATCCATTGGTGATATTAAGGTGGAGGTTTAAAAATCTCAGAGACGGATATCTCAAAACAACATCTAATAAAACCCCAAAAGAACAACAGATTTTTGTCACTGCATTGAGCCGCCATGTCATTAAAGAATAAACAGAAGAGGACGAACAAACAAACAAACATTTTGTAATAAACACCCTTTGTCTCTTTCCTCACCAGCTGTTCTGCTCCTGCTGAGCGTCCTCACTCTGTCAGTCATGCTGAGAGCCTGAGAGAAGGAAGTTAAGGCTCGTTGGATACAATGAAGACAGAACAAAAGTGTCAAGCTATGTAAAAAGTGTTTTTACAGAACTTATTTAGACATGCTTCCACTATCTTTTGCACTATGTTTATACTTTAAGCTGAAACTCACTTCTTGTTGATTGAGTTACTATATAATGATACATTTTCTGCATATATATATATTAAAGTTCTTGCATTTGTGTAAACTTTTCTTCCTAAACTTGCCCATCTGGCACCAAAAGCTATTTCTTCAAAATGCAATATGAAAAACTTTGGTCTGACGAGTTTGAGCGGTTTCTTGTATCCTTTATGGGAAACCCAACCAAAGAGTGGTTTTTATGTTTTGTTCTTAAAATGTGCAATGTACTGTGACTGTAAAATATCTGTTCATGGGACAACGAAAAAATGTAATCTGATCTAAATTAATAATAAAGTAAAAACGATAGTTTAATTGTTTGTTGCGTCACTTAACTCACAAGATTACACTTCCTGTTATGGTACACATAACCAACCTTGACTTTAGTGCTGCAACTAACACTTCGCAGTTAATTAATATAAAAGGAATAATACAAGAATATTATAAAAAAAAACTTTTCTTAAAAGCTGAAGACTGAGTTTCACAATAAAACCAGAAAAATTGAAAAATAGTTTGTTTTCTTTCAATTAATAAATTGATTCAGCTCTACATGACATTACCTATAGACGACACATCTTCACACTCTAGTTATACAAAGAGAGATAAAAGTTATGAAGTTGTTATATATTGGGACTTCAGATTATTCACAACAAAAAATGTCAATCATGAGGAAAACGTGCTGAAAATCTTTGGTCATTAATCCAAAACAATGTGTACTTTTTAGGGATATTTGTGCATTGAGAGATCTTAATCACTTTAGGAACTACAGGTTTAACTTCCAGAAAAGGATGAAAAAATATATATATTTATATATATATATATATATATATATATATATATATATATATATATTTTAAAAAGTGTAATAGACAGTGGTTTTCCTTTTAATTCCTCTAAGCTGTTGTGCCAAAGAAGGTGCTGTTTTAAATTTTTTATCTTGAGGGTAAATAAATTATAGTTGGTCTCGTTTTAAGTGTAAATTTCACTCTGTTTTCCCAAAAACACTGTGCTGTAGTTTGTGGGGGCGAAAAAAAGAACAAGAAAAGTGCTTTACATTTTAATATTTTATTGCAATTTATTCCTTTACAGTTGTGAATAGTATAAAAAAAAACAGACTTTAACATACAGACACACAAGGTCAAAACAAACTCACCAATGAGGAAAAGACAAACACATTGAACCTAAAACTTCTCTTTCGTAGCTGAATTTTTCGTCCTCGCATTAAGACATGATGTCCGTCGAGCTGTTGTCTCTGAGAACATTAACAGTCTTGTGTTTCCGTCTTCTCCTGAGGGCAAGCAGCAAAAATAACAACAAAACAAAACTAATCGGCTTCAGGGACGATGGGACAGAAAGAGTGTGTGCACCATGCTTGAGAGTGTGTGTGTGTGTGTGTGTGTGTGTGTGTGTGTGTGTGTGTGTGTGTGTGTGTATTTGACTTCTGGAGGGATACTGAACTACTTGATTCTGCTAGGATAGACTAAGTATATTGTTTTTGCTTTCTTAAATTGCCCTTAACTGTACCAAGCCTGCTTAAAAGTGTTAGTGTTTGATGCTGATTCTGTTGTTTCTGCTATTCCTGTAATCAGGAAGTGTTTGATGCTGATTCTGTTGTTTCTGCTATTCCTGTAATCAGGAAGTGTTTGATGCTGATTCTGTTGTTCTGCTATTCCTGTAATCAGGAACTGCTTTGAGAGGTGTGCTTTAGTTTCAATAGGTCAATTGTCCTCTTAACTGCTAGGGGGAGTGGCTTACACTCCTGGCAGACAATGAGCAATCAGTAGGTAGGTCCTTAACCACTGCTGGTGGCTGGAAGCGTCAGGCAAACGAAGGCTAGGGCGAACAAAGGCAACAGGGCGACTTTTTCAAGCCAGACTTGAAAGGCTAGGGCGAACAAAGGCAACAGGGCGACTTTTTCAAGCCAGACTTCGTCAAGCATGACTTCTCGAGCGTGTACTTGTACGGGTCAGTAATTTGTTTATATTGAATACCATGTGTCTGCATCCTATTTCTGTCTGTTCCTCTGTCCGGTGGTCACGTAGACGGTGGGTCACTCCCAGGTGCCGTGACCCCACTAATCTCATCTATCCCACTCTCTCCAAGTGGTGTCGGGGGGGCTTTGGAACTGCCAGTCGGCAGTGCCGAAAGCTGAGTTCATCCCAGGCTACGCATCCTTGCTCTCCCTCAACTTTCTTGCTCTCACTGAGACCTGGATCACACCAGAAAACACCACCACACCCGCAGCTCTGTCAGATGTGTACTCCTTCTCTCACACTCCCAGAGCTGCGAGGCGAGGTGGTGGCACTGGCCTGCTAATTTCCCCAAAATGGAAATACTCTCTTGTCTCTGTTCCACAGTTCTCCCCTTCCTCTTTTGAATTTCATGCTGTTACTGTCACTTATCCAGTCAAGCTCACCATTGCTGTTGTGTATCGCCCACCAGGCCCTCTTGGTGAGTTCGTGGAGGAGCTTGACACACTAGTCTCGCACTTCCATGACGATGGCTCCGCGCTCATCATGCTCGGCGACTTCAACATCCAGACTGATAAGTTAGAACCACTGCTTTCCTTCCTCTCCTCCTTTGACCTCTATTGCTCTTCTTCTCCTCCTACCCACAAGGCCGACAACCAGCTGGATCTTATCTTCACTAGACACTGTTCTACTGCTAACCTCTCTGTCACTCCCCTCCAGCTCTCGGACCACCTCAGACTCATGTCCTACTCCCTCTCCCTCTCCTCTCCCCCCTTACTTCCTCCACCTACCCACATGGTTTCTACCCGTAGTCACCTCCGCTCCCTCTCCCCCGCTGATCTTTCCTCTTCCGTTACCTCTGCCCTCCCTGACCCTGAATCCTTCTCTCTCCTATCCCCCGATACTGCTACTGATCTTCTCCTCTCCACCCTTTCCTCCTCTTTGGACAACCTCTGTCCCTTCACCTCCAGGCCTGCACGCCTAACTCCTCCTGCCCCATGGCTGTCGGACTCAGTGCGTACTGATAGACGGAGCCTAAGAGCGGCTGAGCGTAAATGGAGAACAGGCAAACTCCCGGAGGACCTTCTCAACTTCCAATCTCTCCTTTCCACTTTTTCCTCCTCTCTAGCTACTGCTAAAGCGGCTTTTTTCCGCTCTAAAATCCTAACCTCTGCTTCCAATCCTAAAAAACTCTTTGAAACTTTCTCTTCACTCCTCCAACCCCCACCCCCTCCTCCTACTTCCTCCCTTCTCCCTGATGATTTTGCCAACTTCTTTGACAAGAAGGTAAACGATATCAGATCCTCCTTCTCTCAGCCCCCCTCTCCCTGTCCACCCTCTCCCTGTCCACCCTCTCCAGCTCTTCCCCCTCAGCTCCCCCTTCCCTCTCCACACCCCATCTTACCCTATTTTGCTCCCCTCTCCCCTAACGAGGTCCTCGACCTTGTTACATCTAACCGCCCCACCACGTGCTCCCTTGACCCGATCCCCTCCCCTCTTCTTCAGTCTATTGCCACTGAACTCCTTCCTTTCCTCACCCACCTCATCAACACATCTCTCGTCTCGGGATGCTTTCCCTCGGCTTTCAAGACTGCCAGAGTCACCCCCTTCTGAAAAAACCATCACTTGACCCCTCTGATGTCAAGAACTTCAGACCGGTTTCTCTTCTACCCTTTCTATCCAAAACACTTGAACGCACTGTCTCTAAACAACTGTCTTCCTACCTCCACCAGAACAACCTCTTGGACCCCCACCAGTCCGGGTTCAAGGTGGGTCACTCGTCAGAGACGGCCCTCCTTGCGGTGACAAGAGTCGCTTCACGCCGCGAGAGCGAACTCTCTCTCCTCTGTCCTGATTCTCCTGGACCTGTCAGCAGCGTTTGACACGGTGAACCACCAGATCCTCCTCTCCACCCTCGAGGGGATGGGCATCTCAGGCTCTGCACTCTCCCTGTTTGCATCCTACCTGACAGGCCGATCCTACCAGGTGACATGGAGGGGGCCATATCGGAACCACGCATGCTGACTACGGGGTTCCACAAGGTTCAGTTCTGGGCCCCCTTCTCTTCTCGCTCTACACAACATCTCTGGGTTCTGTTATTCGCTCGCATGACTTCTCTTACCATTGTTATGCCGATGACACCCAGCTGGTCTTGTCATTTCCTCCCGGTGACACCCAAGTGGAGGCACGCATTGCTGCGTGCTTGGCTGACATCTCGAAGTGGATGGCGACACACCACCTGAAGCTCAACCTGGACAAAACCGAGCTACTGTTCCTCCCGGGGAAGGGTTGCCCGCACCGAGACCTGTCCATCACCATTGATGATGCCGTGGTGACGCCAACTCGGACCGTGAGGAATCTGGGTGTGACCCTGGACGACCAACTGTCGTTCTCAGCAAACATTGCATCGGTCACACGCTCCTGCAGATTCCTCCTCTACAACATCAGGAGGATTCGCCCCTTCCTCACTGAGGAGACGGCGCAGGTGCTCATCCAGGCTCTGGTCATCTCCCGCCTGGACTACTGCAACTCACTACTTGCCGGAGCCCCGGCATCGGCCATCAGACCTCTGGAGCTTGTCCAGAAAGCGGCAGCACGTCTGGTGTTCAATCGCCCCAAGTTCTCCCACACAACTTCCCTTCTCCGTTCTCTACACTGGCTCCCTGTAAGAGCTTGCATCCAGTTTCAGACTCTGGTGCTAGCCTACAGGGCAGTGAAAGGAACAGCTCCTTCCTATCTCCAGGCCTTGGTCAAGCCCTACACCCCCGCCCGACCACTTCGCTCTGCTGCCTCGGGGCGATTGGTTGCCCCGTCGCTCAGAGGTCCCTGCGGCCGATCCACCCGGTCACAGCTTTTTTCTGTCCTGGCCTCTCAGTGGTGGAATGAACTCCCCACTGACGTCAGGACAGCAGAGTCGCTGCCCATCTTTCGGCGCAGGCTGAAAACTCACCTCTTCAAGAAGCACTACCCTGAGCCTTCCTCGTAGCACTTATTGCATTCGTATTAGTTGTTGCACTTACGGTATTCGTATCAGTTCGCTGCACTTATTGAATTCGTATTCGTTTACTGCACTTATCCTATTCGTAGTAGTTTGTAGCACTTATTATGTTCGTATTAGTCTGTTGCAATTATTGTTTTCGTAGTAATTTGCCTCTGCACTATACTTTTGCTCTGGTTTATGCTTTTAGATGCTTGTTTAAGAAAGGACATGCACTTATGACTTCTGGTGACGAGTAGTTCTCTTGAATACCTATGTTGAATACACTTCCTGTAAGTCGCTTTGGATAAAAGCGTCTGCTAAATGACTGTAATGTAATGTAATGTGTCATCCTCGCCGTTGACACTTTCGATATCGTCGTCACCTTCCACATGCTCTCCTTCCTCCTCCTCATCATCCTCATCGTCGTCCCTCTCTTGACTCTTCACCTGCAGGTTGAATGAGCGACAGATGATTTAGTGATGAATTATTTATTGTTGCATTTAAAACATCTCACATGCAGCTACAATATATCTGCAATAATTCGATATATCAGCCTGGGTGGTTTTTCTTGTAGCTCTTCTTTTTTTTTCTTTTTTTTTTTTTTTTTTTTTTAATTGGGGAGTTATCAAAATCTTCCAGCCTATTGCATATTAAAATACCCATCTTTAAAATTGACTTTTGTCAGACCGATAATTCAAAACCCGAATGATTACTACTACAAATGGTATTAAAAAAATAAAATTAAAAAAAGCAGTAAATTCTAATATTCTAGAAGCTAGAACCAGCAAATGTTCTGCTTGATATTTTACTTAAATGATAAATATGAATATTAAAAATGGTTAGAAATACATTTACTGTAGATTGAATGATCATTTTTACTTTTTTTAAAGCCACGCTAACTTGTGGTTTTTATCGGGAGAAGCACAGCTGTAACGTTGTTGTATCAGAGTTGTTGGGACTGACCTGTACATGTCTCCAGCTGAGCGTTTGGTGGTTTTTGACCTGTGTGGTTTGGGTTCTCCAGCCAGATTGATGTCTGAGGAGAGAACAGATCAATGAGAGATATGCAGGGGACTTCAGATCTGATCCCTCTAACTATCAAGCCGTTTACAAGATCAAATTATTTGACTTTAGGACAAATTTAAAAAATGTATTATTAAAATAAACTAACCAAGAACTGAAGCACACATGTTGAAATGATTAACAATGCATACATTCCAAGTTTTACCAGCACTAGAACATCTTGTTCTTTGCTGATCATGTATCTCCTTTGATTTATTGCTGAAGGTTTGTCCAACACAAACTTGAATGTGTGATGTGGAAACCTGAAACCTCCTTTCTGTTAAGTACTGTAGGAGACATCTTGTGTCCAGAATTGAGCTTGTGAAAATATTTACATTCTCAGAGATTGTGGAAGTGACGTATTGAGCAGATGTAATTTCAACAATTTAGTTAGTAATTACATTTTTTGTGGTAGAATAATAGCAGACACATTACTCAAAGCAGATTTTTTTGTAGTTGCAGCCTAAAGCTAAATCTTTGAGTTAAAGGTGCACAAAAACTTTACATTTCTGAGCTGCAGCCTTGAAAGACGAATTAGTAATACAAGTGTGTAAAATGTGTTTTTATATAATCGACAGCTTTGCCTCCATTGTCTCCTACTGCAGAGGATCCATTCTAGAGGACAGAAACCCACCAAAGGGTTTAAAGGGAAGGCCTTTTCAAATACTGCAAGTATGTTTTTTTCCCCTCTTGAGACACTTCTCTGCTATTTGCTTTTTTCTTGTGTGAGGTACTTGTCAATTTTACCTCATGATGCCTGAAATAATACTCACCTCAATCAGGAAAAATAACCCTTACTATTAAACATATGCAACCTGTGACAAAGTTAAATAATAAGCGTTGTTTGACAGGGTCACAAGCTCTCAAGGTAGGAAACCATTGTCCTTCCCGTTAAAATTCATATACAGTCATGAAAATATCTTAAAAACAAAATCCTTACCAAGTACTTGCCCGACAATCATCCTCCCGTCCTCCCCGCCGACGGCAGACCGGGCGTTTCTCTCGTTGGCGAACTGAACGAAGGCGAAGCCCTTGTGCACAGAGCAGCCCACGATCTTGCCGTATTTGGAGAAGATGGCCTCCACATCGGCCTTGGTGACCAGCAGGGTGTTGAGGTTTCCGAAGTCGTTCTTGTTGGTGATGTTGCTGCGTTATCAGCAGGCTTTCCTGTGAAATTAAACCATTTGAATAAAAAGAGATAGAAAAATGGTGCCGATGACAAAAGGAGAAAACCACATAAGTGATCAGTTGATGACAGAGACGTGTCCAAACCCGTCCTTAATGTGATGCTTTGCCATTAGTCTTTGCAATAAGTGTAGCTGCATAATATTATTCTCTTCTAATTTGATGATAACCAATGTCCCAGACAGTCTAAATTCGGCACCACATTGTAGCAACATACAAATCAAATGAAGCATAGTAAGTGTCCACATTGAGGCATGAAACTAACTCCAGAAACATGCAGACCTGAATGTTTGTGGGATCATCATGACTGACTATTTAAATTCATTACATTTATTAAGTTGTAGTCCTAACCAAAAAGAAAGCTGCATTCACTTAGAACTAAAGTCACAGTGGCATTCAACCCTTTGAGTTGGAAAGTTATTACCTTTAGCATATTTCTAGTATATGATTATTTCTATTGATATTCTTATTCAGCTGTTCAGGAGGTGCAACATTAGCCTGATTTAAAAGCTGGGCTCCAGCATGCTACTGCACAAAATATTCAAGGACTTTTGAGTGACATTTAGTGTCCTGCATGGTTCATTTCAAAGATTAAATATAGGCGACACATAATCGTAGTTAATCACGTGTTGTGAATTGATGACATATTGTGTCTTTACCACAGGATGTTAACCTTCACCTCCAACTGAGTGACAGAAATAGGAACAGGTTTTGTCCCTCTATCACAGAAGGTAAGGCAGGGCTTTTCAAAATGATATTTTCAGCGTCATCACGTTCCAGCAAGTCTAACTCCCCATTAACTCAAAATATTGGGAGTGTATTGGTGCTTTTTTTTTTACAGTACTAAATTATGGTTGATGGTTAGGCAGGCAGAAACAATTACTTTTCATTTCACTCCGCAGGAGAACTTGCACTTTATCATTTAGCTGTAATGCCCCATTTCAGACCACTAGAGGTCACCATTTCAGCTATACCACAATATAATCTTATATTTGCTGCCTGCTGTATATCACACAATAAAAGATCTCAATTTGTAAAGCACTAATATCAAATAAATTTGTATTCACTAAAAATAAAGTTCTCTTCTGGTACTGAAGAGCGAACCAGTCGTACCCTCATTATCATATATTCTCCTTAAAGACTGGGTCCTAAAAATGTTATTAGTGTCGCCAAATACATTTGAATAACTTTCTAGTCTTTTTTTACCATTCATATTTACAGTAAACCTGTGAGCCACATGAGGGAGCCTGCATGTTCATTTTCTTATGATAAATGTAGCTTTTTTTTCTAACATTATATTTAACTGATGACTAAAAACTAAAAGAAAAGAGTGAGATAGCCTGTTAACGCCGCCTAATTTTTAGGTATTTACAGGTGTCTATGTTTTAGATCAGTGGTTCTCAAATGGGGGTACGTGAAGGCACTCCATGGAGGGACTACGTGAGATTTTTAAAAAATATATTTAAAATTAGCATCCATTCACAAATACTTTAAAAATAGTTATTTTATAAATATTCAATAAAATATAAGTGTAAGTTCATGAACTGAATTCAATGCAACAATGCAATCTTCAGTGTTGACAGTTTAATAAATGAAACACTGATGGCAGAGCGCTGTGTATTACATCTTTTTTTCAACCAAAAATTCTTTGCACTGGTTAGGGGGTACTTGGCTGAAAAAATATTTCACAGGGGGTACATCACTGAAAAAAGGTTGAGAACCACTGTTTTAGATAACATGCATGAAAGGGAGTAGTGATTCATCAAACGTAAATCGCTTTGAAAAGGCTGTAGAAATGGTCAGGAGCATTTGTTTACTCACTAATTCGCTCATTTACGAATTCAGTTATAGGTTTATTGTGAATTGGATCGCCTTGGTTTGCCATTTCATGAATTCGGTACCCAGAGAAAAAGTTTGTGAAACACCGTTCTAATAGAAAGAAGTGAGGATGTGAGTACTCAGTGAAGCCCAGAGCCTTGTGTGAATTCAATAGGCCTACAGCAAACATGAAAACAGAAGTGGCAAAAGGTAGAGAGGAGAGGAAAGAAGGCAGAGACTCAGATAGAGGGACGAAAAGGGAAGATCATGGAACAATCGACGAGGAAAGAGGAAAGAGGACGGAGAGAGGAGAGGAAGTGAGAGAGACAAAGAGCATGAACACGGCCATGGAAGATCTCGACCTAGATCCAAGGTGCTGCTGGAAGACGGCCTCAATATTTAGTTTGATAGAAGTTATTTGTGGCATTTTTTTTATATGAATTCACATCATCACATTAAAGGTTAGGTTTGGATTGTTTAAAGTCCAACAGAAACTGACAAGGATTTTTTGCTGGCTCGGCTATCAAGAATAATGTTTTTCAGATTTCCTCAGAACTAAATGTAAACTAAAGTAGAAGATGAGTTTTTAGATCTCCATCTCTCGTTTAACTGTGAATAGCAGGAGAACTTTGCATCAAAAACCTGGCCAGTTTTTAGCAACGTTTAGACCGTAGTCTAATGAGAAACATGATTGATTACATTAAATTGAAATCATTGAATTGCTTTCAACTTCTTCAGGGGATTATGAAAGAAAAAGGTAGTGGACTGCTCGGTTAATTCATCCTGAAGAAGAATTTAGCTTAGCTGTAATACTCTCATTTTACATTTTGGCATGTTAATTATAATATACACAAATGTTATTGCATGTATTCGGGTAGAAGAAGTCCAAACCGATTATTTTAATCGTGAGTGAAAACGGTTTCTGTTTCAAAAGTTTTTTGTTTTGTTTAAAACACGTCCAAAATTTGTAGGGGGCGATAAGTTGCATTTATCGACTTTTGCATCGGTCTTTTTGGATACTACCACTACAGTTCGCCTGACTCAGACATTTTAAAATGTTACACATGTACATACAGAAGGAGTTTCATAATCTGTCTTTTTTGCTGCTGAAAGCTGAAACTCTAATTGTTTTTATTTTTTTTCCCAAAGCATTTGTAAATTAATCTGTAGAGCGGATTTCCCGCAAAATCTGACCTAGATGCAAATGATGTTAATTACAGTGCAGATGCTGCTAATATTATGTTAATGACACTTTTTGATGTTGTGATGAACCTAAAACATTTAAATATATATAAATATTGGTCTCTGTTACTTTCTATAGTTCTGATGTTTCAGGGTTAAACTAGATACTTTTCCCCCCAAGTCCATATTGTGCCTTTCCTGTAGACATACTGTGTTTATTCGTTTTATTTTAATTTTTTATTTCACTTTAAGAACCAATATGAGTTCTGAACAGGAGAAAAACAGGATTTTTTTTATTGAGTTGTTATATTTCAGGTAATACAAAAACATCAAGGAATATTTCCTGTTGTTTTTCTTAAAATTACCTGTTAAAGCTATACTGTACGATTTGAGAGAGCTAGCATGATTTGAAATTAGCTTCTCTTCGGAGTTCCGTTTAACTCCTCCCCCACCCTTCAGGACTCCCTGACCCCACCCCTCGACACAGAGCCGTGCACGAGCGCTGCTGCTACTTAGCAACCAGGTAGCTACGCTGCCGCTGCCTCATTGAGCGAGAGCTGAGCTAACGGTCGGCTGCGTTTCTCTACAAACTAGGATGTCTCATTCACCGGTAAGAACACACCTAATATTATAATATTATAATGCTAAATGTTTAAAACAAACATGATGAGGCCTACTTTTACTGTTAGTAGTAGTACTCACAGCCGTCAGGCTAGCTCATAAGCACAGATTGACTGGTAACAGTAAAGAAAAAGTTCACAGTTTACTTACACACATATTTTGTGTAGTATATTACACTTTATTTATCATTCATTGTTTTGCTTGTCAGAGTTCACAAGATGAGAGTTTTTTGGGCTCTGACTATGACAGACAGTTACTATGACAACAACGCTTTCTTTGCCCTCCGTGAACGCGCTCAGGCCGGCTCAGGCTCGTACACAGAGGGGAGAGAACGCGCAGGCTTGTGATTGGTTCTTTAGATTCGGGTACAATGTCTCCGATTGGTAAGCATTTTAACAGGTTTATAGCCGATACAGAATTCGTTTTTGTTTCGCTTCTTTTTCATTGCCCATAAGTTATTTATTGCTGTCAGGATGTAAAAACCAATTTCAACAACATATTAAAAAGTGCATATCACTGGAAACCATACAGTATGCCTTTAAAGACAAATTTCAGTCGGTGCACTTTAACCAGGCCTTGCCTTTTTTGTGTCAAGTTTAATGTTTTATGTCATTTTTTTATGTTTCTGGAATATTGCAGAGCAGTGGTCCACTTTGTTTATATTTATCACTGGTGACTGCTTTTGTCTCATATTTTATACTTTCACTGTATTTTATTTCATATGGGCAAATGTATTATTTCCTATGGTGCTGGTTTCTTAATGAACAAATAAATTATTAGTTACTGGAATGTGATGCTTTTTTGGCTTTTTGGATTTTGAACGACACTTCTTATTTTCTACTCTCTTCTGCTCTTCACTCAACTGAACAAAGAAGCTATTTGCTTCTAAAGTTGACCACAATTTAAACTATTTGATTAAATGAGTCAACAAACTCACATGTACATTAAAGTATATTAACGCTTGATTTTAACATTATTTATCTATGCAAAATATAAAAAAAGAACTGTCCGGTTTTCAGACTTTCAGAAGAGATGCATGAAATCATTTTTGTGGGGCTTTCGGTTATAACAGGTGATCACCACTGGGGGGTAGAAGAGAGTTGATTAAAGGTCTAAAACTGGTAGTTTCATCGAGTACGGTTATTCTCAACACCTAGTAGTTGCCAGGGGGAACATGGAAAAACAGTTGAGTAACTCAAGTAATTTGACAAAATAGAAATTACAATTTGATTTATACAAAAAGTTGTTACACCTGAACTTTACATGTTGTGTACTGAGAAAACACTTTTTCAATTCAATTCAGTTTATTTTGTATAGCCCAAAATCACAAATTACAAATTTGCCTCAGAGGGCTTTACAATCTGTACACCCTCACATCGGCACAGGAAAAACTCCCCTAAAAAAAAAACCAGGATGGACAGAATGCAATAGATGTCATGTGTACACGATGAACTACGACTACTTATAAAAGCAGCAATGATTATAGTGGAATTAAAATAATGATATAGGAAATAGTATTATTAATGTGACTAATAATAATAATGGAAGTAGCAGTGGGTGTCAGCCGGGTCACAGCAGGAGGCACGACCACAGTCCAGGGACCACAACGATTCGTGGAAACCTGCAAGGCGAGAAAGCAAAAAGGGCTTCAGGGTGGAAGCAAAGCTAATATGTGTAATGGTACAGGTAATAGTAATAGTAATGTGACTAACAATAATGGTAGTAGCAGTTGGTGTCAGCAGGGCCACAGAAGGAGGCATGACCACAGTCCAGGCAGGTACAGCCACGATTTATGGAAACCTGCGAGGCGAGAAAGCACAAAGACTCCAGGGTAGAAGGAAAGCCAATAAGTGTAATAGTATAGGGAATAATAATAGTAATGTGACCAATAATAATAGTGGTAGTAGCAGCAGACTGCGACTCTGCTTCCTGGTCTGAACTCTGGGTTGTCATGGATTAGGTCCACTAATAAACTGGGTCAGATTTCTAGATATGAGATCCGCTCCATCCAAAGTAGGATGAATGCCGTCTCTCCTAATCAGACCAGGTTTTCCCCAGAAAGTTTGCCAATTGTCTAAGAAGCCCACATTGTTTGCAGGACACCACCTCGACAACCAGCGGCGGAATGATGACATGCGGCTATAAACCTGAACTTTACATGTTGTGAACCATATTAGTTGAGCATGTTACAACCCGGCTCTCAGGCTGCAACATGAAGGAGACAAGACGGGTGTAAATCTAATAAATAGGTACATTTATTTAACAAATACTATTAACAAATCACAATAACTAAACAAAGCCAACAAAACAGCAGCTGGGTCAGCCAACATTTGCTAATGAGCGCTAAACACAAACAGGTAAGGCTCATGAGAATCTAATTAGTTTTCAGTCACTAGTCCAAAATTAACATTTGCTCTACTGTTCACTTGCCCATGCGAGCAAAGATGGAATAAACTTTAGCTTTTGGTGGCGAAGCAAATTTGCATCTTCTCATTTGCTTGTAGTTCGCCTTTAGTGAAAGTTCACCACAAATAACACCTCGGGCAGGCAGTAGTCTACAGAGGCCCATTGATTACAATCCTGTTTTTGCACAGAACATGTAAATAACACAACCATTTGAATTTCAAATTGCTCAGTATCACACACTGATCAAATGTGAATGAGCTCTTTATGATGAACCAATTCACTCCCATCACATCTTTAACTCAGCATCACTGTTTACAGCACTCACACACATTTGCTTCAGGAAAGGCTTTTTCCTGAAACACTACTTTGTACTTTCTGAACAATATCTCTCTTGTTAAGCCTTAATGTTTTTAGATAAAATCACATTTTGGGTATTCAGAATAAGTTTTAATGAAGCTGCTTTTGGTATTTTAAAAATCAATATATTTGAATTTTGCTATCTGTATGTCATCAATAAATGAAACAACAGGAAGGGTCTCATAACTTCATTATTTCTAACATAACATCTTTGGCCAGGACTGCAGCTTAAGCATTTAAATGTGTGGTCCTTGTAACTTTATTATAAAATGGACAGTTTTGTTCCACTATCAGAACTGTTTCTGATGCACTTCAAAATATTAGAATTTTCCTTATTCTAACTCGTCAAACAGCAAGCATATACCTCAGATTATATTGTTGCATACCATATCCATAGATCAAATCTAAAAGTTGGTAAAATATAATAAAAAAAAATCTAATGTGGTCTATATTGTAAGTAGCTTTTACTCATAATAGTCCTATAAATAGCGACTTTTGTCATTTTCTTAAATCATTTCTTAGCATAAGCAGGTTAAGTTTGGACTTCTAGTTGAGAAGGACACTGTAGTACTTCATCTACTCCTACATGTTGCCACATTGAATACATGATACCAAGTACTTTGTCCTGAATTGTAAAGGCACATACAGTGGGTACGGAAAGTATTCAGACCCCTTTACATTTTTCACCCTTTGTTTCATTGCAGCCATTTGCTAGAATCGAAAACCTCCTCCAGAGTGCTCAGGACCTCAGACTGGGCCGAAGGTTCATCTTCCAACAAGACAATGACCCGAAGCACACAGCTAAAATAACAAAGGAGTGGCTTCGGAACAAGTCTGTGACCATTCTTGACTGGCCCAGCCAGAGCCCTGACCTAAACCCAATTGAGCATCTCTGGAGAGACCTGAAAATGGCTGTCCACCAACGTTCACCATCCAACCTGACAGAACTGGAGAGGATCTGCAAGGAAGAATGGCAGAGGATCCCCAAATCCAGGTGTGAGACACTTGTTGCATCATTCCCAAGAAGACTCATGGCTGTACTAGCTCAAAAGGGTGCTTCTACTCAATACTGAGCAAAGGGTCTGAATACTTATGACCATGTGATATTTCAGTTTTTCTTTTTTAATAAATTTGCAAAAATTTCTACATTTCTGTTTTTTTCTGTCAAGATGGGTTGCTGAGTGTACATTAATGCAAAAAAAAACTTTTTCGATTTTAGCAAATGGCTGCAATGAAACAAAGGGTGAAAAATGTAAAGGGGTCTGAATACTTTCCGTACCCACTGTATACTATACAGAGAATGAGAGGCTTTTTTGCTTCCTGGATTGCACACCTTCCAGGTAGACAGTGATGTGAAGGCCACTCCTTCTGCAGGATGCAGCAGAAAGCCCCTTTCCACCTCCTGCATCACCACCCGGAGCATCAGCTCTGACGTTTTCTGATATAAATCATTCCCGCAGGGATCATACGCACACAGACGAGCAGAAACGGCTGAACAAAGAACATTTCTGCTGTTAAACACTTGACTTTCACAGCTCAGGTGAGTCTTTGGGAAAACTTAATTTTTTTCTGTCTGAGTGATACTTTTAAAAATAAAATTAGCTAATTTTTCATTATTATTTGAGGATAATTGCAAGAATTGTAAGTTATAGTAGCTGGATGATTTTAAAGATAGCAATCTATTTTGCAGTGTGACTTGAAGGACTTTCTTACTGTTCAAAATACGATGATTTAAGAAGAGTTTATTTTTCCTGAAGGACAAAACTGATGTATTCTGGTTTACAGATTATCTAAAATTTTGAATAGTTTCAATTGGAAGTTTTCTGTCTCAAAAGAAGGCAAGTTGCTAGAGTTTCTATATTTCTTTTTACATTTTTGTAGTTATTCAAATGTTGCTTATGTGATTTTGTGGTTGGTATAGCTGTATTTATAAATTCAAATGTATGACTACAGAATGCTGTTTTTGCAGAATTCAACATCTTTTCACTAAACCAAATGTGTTTTCCAAGTAGAAATACAAACATATGCTTTGTGATAACTGTGCTTAAATTAGATGTTTTTAATGCAATCGATAATGAATATGATGAGAATTTGAATGTCTCTAAGATTGCTTTCAAAACAGACTCAATATTAATTCAGTTTTTTGTTTATTTACTATCTTTGTTTTAAGAATGGAACGTGGATTGATCCTGTTGGTTGCAGCTCTGGTCGTCTATGTCTCACCGAGTGTCGACGGAACGGCTCATTTGTCATTTTCCAATGATACACAGGTTGGATTTCTTTCACTCTAATCATATCGGTGTAAATCAACAAAACACCTGCTTGACCTTGTACTTTAAACAGTTAATGTATTTGTTTAAGGACCATTTTCAAAATGTCTGCTTTAGAATTGAAAGTAAGATAATTTACCTACAAAGCTGACATTTAGAGTAAAACAAAAAATAACAAGCTATGTTTTTTCTTCTTCTTTATATTTCAAAGGTTTATAAAAAAGAAAGTCCAAATTAATTTAAATGTAACAGCTAATGTCTGGGTCTTTTAAAGCTTTAAACTGATGATAATTTTTAGTTAATATTGCACTATCAAAAAGCTGGCACATTTCCAGTGTTTGGATCCTTTTCCAGGATCCTATACTTAAATGCATAACTTTGCTAAACTAAAACCTCGCAAATATGGTTCTGGTTTTAAAGGGCTACTCCAGCAATTCAGGATTACACCTCCATAAGGTCGGGGAACTCACAGCGGACATAATCCTTTTTAAAAAAATGATTTATGCAGCAGAGGCCAAGATATTCTGAAGAATAGTCCCTAGCATGGGGCCAGATCCTAAAAACGCTGTATCCTACAATTCCCATAATGCATCTCAGACGTTATACAACAGGCTGAGTAGTATTCATCACAATGTGTAAACTCAAGTTCATGTGTAAAAATGGTGGCAAAGTCCAGATAACTCATTTTGCTTGAGCAGCCACTGGTTGACAATTCTATGCAATGTCTTCATTTTTAGTACATCAAAACAAATAAAATGCAGGATTAGCAAGATATTGTGACTCATCATGATTAAACCTCACTTCTCAAGGGTCAGAAAAAGTTTAGAAAATAAAAGATTTCAGCTTTATTAGCTGTACAAAATATTTTCATAGCCAGCCTGGAAACCAAGAATTTAGTCCATTGAAAGGATAAGCAGGTGATTCTAGCCCTTATTTCTGTTTGTGTTTCTACCAGGTAAACATCACTCGAGCCGGTTGTGGAGTCAACAAACTGTGTGTAGAGACACCAAAAGATTGCGATCCCACTGGAGAAAGCAGCTGTCTGTTTGCATCCGTGGTTACCAGCGACCCAATGCCTCCCAACGGCACCGAACTGTCCATCGAACTCAGAGGAGACTCCAGCGGATACATCGCACTGGGCCTCACTGCAAATGCCACAAAGGTAAACACACACACACACACACACACACACACACACACACACACACACACACACACACACACACACACACACACACACACACACACACACACACACACAATATTCAAACATAATTTTGCTAAGATTGACACATAAATGAATCTCATGTCCCTTTTAAGCAGTAAAAGACTTCAAAATATGTGACTTTATACAAACAGTAGACAGGTATGACTCCCCGAAAAAAGGACGCTGGTTTCCAGAGTAGAGAATCCTTTTGATATGAGTCCAAAGAACACAGTGTATTATCACTTCATCTTCCCTGTTAGGCAGCCATTGTCTTGTAATGTCAAAACTTTTCCTCTTAACAAACAACAAAATGCAAATAAATACCAGTTTTATGATACTATACCAGTTAGTTTACAGGTCTATGACATCAGACAAACATCATTATACAGAATACACTATCATATAAACCCTGTTATGTCCAGGCTCCCGGCAAAAGATTATTTATACTTTTATTGGCCCAGTTCATCAGTGACAGACCACCTCAATGCAAACACCTGTTAAATATGACCATGTGACATTTAATGACTTTATACAATATTGATTTAGTTGATAAGGAGATCCTGAATAGTCCATCAAACAACGAGACAGTGTTTGTATTATCTTATACTGAAGGCTGTAAAGTATACATCATTGTGTCTATCATAAGTTTCCCAAAGAAGGCTCCACTTCTCTCTCTGCCTATACATCGAGGAAACGTGAAGACCATTATGATATTTTCTGTATAAATAAAATGGACTTTGAGGATCCAGCCCCTGAATTGGGACATAGTGTGAAAAAAATATTTGTTCAGCATGTTTAAGGAAGGCAACAGGTGCTATATGGCTGCTATGTTTTAACAGAAAAGTAATAAACAGGTATCTTATTACTGGGTATTGCAATTAATTAAAAAGGAATACCATTTTTGGATGTTTCACCTGCTGTCATTTAACTTTACCGAAATATTGCAATGTTTGGTGCATCAAAATTCAGATTTGAACCAAAAGGAAAAACCAACCAACAAGCAGGCAAAACACCTATTATCAGATAAGTTTTCACTTTTAAAATTACACATTTATAATGACCTCCCAGCACTTGTGCATAGCTTTGAGACTGACCCAGTCAAATCACTTATCATGCTAGCAGCTAACTAGCATAGTAGTTGGATAGGGCGGGCAAGATATTACGTCAGCAGCTAGCATCTGTGGTTCAATGAATGTGACTTATCATGAAATGAAGGTTAAAAAGCGAAATATTTCAGATAAAACATACTAAAGTAAAGATCCCAACAAAGCAACTGCCAATATTCAACAATGTTTCTGTAACTGTACAAATAGCCTTTGAGACCTATTTTAGTTTCTGTTGTAGCTGCATTGTTTTACTGATGAGATGAGATTATAATCTTCCAATATATATATTTGTGCTTAGTGTTGGCATCCCGTGAGCATAACATGTGGTAAAAGGTTCAACCTGGACAGAAAAATTAAAACTTTCACGTACAAATTGGATTTATTAATTATTAAATTTAAAGTCCTTGACATTCTGCTCCTATAGTGACAATACATGAAAAAATATTCTTCACAGCAACAAGACAGGATTTCTAAATGTGTGGAAGCATATTATGCAATGACTTTCCAAAAATATGTGACACCTTGACAAAAACACAAAATACTTGCAACAGGGAAGCGGACACAAAAGACATATTGCACAATGAAAATGCCCAAAAACACCACAGGTGAACACAGAGAAAACAAGACGAGTCGGAAACTAAACTCTACTATTGCATCACTTTATTGGGTTATTTCCAGCCTCAAAATGACTGTTGGAATTTCTCATTGTGGTCATCTCCAGGTAGTTATTTCACCCTTTCACCACTATTCATTTTTCCTCAGGGTACCACCATGCTCTTTATTTGCGCTCAAAACAACTCAGACAGTGGGAGGTTCTTCTTCAGGACAATGCAGAGAAATAACACTGACGATGCGCTCACTGCAACTGAGACGGTGAGACCTCATATTTACTGTCTTATAGACGGATGTTAGCATAGATAAATGTAATGTTCATGTTACATGAAACAAGTGGTTAACAGAAAATCAAATACAAACTTACATCCAAAAATACGTACAGCTGATTCATTTAGGATTTTTTTAAATTGCTTATGCTAACAATAAAACCAAATTTTCCAAATTAAAAACACAGTCTAATGAATGCACTTATTGATCAGATACTTAACAAACCTGTAGGTTCAGACGGGGTTATTTCCCATTGATTCAATTGTCACAAGTTAAAATAAACTTGCAGAGAAGAGATTTTTAAGACATCTGGCCATGACAAGTCTGTGTTTTAATTATGTTGTTATAAAAACACATAACTCCAACATCTCCCATATTCTGGTTCAGATCTGGTGTCTGTGAAGGCCAAAGCATATAATTATATTGCATTAGATAAGTTTATATTCAGGTTTTTTACTGAACTTTTCACCTATCTGTATGTAATCAAATGAAAGAGTTCCGTGTTTAAAGTGCTGATAAGAATCTGCTGAACAATAACCTTTTAGTAAAGGAGCTTTCATTTCTTCATCTTAAGCACACAGCCTTAAAAACAACAAAAGACAGTAGATCTATCTAAGATAAGTTTTAAGTAACTGTGTGTCGGTTTTCTTAACCTACTGAAATTAATGGAAACTAAAGACCCAAATACATAATTTGTATGTAATGGATTTAACAGTAATCCAAGAAAAAAAATGTAAAAATGATCCTTTACATCCTCAAAGACAGAGTACTGACAACATTGGACCATAATTGAGAAAAATAACAAATTTCTCAAACTCACGTGAGGCAAAATGTGTTATTTAAAATGTTTTCTGTGTGTAAATAAGTTTTATTTGCTTTTGCTTAAACTTTCCTGTATTTTCTTCTTATTTTACCTCACCATGACATACTTTATGTCACATTGCTTTTCTAGACTGTAAAAGAAATCCGTGGCATGGTTAATGGAAGTGTGATCAAGTGCGAGTTCAAGGTCCCAAACGTGAACGCCTCCAACACCAAAAGCAGCCATGCCACCACCGTCTCCGTCCTCCTCGGGACCGGGCCTGTTGACGGGGTAAGTGGACACACGGCAACACACATTATACATTAAAATATACGTTTGGTTCACAGCATGATTTACATGAAGAAACCTGGATTTTTAAAATATATATATTTGAAGTTACACAGCATTTGTTGTTTTTGATCATGTATTTCCTCCTTACACTGTAACCAAGGTTTACTTTATGTTATGTTGGAAAGTATCTATATACATTTTTGATCTTAAAGCTAGGGTGGGCGATTTTGGAGAAAACAGCCGTTGAGATTCCTGTGCTCTCTGGCCTCTCCCTACACTGTAACCATGTGAATTCAGTTACATTGATAGGAAGACGAAACACCATTCCGATTCCTTTATGTTATTGGTCCAGCGGTGGCAATTTTTGGGTGCGGCCCACAGAGGCAGGGGAGAGCAAAGTTAAGCAGATATTCTCAGAGCACTTCATACATTAGCTGACTGGCTATTAGGACAGTTTTGCCAAATATTACAGTAAAGAAATTACCCACCCTAGCTTTAAGTACAATGTTGAGGTACTTGTATTTAACTTGAGTCCTTTCTTTTATTTCACTTTATATTTCTTCTCCTCTACAGTTCAAAAGGAAATATTGTACTGTTTACTCCACTACATTTTGGAGTAAACAGTATTTTGTCATATATTTTAAAAACCCAGCAGTATATACAATGAGCTGAAACGATTACTCCAACTTTGACGTTTTATGTCTTTTCCTTTTAATCATAAAAATGTATTTTAGAATTTGAAGGTTTGCACTAGTGGTTGTGAAGGTTTGGGCTCTGGGTAGTTGTGACAGCATTTCTCACTAATTTCAGAATTTTTACAAACAGACCAATCAATTGATTAATCTAAAAAAATAATCAGCAGATTCATGAAAATAATCCTTAGTTGCAGTCCTTTACAAAATAATTCAAAATGAGCTCCACCTCAACCAACTACAACAGTTTAATCCTGCTTTTATATTAATGCATATGTAATAATAATCTAATGATATGACATATAATATTAACAGTCTGTTAATACATTAAGTACATTTTCAGGATGATACTTTAATTTAAGTAACATTTTCAATAAGAACTTTTACTTCTTACATTTTTTTACAGTGTGGTATTAGTAGTTATACTTAAGTTTCTGAATAATTATTCCATCACTGATTTTAGAACATAAAGTATACATTTAATGTACAAACAAAAAAAGTTTTTCCATTATAGGAGGGTGACCTTAAATTGAAAAATAACCTTTACTGTATGTTTTTTCATGTCAATACAAACGTATTTAACACCACATTACTGGAATAAATGCCAAAAGAATCTTGTTTTTATACTGTGTGCATAAATAAAAACAATAAT
Source organism: Anoplopoma fimbria (assembly GCF_027596085.1). NCBI lineage: Eukaryota > Metazoa > Chordata > Actinopteri > Perciformes > Anoplopomatidae > Anoplopoma > Anoplopoma fimbria. The sequence continues at coordinate 5,499,212 of NC_072451.1, read as the reverse complement.
ATCCTCACAGCTTCTTATCCCCAGAGATACAGATGGATTTACTGCTTCCTCTTTCAAACTGACATCTCTATACTTCAACTGTAAATGTTTATTTTATTTCACCCACACGGCCGTCCATGAGAACATCACTAACCTCCCACTGCTCTGTCCGCTTCATGTCTCCACTCAGATGTTCCCGGTAAGTTCGACGTCTCACTGGACAGCGGCCCTCTGGCCCTCTCCAACCCGGCCAGCAACATCCCCACAACAATGCCCAACAGCGCTGGAGCTGTCCAGCCTCACGGTAAACAAACACACTGCTGTTTTATATTTTCTCTTTAGGTTTAGGTCTTCAGATGCTCAGGTTCAGAGGGATTTAGTGTCCTAATAACACATTTGAGGGCAATCCAGAACAGCAGTAACTAAATAACGAGAGATGGAGGAACCATTTTATTTAATGGGTCCTAGACAAAACAGATATGTCATTTTGAATTCATAGGAAAGTTCCTTTAAAATAATGTAATTTGGTGTTAATTATGCAGGAAAATGTCGTCAAAACAGTTTCACTTCAGGGTCCATTTAGTAGTTGTTCTGGAGCTTTCGATCAAATGGAGTTTGTCAAGTTGTCAAGGAAATTGATATATGATCAAAATCTCCAATAAAACACGAATTATAAATATTGACTCTGAATGCAGTTTATATATATATATATATATATATATATATATATATATATATATATATAGATATATACATAAACTATATAAAAAAATATATATATATAAACACTGCTTCTGTACCTTGGTTATAATTATTACAAAAACACACATTTACCTCTGGTGGAAGCCATGCAGATAATTTGGGTTTTATTTGTTTTTGAGATAATTATCAATTTCTTCCTCCACCTAATTTCCTCTGTGGTGCTCAAAATGTTACAACATGTCCAGAAGTAATGTCTTGTATACTCTGGGTAACCCTAAGACCTCTTCCACAAACAAACCTCCGTTCATCCATTGGTGATATTAAGGTGGAGGTTTAAAAATCTCAGAGACGGATATCTCAAAACATCTAATAAAACCCCAAAAGAACAACAGATTTTTGTCACTGCATTGAGCCGCCATGTCATTAAAGAATAAACAGAAGAGGACGAACAAACAAACATTTTGTAATAAACACCCTTTGTCTCTTTCCTCACCAGCTGTTCTGCTCCTGCTGAGCGTCCTCACTCTGTCAGTCATGCTGAGAGCCTGAGAGAAGGAAGTTAAGGCTTGTTGGATACAATGAAGACAGAACAAAAGTGTCTTCATTGTATAAAGTGTTTTTACAGAACTTACTTAGACATGCTTCCACTATCTTTTGCACTATGTTTATACTTTAAGCTGAAACTCACTTCTTGTTGATTGAGTTACTATATAATGATACATTTTCTGCATATATATATATATATATTAAAGTTCTTGCATTTGTGTAAACTTTTCTTCCTAAACTTGCCCATCTGGCACCAAAAGCTATTTCTTCAAAATGCAATATGAAAGACTTTGGTCTGACGAGTTTGAGCGGTTTCTTGTATCCTTTATGGGAAACCCAACCAAAGAGTGGTTTTTATGTTTTGTTCTTAAAATGTGCAATGTACTGTGACTGTAAAATATCTGTTCATGGGATAACAACAAAATGTAATCTGATCTAAATTAATAATAAAGTAAAAACTATAGTTTAATTGTTTGTTGCGTCACTTCACTCACAAGATTACACTTCCTGTTATGGTACACATAAGCAACCTTGACTTTAGTGCTGCAACTAACACTTCTCAGTTAATTAATATAAAAGGAATAATACAACTTTTTTTAAAGCAGAAGACGGAGTTTCACAATAAAACCAGAAATAGGGATTGGTTTTCTTGAAAAATAGTTTGTTTTCTTTCAATTAATAAATTGATTCAGCTCTACATGACATTACCTATAGACGACACATCTTCACACTCTAGTTATACAAAGAGAGATAAAAGTTATGAAGTTGTTATATATTGTGACTTCAGATTATTTAGTTTAGTTTAGTTTTTATTTGTGCAAATAAACAAGATTAAAAAAGGCAAGAAGATTTGCATAGACATACATAGATGCACGGGTGGGACAAAAGAAACCCCGAAGGGCTTATTAAGGATGTCCACCTGACATTAAAATACAATAAGGTAAAGAAAATAAAGTAAAAGAAAAGAAAAGACAAACAAAAGTAAAATTATAGAGATAAAACCACTACAAAGTCATTTTACAAAAATGAGAATACATTTGAGTAAAAGTAAAAAAGCAAAGTAAAGATATAACTAACAAGCAAAAAGACAATACAGCATACATTCAGTTTATCATATTATCATAGGCTTTTAAAATTAGGTACATTTTAAGATATTTTTTGAAAGTAGCTAAAGATGAGTGTTTACGTAGAGTAGCTGGAAAACTGTTCCAAACGACTGGACCTCTGTCCCTAATAGAAAACTGTCCCAGATTTGTTCTGAAAAATTGCCGGTGAAGGAGATCTACAGATCTGGTCTGATGACTATGGATCTGTGACCTGGTTATAAAAAAACTGTTAAAAGAAGAAGGAAGTAAATTATTGAAAAACTGGAAAACGAAAGTGCCGATCTGAAGAGTATTCACATCATATATGCTTAGCAACTCCAGATTCCGAAATAATGGAGCACTATGAGCGTCCCAACTGGAGTTGGTTACAGATCTAACAAATTTTTTCTGTAACAGAAAAATCGAATTTACACTGGTTTTGTATGTACTAGCCCATACTATATTACCATAGGATATAAAGGGATAAATAAGGCAGTAATATAAATCCATACAAATTTTCCTTGACAGCACGTGTCTTACTCGTCTAATAACCCCAATGTTTCTAGCCAATTTATTGGACACCTGTGATATGTGTTTTTTCCAATTGAGCTTATGGTCAATAAAAACCCCAAGGAACTTAACATTGGAAACATTAGCAAGTGCATTGTTCGCCATAAAAATTGGCTGGATAGGATCGGATAGAATAATATTTTTAGGCTTAAATATCATATAAGCACACTTCTCTACATTAAGGGATAATTTGTTGAATTTGAACCAGTTATCCAGCCGATCGAGTACGCTATTCATTCGATCTATCAACTTGTGTTCATCTTTATCGGTAATGAAAATATTTGTGTCATCGGCATACAAAATAAAAAGAGCTTCATCAGATATTAAATGCAAATCATTAATATAAATAAGGAATAAAAGAGGTCCAAGTATGGAACCTTGAGGAACTCCACACTGTAGATGACTGTAAGTCGAGTTAGCTCCATTCCATACTACATACTGTTTCCTATTGAACAGATAACTTTTATTCACAACAAAAAATGTCAATCATGAGGAAAACATGCTGAAAATCTTTGGTCATTAATCCAAAACAATGTGTACTTTTTAGGGATATTTGTGCATTGAGAGATCTTAATCACTTTAGGAACTACAGGTTTAACTTCCAGAAAAGGATGAAAAAAATATACATATTTATATACATATATATTTTAAAAAGTGTAATAGACAGTGGTTTTCCTTTTAATTCCTCTAAGCTGTTGTGCCAAAGAAGGTGCTGTTTCAAATTTTTTATCTTGAGGGTAAATAAATTATAGTTGGTCTCGTTTTAAGTGTAAATTTCACTTTGTTTTCCCAAAAACACTGTGCTGTAGTTTGTGGGGGCGAAAAAAAGAACAAGAAAAGTGCTTTACATTTTAATATTTTATTGCAATTTATTCCTTTACAGTTGTGAATAGTATAAAAAAAACAGACTTTAACATACAGACACACAAGGTCAAAACAAACTCACCAATGAGGAAAAGACAAACACATTGAACCTAAAACTTCTCTTTCGTAGCTGAATTTTTCGTCCTCGCATTAAGACATGATGTCCGTCGAGCTGTTGTCTCTGAGAACATTAACAGTCTTGTGTTTCCGTCTTCTCCTGAGGGCAAGCAGCGACGCAGTAAAAAACACAAACCGAAACCCACAGCTAGTTATTCCTGGTACAGCCACACTGGACAAAAATAACAAAACAAAACTAATCGGCTTCAGGGACGATGGGACAAAGAGTGTGTGCACCATGCTTGAGAGTGTGTGTATGTGTGTGTTTGCGCTACAACACGAGTGTTAAAACAGGAGTCCGAGTTCCTACTGGAGGCTGTGTACGCTGCATGCGTTGGTGCAGTCCGCGCCTACGAGTCATCCTCGCCGTTGACACTTTCGATATCGTCGTCACCTTCCACATGCTCTCCTTCCTCCTCCTCATCATCCTCATCGTCGTCCCTCTCTTGACTCTTCACCTGCAGGTTGAATGAGCGACAGATGATTTAGTGATGAATTATTTATTGTTGCATTTAAAACATCTCACATGCAACTACAATATATCTGCAATAATTCGATATATCAGCCTGGGTGGTTTTTCTTGTAGCTTTTTTTTTTTTTTTTTTTTTTTTTTTTTTTTTTTTAAATTGGGGAGTTATCAAAATCGTCCAGCCTATTGCACATTAAAATACCCATCTTTAAAATTGACTTTTGTCAGACCGATAATTCAAAACCCGAATGATTACTACTACAAATGGTATTACATTTTATTTTTTTTAAAAAGCAGTAAATTCTAATATTCTAGAAGCTAGAACCAGCAAATGTTCTGTTTGATATTTTACTTAAATGATACATATGAATATTAAAAATGGTTGAAATACATTTACTGTAGATTGAATTATCATTTCAGCACTAATGTCATCTCTAAAAGCTTCAATGATCATTAAGGCCACAAACAAAACTGTTTTAAAATATTAGTTTGAGGGTTACACCAATATACTGGTTTGCCAGCACTGATGAACAATAAAGTGTTATTTTAAAAATTCAGTGAAAGGAATGAAACCCTGCCGTTTCTAAAATGTGTTGGCATGAAAATAGCCATGAAATCAATCTAAAAACAATGGCACCTCATCCTCCTCCAGCAGGTCGACCTCGTCGTCGTCGTCGTCCTCGTCAGAGTCGTTCAGCTCCTGGCACTCTCTGTCTCTCTTCAACACGTCGTCCTTCTTGTTGCTCGTGTGCGGCGGTGAAGTCACCTCGCCCGGCTCCGTTTTTATGCCCTTAGCTGCTGCCAGAAATTCGGATATCAGAGTCAGAGAAATCGTGACTCTTTGCAACCGATCTAGTCACAAACTAGAGCATTTCTACGTTACCAGGAGAAGATTGTGTAGATAGAAGCACGAGTCAGACACTGGCCATTAAAACATGCTGTGTTTTTAACCCCCTACCCGACTTCTTGCTGTGGTCCTTCTCCATGCGCTCCAGGCTGTTCAGCAGGTCGTCCACTTTGCTTTTGATCTGGGTCAACTCCCGCTTGATGGTCTGCAGCTCGTCCACTTTCACTGCAGAGAAAAAAGGACCTCTGGGTGAGCAACAGTATGATGGAGACAAAGCACTTGTGAATAGTTCAAATAGATCAAACAACTGGACCCGGTTACCAATTAAGCAAACTAGGAAGGCAGCTAATGTTTGGTTTCATTGTTTTAGTCATTTTTTTTATTTGTCATCTTTAAAGAGTCAGCAAATATACAAAGGTTCATCACAAAACTCCAAATATTCAATAACAGTGATACGATGAAAGCGTGCAGCACCACTGCGCTGTATCCTGTTAGTTTTTGCTCTGCTCACCCAATCTAAATTTCCCAAAAAGCTCCAGATAATCTTACTTGTTCTGGAAGATGAAGTCCTCTGACCGCTCTTGGAGGAAGAGGAGAAGCTGCTCTTCGTTCGCCGGCTGCTTCCTCCGCTCAGGCTGACCCGCGGGCGCTTGGATGGGATCACGGCGCGCGACAACGGGGGAGGAGGCGGAGCGGGGACACGGGACGGGTACGAGTACATTCTGGTATCAAACACGGGACAGAAATAAACAGAGTCTGATTTACAGCAGTGACGGGAAGAATTCACAAGATAGAGAAAGTGCTGAGCGGCACACAAAAGGAGATTAGTCAGGTTTTTTTTTTTTGGTTTTTTTTAAACTGAAACATGTTACTCACCTGTCGTAATAATCTCTCTGAAAGTCATAGTCGAGTTCAAATGAGGAACTGCTGCTATGGAAGCAAAAACAAAGAGAGTCCGTGTGAGGAAGTATGGGGATGGTGATAAGACAATCTTTTCTAGTGTCAGCTGAGATTTTAGATTTATTTACGATACTTTTACTTTTTTTTAAAGCCACGCTAACTTGTGGTTTTTATCGGGAGAAGCACAGCTGTAACGTTGTTGTATCAGAGTTGTTGGGACTGACCTGTACATGTCTCCAGCTGAGCGTTTGGTGGTTTTTGACCTGTGTGGTTTGGGTTCTCCAGCCAGATTGATGTCTGAGGAGAGAACAGATCAATGAGAGATATGCAGGGGACTTCAGATCTGATCCCTCTAACTATCAAGCCGTTTACAAGATCAAATTATTTGACTTTAGGACAAATTTTAAAAATGTGTTATTAAAATAAACTAACCAAGAACTGAAGCACACATGTTGAAATGATTAACAATGCATTCATTCCAAGTTTTACCAGCACTAGAACATCTTGTTCTTTGCTGATCATGTATCTCCTTTGATTTATTGCTGAAGGTTTGTCCAACACAAACTTGAATGTGTGATGTGGAAACCTGAAACCTCCTTTCTGTTAAGTACTGTAGGAGACATCTTGTGTCCAGAATTGAGCTTGTGAAAATATTTACATTCTCAGAGATTGTGGAATAGTCAGTGACGTATTGAGCAGATGTAATTTCAACAATTTAGTTAGTAATTACATTTTTTGTGGTAGAATAATAGCAGACACATGACTCAAAGCAGATTTTTTTGTAGTTGCAGCCTAAAGCTAAATCTTTGAGTTAAAGGTGCACAAAAACTTTACATTTCTGAGCTGCAGCCTTGAAAGACGAATTATTAATACAAGTGTGTAAAATGTGTTTTTATATAATCGACAGCTTTGCCTCCATTGTCTCCTACTGCAGAGGATCCATTCTAGAGGACAGAAACCCACCAAAGGGTTTAAAGGGAAGGCCTTTTCAAATACTGCAAGTATGTTTTTATTTCCTCTTGAGACACTTCTCTGCTATTTGCTTTTTTCTTGTGTGAGGTACTTGTCAATTTTACCTCATGATGCCTGAAATAATACTCACCTCAATCAGGAAAAATAACCCTTACTATTAAACATATGCAACCTGTGACAAAGTTAAATAATAAGCGTTGTTTGACAGGGTCACAAGCTCTCAAGGTAGGAAACCATTGTCCTTCCCGTTAAAATTCATATACAGTCATGAAAATATCTTAAAAACAAAATCCTTACCAAGTACTTGCCCGACAATCATCCTCCCGTCCTCCCCGCCGACGGCAGACCGGGCGTTTCTCTCGTTGGCGAACTGAACGAAGGCGAAGCCCTTGTGCACAGAGCAGCCCACGATCTTGCCGTATTTGGAGAAGATGGCCTCCACATCGGCCTTGGTGACCAGCAGGGTGTTGAGGTTTCCGATGAAGACCCGCGAGTTGAGGGAGCGCAAGTCGTTCTTGTTGGTGATGTTGCTGGCCATCAGGCTGGCGGTGGTGGGTGAGCGACTAAGCAGGAAGAAAGACAAACAAACAAAACAAGCCCCAGGTTTAGTGGCAGAATTAATAACATGGACTTTTTTTTTTTTTAAACTGGGTCAGATACTGGAGTCCCCCACAGCTGTGTTGATCATGAAACGGGAAAACAGCGTTAACGATCAGCAGGCTTTCCTGTGAAATTAAACCATTTGAATAAAAAGAGATAGAAAAATGGTGCCGATGACAAAAGGAGAAAACCACATAAGTGATCAGTTGATGACAGAGACGTGTCCAAACCCGTCCTTAATGTGATGCTTTGCCATTAGTCTTTGCAATAAGTGTAGCTGCATAATATTCTCTTCTAATTTGATGATAACCAATGTCCCAGACAGTCTAAATGGAAAATGTACGTCTCATTCGGCACCACATTGTAGCAACATACAAATCAAATGAAGCATAGTAAGTGTCCACATTGAGGCATGAAACTAACTCCAGAAACATGCAGACCTGAACGTTTGTGGGATCATCATGACTGACTATTTAAATTCATTACATTTATTATTTATATTTTCGTTCTAACCAAAAGAAAGCTGCATTCACTTAGAACTAAAGTCACAGTGGCATTCAACCCTTTGAGTTGGAAAGTTATTACCTTTAGCATATTTCTAGTATTTGATTATTTCTATTGATATTCTTATTCAGCTGTTCAGGAGGTGCAACATTAGCCTGATTTAAAAGCTGGGCTCCAGCATGCTACTGCACAAAATATTCAAGGACTTTTGAGTGACATTTAGTGTCCTGCATGGTTCATTTCAAAGACTAAATATAGGCAACACATAACCGTAGTTAATCACGTGTTGTGAATTGATGACATATTTTGAATTACAACTTCTGCTCTACAAATAACAATCTCAAGTGTTTACCACAGGATGTTAACCTTCACCTCCAACTGATTTCACTCCGCAGGAGAAGTTTCACTTTATCATTTAAGTGTAATGCCCCATTTAAGACCACTAGAGGTCCCCATTTAAACTATACCACAATATAATCTGATATCTGCTGCCTGTTGTATTTCACACAGAATAAAAGATCTCAATTTGTAAAGCACTAATACAAAATAAATTTGTGTTCACTATAACCATGTCCTCTTCTGGTACTGGAGAGCAGACCTACTCTCATTATCCTATATTATCCTGAAAGACTATGTCCGGACACACAGGTGGGTTCGCTGAAAATGTTATTCGTGTCGCCAAATACATTTGAGTAACTTTCTAGTCTTTTTTTACCATTCATATTTACAGTAAACCTGTGAGCCACATGAGGGAGCCCACATGTTCATTTTGTTATGATAAATGTAGCTTTTTTTCTAACATTACATTTAACTGATGACAGGAAACTAAAAGAAGCATGAGATAGCCTGTTAACGCCACCTAAATGTATTTATTTGGTCTAATTTTTGGTATTTACAGGCATCTATGTTTTAGATAACATGCATGAAAGGGAGTAGTGAGTCAAACGTAAATCGCTTTGAAAAGGCTGTAGAAATTGAGCATTCCTTTACTCACTAATTCTCTCATCTCAAGATTTACGAATTCAGTTATAGGTTTATTGTGAATTGGATCCCCTTGGTTTGTCATTTTATAAATCCAGTACCCAGAGAAAAAGTTTGTGAAACACCGTTCCAATAAAAAGAAGTGAGGATGCGAGTACTCCGTGAAGCCCAGAGCCTTGTGTGAATTCAATACAGCAAACATGAAAACAGAAGTGGCAGCAACAATAACCCCCCCACCCCCAGCTCACAGGGGGTCCAACATTCATCACTCACTCCATAGCGTCTGTGTGCAGGGCTGCTGTCGTCTGTCTGAGGTTTGACACTGTGGGCTGGGATCAGTTTGGGCTGGTGTCGACCTTCGCCCCTCGCGATACTTTATACTGAGGCGACAGAAAACACACCTCAGTCAAGCTGAGCAGAGTTATCTTGCACCAAGTCTTACCTGGTTGGAGTGTGTACAGGAGTTTAGTGACGAGGGCAAACACTAACACGGCTCTTAAATAAACACCATTACAAATTGGCCGCTTTGTGACCACAATCCGTCCCCAATGCTTGTTTAGGTGCAATGTCTAATGGGTTTATAAATAAGCACCTATAAGGGAGACAAAACTGTACACATCCAGGTTTAAGAGACACAAATCTAAGCCTGACTAAACCATGAAAATCATATTACTAACCGGAAGAAATGTGTATTGGGTAGGCCCTAGTTAGTCTACATGTGCTAGTTTGTGTTTATAAAATAAATGTAGAAAAGTTTGTAATATACGAGGGTGACCCTTTTAGAGTAATGTCAGCAGAGGGTCAACTTGGAGTTTTGCCACTTTATATTCTAAACATGGTAGTACCATTTATATCCTACTCCTTAAACGTGAAGAAATTAAACTAACTAACTATATATATATATATATATATATATATATATATATGTGTGTGTATATACACACATATATACACACACACAGTACCAGTCAAAAGTTTGGACACACCTTCTCATTCAACTACTTTGAAGAATCTAAAATATAAAACATATTCTGGTTTGTTGAGCATTTGTTTGTTTACCACATAATTCCATATGTGTTCCTTCATAGTTTGGATGTCTTCAATATTAATCTACAATGTAGGAAAAAAAATAAAGAAAAACCATTGAATGAGAAGGTGTGTCCAAACTTTTGACTGGTACTATGTATGTATGTATGTATGTATGTATGTATGTATGTATGTATATATAAATATAAAAGATTAAGTATTATTGACTTCCAAAATATGTGCAAGCCTAAATTAAAACTAGATGGAGGTCAATATAAGTAACACCATTAACACAATATCAATACAAGAAATGAGTTTCAACATTTACATTTTGGAAACAGGGACATGGAAAATAGAAGATATTAAGACTAATGAAAATACAGATTTCCCTATGCTGCCTGCATAATCCCTTTATGCATAATCCCTTTATGCATGATGTTATAGGACCACTGTGTGTTTCGGGGTTTATTAGTAAGTTCCACTTTTCAATTGATGGTGTTTTGACTAAAGACTACAGGGGTTGTTGTGTGTGTGTGTGTGTGTGTGTGTGTGTGTGTGTGTGTGTGTACCTGTGGCCTAGGGGTGAAACAAACAGCCAAATACTCATTCAGATCAATACACGTTTAATTGATAGAAATGTGTATTTGTAGGACAAAGCCAATGAAAAACTTTGGAGGAAAAAAAACACAAAAAATAAACTGATTAAGCCAGAAAAAATAAAACAAAACAAAAAAAAAAAAAAAAAAAAAAAAGTGACTAAAGCATCCACCAGCGCCCCCTGCAGGCTGCAGTGAGAAACACAGGCCCTGTGTTAGCCTCGGTAGCTCAAGGCTAGCATGGCTAACGTTAGCCAAAAATACACAGCAACCAGACCAGCTCCTCTGCTCGCAAAAAAAAACAAAACCTGCAAAATTCTGATAAATGTGTGGTCGATAATCAGTAATCAATCAAAAGGAACCAATGCACGCTGCTAGCTTGTGAGCTAGTTAGCTTGTGAGCTAGCCTAGCCTAGCGGACGGGCCGGCGTGCGGAAAACAAAGTCAGTCCCGTGAAGGAGAGTCACAAAAAAAAAAAAAAAAACACAGCCACACAAACTTGAGAAAACAGATCAAAGTGTCCTATCCAAATAGTCGTATTTCTAATTTAAAAAAAAAAAAAAAAAAAAAAAAGAAGTAAAACCAGCATGGGCGTCTCCGCTAGCTAGCTAGCTAGCTAAGCTAAACTAAGCTAAACTAAGCTAAGCTAGCATTACGTTCTGTCCACTTGCAAAATAGAAAAAGCATCGTTGAGAAAAATCCCCCAAAAAAAAAAAATGTCTGGAAACAAAATACTCACCACGACCTTTAAGAGTAAAATGTCTTGCTGCTCAAATGTGTTACTTTAGTTTCGTCCCCTTTTTGTTTGTTTTTTTCCGCACAAGCAAGTCTCCCCCCTGGACAGCGAGCTAGCTTTCTTCTAGCCGCTGTGGCTAACTGACGTCACCGGCGATGACGCGGTACTGAACAAGGGGGAGCTGGTTTTGGAGCACGGAGCGGTCCGGAGGAGCGGTGGTTGGTAACTACGCTTCCGCTACAGGGCGCAATCTAAACCGGTGTGACCCGGTGATTGAAACGGACTCACCTGGTTTCTGCGAAAAATCTGTCCCTCCCGGCCAAATCCTCCGATGGTATTTGGATTTATGTTTTTAAATGAGCTTTTAACTTTGTTTTTTATTATTATTTATTTTAATTTATGCTAAAAACACTTATTATTTCATGGTTTTAATAACAGTCGCTAATGAATGATGAAGTTAATTATTATGAATGTTATTGCACCTGTATTTCTCTTATAAACTATGGAGGACAAAAAATGACATAAGTATAAATAAATAAATGCATAAATAATTGTATAAATAAATACAGAAATGTATAAATAAATGAATAAATAAATGCTGAAATAAATACAGAAATGTTTAAATGCATTAATAAATGCAGAAATAAATAAATAAAAGAATATATAAATGCAGAAATAAATAAATAAAATAATATATAAATAAATAAATGCTGAAATTAATTAATAAAAGTTGATTCCTAAATAAACAACCATAGTATATTATAACACAACTATTTTAAAGGGATTCAACCCAATATTCAAAACAGCATTTTGTGATTGTTATGGAAAACTCATGCATATGTGATCTTTTTTTTTTTTTTTTTTTAAATAACCTCAGCCGACTATAGCAATCGAGTCACATGTTTGTTTTATTTTCATCTATGCTAAAAACATTTATTATTTCATGTTTTTTTATAACAGTCGCTAATGAATGATGAAGTTAATTATTATGAATGTTATTGCACCTGTATTTCTCTATAAACTATGGAGGACAAAAAATGACATAAGTATAAATAAATAAATAAATGTATAAATAATTGTATAAATAAATACAGAAATGTATAAGTAAATGAATAAATAAATGCTGAAATAAATACAGAAATGTTTAAATGCATTAATAAATGCAGAAATAAATAAATAAAAGAATATATAAATAAATAAATGCTGAAATTAATTAATAAAAGTTGATTCCTAAATAAACAACCATAGTATATTATAACACAACTATTTTAAAGGGATTCAACCCAATATTCAAAACAGCATTTTGTGATTGTTATGGAAAACTCATGCATATGTGATCTTTTTTTTTTTTAAATAACCTCAGCCGACTATAGCAATCGAGTCACATTTGCAGCTATGCCTAATTTCACCATCACCTAAATAACCTGTGTCTTTGCATTACGTATTATTTTAATACATGTTAAACTCCATATTATAAAGGATAATAAACTAGACTACAAAAAAGAAAATATGAAATAATTGGGTCAAATCAGGGGGATAACAGTTGTAAAATTGTCAATTTCTTTGTCCAATTCATGTTAAAAAAATAATATTTGAATACACATACACATGTATTTGTAAGATTTAAATATTCTACTTTTGGAAGGAATATAAAGCAACAGATCACTGGTGTATTACCACAGACAACCATGCGGGGGCGCTGTTTCCATTAAAATAATTGAATGGTGACACAGGAGATATTTAGATAAACTCCACATTTACCAAACAAGAACTGAACATTCATATTTCATCAAGTCGCCACAAACTACAAGAATAAAAGTCAGAATAGAGGATTTTGACCCACCTAGATTATACTTGTATTTACTAAGTGCAGTGTGTTTTTATAGTTTGACTACAGCATGTGGGGCGGCACTTAAACTGAATGTAATGTCTCAGGTTCCTCATCTAAAGATAGATAAGAAGTTTCATATTGGAGTTTAGCAAGACGTTTCACACTCATGCTACACCCACACTGGTGTTTTAAGGTAGGACAATTTACACTTTTATCACAATTGACACATTAAGTTTGATGATCTCACGTAATCCTATTTATAGCTGTGTCTAATTTCAACCTGAGCAGGTGGCTAATCAGCCAGAACAATTGAAAACACCTGTGTGGGTGAGCAGGACCTGCAACATAATGCCAGTATTGTCAAAGTGAGTGGTCATCTTATCTCACACAAACCTATCTTTGGTTTTGACTTGTCAAAATAAACCATACATAATACATAGCCTACGTGAAACATTTAGCAAACTTTGCAACATAAGTCTGTTAAATGTATTAGCAAAAACTACTCTAATACACACACAGGAAATAATGAGTAAATAAGCAACAGCTGTGCGAGCAGGTGGCTAGATAAAGAGAGTCAGGTGATCAACAGGAACTCGCTGAGGACATCTAGTGTACAGGTATTGTACAACACACCTTTTTCACTGCACACTAATTTGTGTTAAGTCAACATTTGCTATCCTACAAAGACCTTTTCAAACTTGACACCATAAACACTAAAACTGGGACCCTTTGTATTTCCTGTTGCAATGCTTGCCAGCATCCATAACACATTATGTTTGTTATGAATTACACATGTGCTGTCTTTGTTATGACAGCTGTCTCCAACCGTTTAGGCTCGTGACCCTTTAAAAGGAAGAAATATCAGCTCTTGATCCCTCGTCACTATTTGAATGTCTTTGAGTTGTAATCATTTCATCAAATAGAAAAAGTACCCTACTCAAACTATGTGATGGTTTTTAGAGGTATTCAGAGGCCTGAAGAACAATAATATATAATTTATATATATTTTTTTCTTATTTCACAGCTTGTTAATCACATTGTGACCCCTCTGATTTACCCTTAGGTTATGAAAAAGTCTAAATGTATGCACATTATATTGGACAATTTGAAAAAATAAAAAATAAAATGCTGGATGAATCCCCTGGAAAATATGGGTCATCAGCATATCATTTCTAGTGAAATGTTTAAAGTTTATTTGACTAAATTAGATTTCACTTGAATTACCTTCTGTTCTTAATAAAAACTTGTGGATGATATTCTCAATGTACAAATGCCTTTTTTTTTTATGGTAGACAATTTGAGATGTCACAGTATAAAAAGCACAGGTGTAAATGATAAAATGTATAAAGGATGAGTTTAATTGAGTTGCTCCAGTTCAGGGTCCTTGTGCTGTATATGTTGGCTCACTGTCACACTGTCATGGTTTACTTTAACATTTGATTAGAACGGAGCCTTTGTCAATGTTATTATCTTCACCTGTTGACCTAAATGTCTGCTGGGGGAAAAAAAGTCTACTAATAATCTGAAAGAGTTTATTGCACCTGAGGAGGAAGAGAGACAGCAAGAGAAAGGACGTCAAGCAAAAGTGACCAAAACCAGCTGTTTTCTGTATCTAGTTAGGAGACACAATAGCCCAACTTTTCATGGAGAATATGTTCTTTTGTGAATTGTTTTCTCCCATCTGGATCTGTTTTCGAGCGCCGTCCCAGAGGACTTGTTTATAGCTCCGTGCATCATCTCGGGAATCAGAAATACAGCTCTGACTTGCAGTTTCACTGTGTAATAAGATACAAAGATAAAAGATTTTCTGTTCCTCCTTTGTGTATTCATGTCAATCTGTGCGATGAAGGGCCAGATGTTTGACAGGCTGTCACACAGTATGTCCAAGTTTTGATGTGATTGGTACAAATGTGGGAGGGAAGGGTAGTTTACTTCACCTTATGAATTTGACTAGGGTAATATTTAGCGTTCATTTTTTACCACAGTGTACATTATGCAGAGCTGACAGGGATTCCATAGGAATGTCTGCAAGCCGAATAACTAGAACATGGTCAGTATAAAGCACCACAAACACACTGCGGACACAATTATAGGGATACCACTGGAAATAATAATTCCGATACATTATATTATTGGTTTAGCAGATGCATTCTTCTAAAGCGTCTTTCAGTCTTTTTGCATGCATTTGGAGAAATTTGTGGTTTAATGTCTTGCTCAATATCAAGTGTCATAATCATCCAGACGACATCCAAATTTATCCTGCTCTGTTACCAAACCAGTACAGGCCCATATGTTCTCTCTGCAAGGGAATTGACCAACAAATGATTTAAAGTGCCTGGACTCACTCCAGCTAAATGTAGACCAAACAAAGATAATAATTTGTCTTTGGCCCAGAAGAAGAAAAGCCGAAAGTAAGCGCTCTGAAAAATCAAAACCAAGTCAAAAAGCAGCCACGTCAAATCAATTACAAAGTGTGCATTATTACATGTAAGAAACAGCATGAGTCAGAGGATTCTGTTAAAGGGAGGAACTTATTCATGTGATCATTTCCAGCAGGTTAGATTACTGTAACGGCCTCTTCTCAGAACGTAGACAGAGAAAAACACGTCTTGTCAGAGAATAGAGCTTAAAGAACTGCTGCTTGTCTATAAATCTTTCAATGGCTTGGGACCAAAAATGTCTTTTACCACATGAACCATTTTGCCCCCTCGGGTCATTAGGTAAAGGGGCTGCCAACCGTTCCCAGTTTGCAATCTAAACATGGAGAAGCAACAAACTTCCAGAATATATCACACTTACAAAAGCTTCCAGCACCTTTGAATTAAGGTTAAACACGTCTGTGTTCCGCAAAGCCTTTGACTGAAACCTAAATACACACCAGGCCACATTATGAGCTCTGCTTATTTCAACACAGCGATAAGAGGGAAATGATTGTGATGTCATTAAAAAGAAATCAGGTATCACTGTAGATAATCCAAAAATAATGATTGCGTTAATGCAACAATAAATACAAGCTGAAAATAGAATGGATATAATTTAGCATAAGGAATACTTTTGACACTTTTTGTTTGTTTGGATACCAATCCTTTTGTTGTTATTATTAGTATATGCTTTTAACTCCACGCGGTTACAACTTAGTCTACAAACCTTTGTTATTGAATAATGTTTTGGGGAAATTGGTACCAAGAACTTCATTGAAGTACTATTAAAAAAAATATCACAGCAAAGCCGCAGATAAAGTTTATGTTTTTTAAAAAAGTAGGGATGATGTCACCATGAAGTTATGTATTTATGTTGTTCTGTACTGTATTCTTCCCACAGAAACGACCAGTAAGTGAATCAAATTAGCTGCATCACATCATCTGTTTATTAAGACAGAAAAAAACAAAAACCCCAAAAAACTGTCTGTGCGTGCGTGTGCGCGCGCAGCAAAGCAGATGCAGGCTGTGCTGTGAGCTCTGTGCAGAACGAGCTGCTGTGACAGTGGGAAGCACAATCTGCGTGCAGCCAGCGAGAGGCAAAGACCTTCTAACGAGCTGTGAACTATGACGGGACGCAAAACGGTAAGAGCAGACCCTGACAGTGTCACCTCACTGTCCTCATACTGTGTTTTCATGCATATAGTTGTAAGATGTCATGGAGACTTAAAGTGACAATGAAGCTGTGATCTGATGCTCTATGTTGTGTTTTTAGATTTAACATTTTCTAGAGAACGTTTTAATGCTGATTCTGTGTTATTTCTATTCAGTTAGCATCATTTTAAATCCTCTTTTTTTTTTTTTCTCTTTTGACAATGATCATGATAGAAAACAATGAGAAGTATGTACACATCACTGTAAATGTTGGCAGCTGTCTGTAAACACTCAGAGTCCCTCCAGCTGGCACATGAACCATTGTTTGGTGGATTTGCAACAGCTTTACAACCACTTACATGTCAAGAGTTTATGATAAATGAGGAAAAAAAGTTCCCTAAATAGAAGAAAAAAAGTTCCACGCTTTTGTTCAGAAATGTTATCATCAGGTCTAATTGCACCTCTGTGGATTACACAATAACTTGTTTTGATTGTGCAATGAGGATTTGAGGAAAGCAATTAATAGATATTCTATACTGTAGTGAACTCTTACCCAAATGTGATATTTTTTCCCCTCTTATGGGACTCTTCCTTTCCACTCCTCTGCAGTGCACTGATTTATGTAATGTTGCTGGAATGAAAAGTGCTGCGCAGGGGGTGGAAATCTGGTTTTCTGGAAGCCAAACAGATGAGGAGGCTTGTTTTAATCATTAGTCTCATGGTATCACTGACATGGAGCTTGTGCTGGGGACTCATGGTTTATGCTCGCAGGCCTCTGCCAGCGCTCCCACTGCACAGAGGTGTGTGCTGTGTGTGCTGAGTCACAGATCATTTCATCATTTACCTCGTTTAGTCTTATATATGTGGAAATTAAATGGGCGATAAACCAGATTTGTACTCTTCCGCGAAGCTCAAACTTGCATAAATAATATGCCTTTGGGAGGTTGATCAGGTTGTTGATCAATACTCAGCGATTATTTCACCAGATGCTCAGATTGTTTGTTCAAGTCTTTAGATGGAGCATGGTGACCGAGAGACAGCAGCGAGCCAAGATGAGTTTCGCCCCGAAAAAAACATTTGTTTGCCCTGGCAGTGTATGTTCGGCTTGATTTCACACCAGGGACGAGAAAGTAACAAAAGCATTTTTCAATTTTAGTGGATGCTGACTTTTCAAAATGTAAACAATGGTTTCAAAATGTTTAATGTGATTACAAGTGAAGGTTTGAACACCAGAACAGAATCCACTGATTCTACAAGAGAGTTCTACATTATTATTTTTATTAGTATTATTATATTATTCATTAATTATCATCAGTAATGGACTCGACCTGGTTGAAAGGGTAGCGGCGGAAAAACAAAAGGGCACCAGCTGCATGCATTGGAGCACCGGCGTGTGGAAAGTTTTCTTGCATGTAGAGGAGCCTTTAAGGCACTTTATCATGTTTTCTCCACTGGAAGGGCATCATAGAGGGCACAATTTAGCATTTACTCAAGTTTTTAAGTACAGTTTTGAGTTACTGTATACTTTACGTGAACATTTCCATTTTATGTTACTTCATACTTCTGCTCCACTTTATCTCAGAGGTAAATATTTTGCTTTTTTACTCCACATGTTACTTTTACATTAAAAAAAAACCCCATATCTGATGCTTTAATGACATGATGCAGTACGTTATACTACTCATCTCCCAGTGGTATTAAAATGCTCTTTCATGAAGTTGTTAATAAAAACTAATTAATATAGTAGTCTGACTATAATATAACATTATGAAAGGAGTCATTCTGCATAATGAGTAATTGTACTTTTGATACTTTAAGTATGTTTTGCTGATAATACGTATATACAGTACCAGTCAAAAGTTTGGACACACCTTCTCATTCAACTACTTTGAAGAATCTAAAATATAAAACATATTCTGGTTTGTTGAGCATTTGTTTGTTTACCACATAATTCCATATGTGTTCCTTCATAGTTTGGATGTCTTCAATATTAATCTACAATGTAGAAAAAAATAAAAATAAAAATAAAGAAAAACCATTGAATGAGAAGGTGTGTCCAAACTTTTGACTGGTACTGTACCTTTACTGAAGTAACATTTTGAATTTAGGACTTTTGCTTGTAATGTAATATTTTTATCATATCTCTTCTTTTACTTAGGTAAAGGATCTGAGTTTTCTTCCACTATTGCCTTTTTTCTGTGCAGATTAAACAAAGAAGGTATAAATGTATTAATAAGTGAGCTTTAAAGGTGTTGGTAAAAACAAACACAAATGGCGCTAAATTAAAAACACCACATGCAGAAGAAACAAATTAAGCTTTGCGGGAAAATTTGGAGTTACCGGATCTCTTTGGATTATGCAATCTTGTTACACCCTCTTCTTACTTGCATAAAACCAGCTGATGGAAACACCTGTTGAGACACAATTCCTTTTGTTGACTTTAAGTAAATTTGATTAAAAATTTAGCAATATCTGGTATGGACACAAAGCATTACTGCAATTCCCTCTGGAGGCCAATAGAGGTCATTTAAAGTCACAGAGTTCTTACTAATACCCCTTTAATACTCGTGTTTACAAAGATGACCTAATGTATTTAATTAAGGCTTCAAAGTCACTGAGAGACTCTGATCATATGGGATTTATTAGTGTAAGGCAGGAAACAAATTTGCTTTCTCTGACATAAATATTTGTTACCATGAAAAAGCCTGGAGTCTGAATTTGTCACATCCGATCTCATGCTAGTTTGGACTGCTGTTTTTATGTGTTCATGCCGATGAAATGGTTCGTCACTTGTTTTTCTCCGCTGCCCAGTCCCTGCATACCTTTCACGGACATTAACAGTGATTGCCCTACAAGCAGAGCTCATTTCGGCTCGTTTCGGAAATATTATTCCTGGCTTAGAGGTGTGTGCTCTTTTGCAACACCCAAGGGTGACACAGCTGGGTAATACGACCCGCTGCAAGTATCAGAGGTAACTGTTTCAACATTGTTTCTGGTGTGTATTAACTGCAGACCAATGCCTTTTTAAGTCATGTTTAATTTGATAAATTATTCCAAGTCCTAGAACATTTCTTCTTATCACAGTCCAGTGAATTATTGGGGTTATAAAGGTTTACAGTTAGTACATTTTTTCTATACGATGATTATAAACAGATTCTTGCTTGTGGTTATTCTCACAATACTTGAATAGAAAACAAATGTATTGTAGAGATGTGCATGCGTCTGTGTTTGCGTGTATCTGGCGTCTTTGGTTTAGATTTCATTATATATTTAGCTGCAGGGAAACCCTTCTTCCTGGTTGAAGGATTTGTTGACAGTGATGTGTTTCATTTAATTAAAGATGCAATACCACAATATAAAATGATAACATTACAAGTTAAAATCATGCATTTAAAAGTAGCCTATAAGTATTAGCAGCAAATAGTATGAAATGCAAACATACCCATTTTTATCTGGCAAAGTTACATAGTGCCACTTTAACTTCAAAATCAACATGTAAAAACAGCCATCACAAAAATACATTTGAGAAAAAAAAGGACAATACTTTTGTATGTGTGTATACAGTATAATAATATATATGTCCTATATAGCCTAATAGGCTACAGGATATTTTGGGAAAGTAGAGAAAAGCCCCCCCCTGCTGGCAGCATAAAACAAGGGCGCAATTTAGTGGTACTAAATGAATGCATGACATAATCCTCGGTTACTGCTGTTAATTGTCACTAGGCTATTCTACAATTAAAGGTCAGTAGTTGATATAAGGGTGTTTTAGTTTGGCTTTAGTGACGCTAATAGCCACACAGCGGTCAAGTACCGCGAGTGCGGGAAAACAACAATGCGCACGTGCAAAGCTTGATCTAAAGCTGTGTATAACAACAGCACGTTGAGAAGAACAGCTAGGATATGTGCTAAGTCGATTATATCTGTATGGAAAGTGTCAAATAACTCATCAGCGTGAAGTCTTATTGTACAATTGTGTAGCGTTATTTTCCGGGTTCTGAGTCTGTGGTTGTCGATCCACCATTTTTCAGTCTATGTGTTAATTAATGCAAATATTATAAAACATTTATTTAATTTCAATTTAGTCAATCAAAGAGCTGTGTACTTTTAATCATATTGCTGTAAAAGCCCTTTAGCTACAGTCTTTTTTTGGGGGGGGATTTTTACGTCATTTTAAAGCAGTTTTTGGCAGCTTGTCACATGTTGCGAATTTGGTAGCAAACAGTTGTTTATATGCACATCCAGCAGATATGGAGCAACAGTAGCGTTTATTTGCTTTTCTGGCTACCTGTCCAATAATAAATCTCTTTGTAGCTCTACTTTTGCTCTTACTAGTTAGTCGCTAATTGTGTCTGCTGTTTGGTGCTGGGCAGGTAGTGTACAGTGGGTTACAGTTTTTTGTTGTTGCTGCCTGCTGTAGCTGCTGGAAACTGAGTTGATGATGAGAGTGTTGAGAGTGAACCAAAACAGTAAAGTTGTGGGCTGCACATCAATAAATATGATTCAAAATAGACCAAACATTTCTGCTGAGTAAGTGATAATTCATTACACATTGTGAATTAAATTTCAGTATCACAAGCTGTCGATGTAGCTATAAGAAAGATATGCACCTCCTAATGCTCTTACATGAAGTTGTTAATAATAAAAACTAAATAATGTAGTAGTCTGAGTATAATATGATGATATTAAAGGAGCCATTCTGGTAATGAGTTATTTTCCTTTTGATACTTTAAGTATGTTTTGCTGATAGTACGTCTGTACAGACAACCTCTCCATTTTGCATTGAATGAATGAATGAAGTAGCATGTCTTTTTTTTTTTTTTTTTGGAAATGAAGACACACTGCTTTTATAAAGGATAACACAATAAAGTTAATTACTTTATTCCCCATGAGGTATTCAGTGGGAGGTCAGAGATGCAGCAGCACAACAGCAAGAGAGCAGAGCGTTTCATTAAATCAATGCGGCAACAAACTACTACAGTATACTCATAGGTAAATAAACTCAATAACCAAGAGGAGTAGTCTTATAAAATGAGAACATAATTATGTCTACGTCTTATAGAGCATGTAGTCACAACCAGTAGCAACATAATGCACTGTTTTTGCATGAATTAGTGTTTTTTTGGATGTGTGCACTAAAGAGAGGACCATGTTGAGGGATTTTGTTGCAATAAAGTTTAAATATTATTACTGGGAGCCACCTAAAACTAACATACAAGGACAACAAATAGAGCAGTTCAATTAAAGAGATCTGTCAAGATTAATGACGCCTCGCAGAGTCGGCGAAGCAGACGTACACATAACTTTCCTCGTTTCATCCGCTCCCAGAGGAAATAAGAATTTACATTTCAAAGTTTTAGCAGTCTTTCAAAGGATTCAGAGGCCCCGCTGGAAGCACAGGGGAGAAATGCTAAATAGGAACAAAAATGTGAGAACCAAAATTGTTGGTCAGAGTGCCATTTTTTTTATAGTTTTATAGTTATCCTTACCTGGAACAAGTGTGTGTTTACATAATAATTCATTTTTATAGTAATTTAATAAGTGTTTTCTTTTCTTACCACACTCTCCAAGCTTCATTCCTTCTTCTATATTCCAAAATGTATTCGCAATATGACTCCAAAATCTTTACTGTCCTTTTTTAGAAAGCTATTGTTATCTGCTAGCAGTGGTCTGGCACACAAATCAGGGCCTCATATATGCAGCCTCAGAAGGCCCCCTCCCCTCTTTAAAATGTCAATTTTTACGCCTGTACAATCAGTAGTGCTTATAACACCATTTAATTAAAAAAAAATTCTCAACATACTGTACTTATGTAGACACGGTCTTTCAGGTCTTCATTACACTGAAGCTGCTAGTATTCTTCTTCAGTACAGCTTGTCAGATGGTTGAATAGCTTCAGAAATCTCCTTTCAGTATAAACTGCTTCAAATTGCTTTTAGCAGCCACCTAATGAGCTTAGCTTGTCTGATATCTTCTGTAACATGAGCAGATTGTGAACAAAGACCTTCACCGGGTTTACTCCCTGTGGCTGTTTGTTTAAACTGAAGACTGTGCTGCATCATAATCCAACTATGATAATATTAGATAGTGAGCCATGTTACATGCCCATATTAAAGAGAGACACTGCTGGTAATTTTGTGCTACTTTTCCTCTTAGTATCTCTGATTATCATTCACCGGAAGTCTCACAGAGCGATAAGGGGCCATTAAAAGCTCTAATAGTTTTTTAAATACATGAAATAAATATTCAAAATAAATATTCAGCCAACAGCAACAGTTTATTTGTCATGCTAATAATGTAAAATTTCAAAAATTTGGATACAAACTAACTTTAATTCCAGTCTTTTAGGTTCTTGGCTCCACTGATTCCCTCACTACTACACTCCTGTCTGCTAGTTGTATAAAATGAATTCTCCCATGACATCATATGGAGGAGTGCAGCATGAAGAGCTGGAAAGTATTGCTTGATATAGTCCTGCCGGATTTATTTGGCAGAAATACCGATGTTTCATCAAATGTAGCTAAAAAAAAACAAAAAAGCGCTAAATGCAAAACATAATCTATTTTCACAAGGTTTCACAGACCAAATACCACCATAAATTTGTTTTGAAAGACACGTTGGAGTCAGTCAGTACCCACCACACCAGTCCCAGTTAATGGCAGAAGAGTTTTAACAGACGTCTTGTGATGCTGCTCCTATTTCAAGACGCTGGCAGACTGGGAGTCCCAGTCTAGTCCATAGGCTCTGCTGCTGCTGTTGCTGCTGTTGGCCCTGCTGTATCTGGTTCAAGGGCTCTGCTCACACTGTCTTGTGGTTTGGACCGAACCACTGTCATTTCACTGGAATTTCCTGCCATCTGCGCTCAGTCAAAGTTTCTCACAGATCCACACCTGCTTGTAAATGTTTAGGTCTGCCAGGAGGAGAGCTCGTAGGGATAGGTGAGCACTGATGGAGGAGGTGGGAGAGATCAACACTCTGCATTTTTGGCTCGAGTTTGGAAATAGCGGAACTAAAACTTACTTGTTTGTAAAGGAAATTTGATTTTATTTGAAGACAGAAATTTTGCTGATGCTAAATTAGAACGATGAGAGAGCCTATGCTGACACCAATGTTAGAAAATAACTGAAACATATTCACATTTGCAGCACTCAGAAGTCATTTCCTGCACTTTTATTTATAACATACCGGTGGCTGAGGTAGTTTTCAGATCCTTTACATGAGTAGAAGCAGCAATACAACAATGTAAAAATTGTCAAGTATGTCTGACTTAAAAAGTAGTGATACCACTCATTTCTGTCAGTTGAATATGGAGCTACAGACGGTGAGCTTACGTTAGCAAATAGACTGGAAACTGAGAGAAACAGCTTTCCTGACTTTGTCCCAAAGGTAACAAAATCCCCCTACTGTCACTGTTAGAATAGGCCTGTTATATATTATGTACATACTTGATTCTGACGGACTGTAGCTGTGATTATAACTATATATAGCCATGGGATGAAGTAGCTTTGGCCGTTGCAGTCGCTGTGATTGTGGCTGTAGACATGGCTGTGCTTTGGTGACTCTGACACAATAGTTTACAATGTGTGTAACACAAACTACATGCACGGTTTGTGTGTGTGCAGTGAATTGAAAAGGATGTGTTGCCTGTGTTGAAGCTACTGTATTCCTGAGCTCCCGCTGTGTATTTGTGACACATCTTTCATATTCGATAAAAGCACTCTGTGGCTTTCTTGTCTGATGTTTATAGGAGCAGTAAAGCGTAGTCACAATACAGCTACTGTAGCCATATCCGTACCACCATAGATAAAACCACAACTGCAACCAGAGTCCGAGCAGTAAACACATCCACAGCTTTAACCAGCAATGTCAGGCAGGGCAGCAGCAGCTGGAGTTATACTGCTGGAGCTCTGCCTTTTGAAAAGGAGTAATGACCAATAAATGCATGATGTAAAGTGTTGAATCATACGTCTTTTCTTTTGCAAAGCGTTTCCCTAAAGTGGTACTGTAGAATAACTGGACTGGACCAATACACTGTCTGTTCCTTTTAGGGCAAATGTAAAATTCCAACCGTCAGCTTTGATGGGCTACGTAGTAATTTAATATTAAACGTATTTTTTTTTTTAAATACCAGCGCTCAAAATGGCTTCTGAGACTGTTTTATTATAATGAAAAATATCATTGGGTTATTATTTCTGATGCATTAATGTGTATGCAGTTGTTGGACAAGGTGAAGTCAGTTTTAACACTTTTTATGCTTTTTTCCCTCTGAAATGTAGTGTAGTTGAAGTATAAAATAGAATAAAATGGAAACACTAAAGTTAAGTACATCAAGACTGTACTTAATTACAATATCTGAGTAAATGAACTTTCTCCCTTTTCATTTGTGTGTTACATACCTCAACAGTGTAGAGGTATCTGATGAAAGCTATCTAGTTCATATAAAAAAGAAAATGCAGAAATGTGAAAATTTAAGAAAGAACATCCAGTCAAAATAAACAATGAAATAAAACCTCTGCTAGCTTGGAGATATTTCACATTTCTTAAAGTGCTGTAAGTGTGTATTAACT
Source organism: Anoplopoma fimbria (assembly GCF_027596085.1). Lineage (NCBI taxonomy): Eukaryota > Metazoa > Chordata > Actinopteri > Perciformes > Anoplopomatidae > Anoplopoma > Anoplopoma fimbria. Next base: position 5,473,748 of record NC_072451.1, on the reverse strand, counting down.
GTCTCACCAGAGAAAAGCCCCAGGAGGGTCACTGCGTGTAAAGTTAACAGCAATTCAAGCCTCTAGCTAAGATGACATGCACGAATTGTGATCCAATAACACATTCTTATTTTGTGCAACATGAGACGGTGTTATTCACCTGCTCCCACTGAGTTTAGTTTGACCCAAACGGCCTCTCCAAATCTGGGAAGTGCCAAAGATTTTTTTTTTCTGGCTACAAAACAAAAGTAGCCTGCAGTATTATTGAAATAGGAGTGTTCACACATCAATGGTACAAATGAGCACATTAACAAAATAAGCGTGGAGTGTTTTTACCAGCGTAGACACGGTGAGAGTTTAACAGTCTTTGGCTCAGTGTGGCCACATTGATCACGTACATGACTTCATGTCAAACCGGGTCGCAGGCAGCTCAAAGGATGGATAAAGGATGTGTGCATGTAAAAAAAAAAAAGGTAATTTTCCCTACCTAAACATTAGGTTTATAATTTGTTTTTATGAGTATGTGATGGTTACATTCAAATGAATTGAATTACATGCTAAAAAACAGCAGGTGGTCCTTCAATCAGAGGATCGGCGGTTCGATCCCCAGCTCCAATAGTCCATGTCATTGTGTCCTTGGGCAGTGTATGAATGGGTGAATGACATGTAGTGTTAAAGCACTTTGTGTGGTTGTATTGCTAGAAAAGCGCTATACAAGTACACGTCCATTTACCATATTCCCATTTCAATAAAAAGTGCAGTATGATTCATTCCTGAGTGTACCGTTGCCTTGACAACCCTTTGTAGCGGGCTAACATCCGTAAAAAACAACTTGCATGCTCACTCATGCCGACTTGATGTGTAACACGACAGCGTCAAGTGTGAGTTTACTTGTATTTTTTAGTTGCTCCGGTTAAAAGTTTCAGTTTAATAAATGAAATGTAATGTAAAATAATAGAGCACCTTTCAAGCATTTTCCTACATATCTGACTGAATTGAACGGCACTGTTAATGATATATACTGTATGAATTTGGATCTTGTATCATCCATGGAAACCTAAATACATAATAATCCAGGATAATTATTGCTTTCCAGAGGGCTAAAACTGATTTCTGGATGTGACATTCTGACACAGTCTTCTATTAAGGTTTGATTTAGATAATTGTAGTTGGATGTCTCAGTATCAACCTGTCTCCTTGTTCTCTGAGTAAAAGTTGAGGTAATTTTCTATGTCCCTCTGTTAGATCCTGATTTGTGGCTTATTGTTTAGATGGAATAAAAAAATAAAAAAACTTTTGCCTTTGCTTCCAGCTGGAGTATCAATATAACCAGGCATGGAAGAGTAATCACCTCCTCAGTTGGGGTCTTGTGGTGGTTTTTACATTCCTCGCTTCATTTTCAAGCAGTTTTTTTCCACAGTCCTCAGTGGTTTTGTCACCTGGACAAAATGTAGACATGACTTAGCGGCATTGGCATCTGCATTGAATTTTGCCACGGTATGGCTGCAGCTTCTGATCACTCACTTGGACGGTGCAGGGATTTCTTGTAATTTCTGGAAAAACGGTCATCAGCACCTTTTTCTTTAGACTTGGCTGCAGGAATCAGACTGACACACCGAGACCGTAATGTTCAAAAAAGAGAAGGCGGCTTGCAGCCATGTGTCACTCATCAGTGACGTTAATATGTTGAGACTCCTGGCACACCTGGACATTGGCATGACCTTAATTTCCACAGGTGTTTGACCTCTTGTTTTCACTCAAGGTCAACATGAAGTTAATGGTCTTTGAAGCCTTCTGGTTAATTTGGCAGACCTTTTTTTTGTCAGTCTTCATGCTAAAATCTGTGTTCCCAGTTGTGGTCATACTTGTACGGCACACAGCTGAAATGTGAAAAATGTAATTGCTGCCTCAGTTACATGACAACAAGTCTTTCAAATGAAATGACAATTATTTGTTGCTGCCCTTCAGATCGACACCGACGAATACGTTTTCTGGTCCAACACCCTTATTGGCAGGCTATACAATTTGTTGAATATATTAAATCTGTTTTATGATGTGCTAATGCTATGGTTAAGGTTTGGTTAGATTTAGGCAAGAAAACAACTTAAGGTTTGTGAACATTCCTTCGTTAAATGAAACCAACGCTGACTAGGAAACTGGAAGCAAAAATTTGTGATTTGTGTGAAAATTTGACGTTGGTCACCCCGACCTCCTTACTCTAAGGACTTTGTCCCTCTTTATCAACGTCGTTCGATTTCCTCTTTTGCTCCCAAAAGGCAAGAGTCTTAATTGTTTTTGGCCATTTGCTGGAATGACTGACTCTGTTGTTTTTCTTGGGCGAATGGTCTCTTACGTATGTCTGAAAAACGCTGATTTATGAGGTACTAGAACTTTACAATTCCACAGTTTTTATATGTTATTTCTCTGTTCTTGGATGACAGCAAAAATTTAAGCTGCACATAAAACATTAGCCAATAGTAAGAGATGAGGATATGATGAATTAAGCCTCAAGTTCAAAGCGCCATCTGCAGCATGAACTGCTACTTGTTATTATCATTATTAGTATTAATAGCACTTGTCATCTCCAAATAAATTTCCTATAGTTACAGAAACAAAACTATTCTTTAAATGACTTATGCTTCGAGGTATTAAAACCTACCCGTATAGCCTCTTGGAAACAGTTTTATTAAACAATGTTATTATTACAGTAGGTCATTTTATACACACATCATATTAATGTGTCATTTCTTGGTATGCTACTAATAACAGCTTAAAAGACTACATTCTTGAGTCAGTTCTCAGCATAATTCGAATGCATTACTTTGTACTCAGTTCAGTTTTTTGGGGGGGAAAAAAGGTGTCGTTCACCTCTGATCTGAACAGTCTGGGTCTTTGTGCGGCTCTGCAGCTTTCAGTGTCAGGTCAGCAGCTTCAGGTTGGGCCTCTTCCCTCAGTATAAATAAATGTTTCAGGAGGCTCCACCTCATGATCCTCTTGTTTAGGTTTTGTCAGGTGAAGCTGTTCGACAGCTCGTATTGCTGTGAAATTTTTACAGCGGCCAAAGACGCAACAAAAACAGAACACTTTGCTTAGATGTTATGCATATTACATAAGAAGTACAATCTGTTTTTAGAAGGACAAACTCCTCTGCATATCCTATAATAGTCTGAGCTAGATTGACCGACTTAGTTTGAACAGAAAATCCAGCTATTTATCCCACAGCTGGCAGGATTGTGCTCACAACTCAGCAAAGTATTTGATCTGAGTAGATTACATTTATATAGGTTTTTGCACTACTTCCTTGACTGTGAAGCTTTCCTTTTGAAAGATGTATATGTTTGCTCTGTGTCTTTTGATGGAGATAAGGTGAACTAAACTCGGTGGTGATCAAAATGTGCAGTGATTTCGTACCAGTTGCTTTAAAAAAAGATGTTCATGTAGTGGTGGTTGAGTAAGAACATCTGTAGAATTATAAGAGCCATTTAATGTGCGTTATTGTCCTATGAGGGGATGGAGAAAACATTGCTTTTTACAGCCTGAAATTTATTACGGGATTAATACCGTCTTGGACACAGTCACAGGTCCAACACTGGCACTATGACTAATGTGTGTAGAAAATTATATTTTGTTTTTATTTTACTGTTTTCTACAAAACTACTCTCTTGTTTAATTTCCACCTGCACAGTGTTTACCAGTAGAAAAACTGTAGTCTTTCTGTACGTTTCCAAGGTGTGAATGTGTGTAAGTGTTAGAATGTAAAGCAGGCGGCTGCGCTCATTCAATTCCCTCTGAGTAAATAAAGGATAATGACCAGAAAGTAGAGTAAATTTAAATTTATTAGCACACTCGTAGCCCATTAAATTGCTTTCGCAGGATTAACCTATTTTGAAAATGAACGCCTGGAGGCACAAATGATTAAGTGTAAGTGTAAACTCTCACCCTCCGGCCAACTTTCTCTGTTACTTGGATACCGATCTCTCATGTCGTTTATAAAAACACAAGCGACAGTTGTGAAACTGGTTACATAATTTTTCTTTAATGGTCAGCCAGTCACATTTATGAGTTTATCTTGCAAACATATTGTCCTAACCTGAAATATACTGCACCTTTGGGCATTTCTACACACACAATTTGTTGCCATGTATTTTTTTTAAATCCAGGAACTAAGATTTATAACATTTTCCCTCTCAAACACGTAACATCTCATATGATTTATATAGAAATGTGGAAACGCTAATTCCATATGTCTCTGTGATCCTTTTATTAGTAGGATATGATAGTAACTCCCTGCTTTAAAAGAAAATGACCTAACGAACTGTACATGCACTCATGCATTCATACAAAGACATGTCCGATTACATACTGTACCTACAGTAAAGACTGATGGGTGAAAAATGGATTGCAGCCGCTGAATGTGCATTGCTTGCCATCGCTATCAGCCCTGTGTCAAGGTCCGATTCAGAAATGCTGTTTTGTGCTTATAATATTACAACGCAAACACGCCCATAAAGTTTTGCACCAGAGTGCATTTTGCCCTTTTGGTAAAGAAAGACAGTTTTCGATTGCGAGCTACAAATCCTGACTGGCGTGGTGCAGAGGCATCGTTATTTTGTTGTTTCTTTGGCCATTTAAGGGCAACCAAACAAGGTACAAACACATTTGTAACTACGAGCGACACGTTTCATATTATACATATTAATTTGATTCATCGCTATTATTAAAATATTGACTAGTACAGCTTCAAAAGTAGGAGTTGGCAGGACCGACCGGCTGTTCTGTGGTCAGACTGACAATATCTTTCCACTGTTGTATCCATAAAAAGTTCTCTTGTGAACTGGTAAACATTTGTTTTTAGTAATGAGAAGTTAAAAAATGAATACAAATAGCTGATTTTCCCTGATAACTTCACATGCATCTGATGAACTGATAACAGTAATTATCTGCTTTGCACAAAGAGTGAGATGCTGCATATGTGCATAAGGGAAGCGCCAAATTCCTCTGTAAAAGTACATTTATATAAAATCATACTAAGAGACGTATTTGTCAATTTTAATGGATGTGCAGCTACAGGACTCTGTGTAAACAAGTTTGTAACTGCTAATCCACTCTGACCCCTCCGTAACACCGTTGAGGATTACTTATAAAGAATAGGATTAGGAAACTGGATTTTGTTTACTCCCTGTATTCACATCTCTCACTTCAATAGGGATTCTTTTTCCCATGTTTCACTTGAACCAAAGAGCACAAAAAAAGTTTGTAATTCAAGAACCAAAGTGCTTATTGTTGAGACAAGTACACATTTGCTTGTCCTAAAATGCCACAGCTGTGTTTAGCTAACCTCAGCAAGTGAGTCTTTAAAAGACACCACATGAGATGAGCCTGCTATTTTATAAAGTTTGCTGGCTCAGATGAGGCTTTGTGGGACACTTTTCTTAGTTTTACTGTCTGACTCGTCTTTCTGGATTAGCACCAAAGTGGTCTGTGTACAGAAAATGAAAAATAAAATCACTTCTTTGCTATATTTGCTGCTGGATTTCACTCTGTTGAAGTCTGCATGTTTACACGAGTCCTGGTTTGATGCTAAAAAGTTCCAGTTATAGATGAATTACAGATGTATTAGTTGGATTGTTGAGAATCTAATGTTTTGACTGCATCTCAAATCCCACAGTTTGCCCTCAAAACTCTAATATTGGTTTTAGCTTTCAAAGCCAGCAGGTACTAGGTTGCAATTATCATGTTTTAAATATACCCAACCACTTCTGCTATGCAAGACTCATTAATCCTGTTCAACTTGTTGACACACAGACACGTCGCAACCCTCTCTAATTAAGAATCAACCACAGTTCCCATGACTGCTCTGCTACATGACTCTGGTGGGGTGGGGGTGGGGGGAACTCCAGCAATTTACGGGAAGAGTCATAAAACTGTACACCAGACGATACCAGGAAACTTTGGGCATGAACCTACACTTAGTGACTCCTTCGTCAGCTAATATAACTGCAGAAGTGAACTTACTCATCATCTTAGCTCTGTCGGTTTCTGGCTCGTAACATAACGATCCCATTGAATCTTTCCGATGACTAATTACACGTGGCGGGGATCCTGTCGTAAATTAGATATTCAATATCTGGCAGATGGCAGAAAACAGTGGAAATCAAGTCACTTTTAATAAACACTCAAGCACTCTTTGCACAGTAGAGCTACTGTACATGTGACAGGGTTGGGGGAGCTTCTGTTTGACCCGCTATTTTCCAGCCTCCCTGTCCTGAAGGACCAGCTAGCTCAGAGATGTGGTCCATTACTCGTCCTCTGTTAACAAGCATCTGGACCAGGTTCCAGGCAATCGGCTGCCACACAACGACTGGCTGTTTGCTGCAAGGGTGGCCTTAATGGCCGCTGTAATGAATCAGCCCCGACTGTTGCAGCAGCTCAAAGGAAACCAAATATACACTCGCTGCAGCGTCGCATTCTGAGCTGTTTGATTGAAGCCCGCTGACAAGAATGTCGGACACGCTGTTTGTTTTGGTTTCACTTCATCTGGGACCGTCTCTGCTGGTCACCTTGGTCCATTTGTTGGTAATGGTTGGATGCAGAGATGCCGATGGCTGGAATTGAGGGAGTAACGTTCACATTTTTGGTTTTGGGTTTCAACCCTCAGAATGGCATGGCAAGTAGTTACAGCAGCTGAGTCATAGCTTTACGACATCGCAATAAAAACATCCTAAGTGACAGTGGTGGAATGTATAATGTACATTTACTCAAGTACTGTACTAAAAGAGGTATTTTACACATCAAACTGTTTCCAGGCTGTTTGGGAGTACTAATAGATATGTGGAAAAACAGTTGTACAAAGTCTTTTGATGCTCCAGAGGCTGGAAGAAGTACTAAGATCCTTTACTTTAGCAGTACCAGCTTCTTAAATGTGACTATCTTCTGGTTTCTTAACCCCTCTGACAGTAAACTTAATATCTTTGAGTTGTGGACAAAACAAGACAATTGAGGAAAACACTGATCCCCATTTTTCCTCATTTTCTGACAGTGTATGACAGAAACAAATAATCGATTAATCATAGAGATAATCGTCCGATTAATCGTCCCAAAAAATGATTTAGTTGCAGCCCTACAGTTGGTGGAGGTGATTTGAAGTTTTTTATATATTGTTGGGTAGTTGAATATATCTTATGTGTAAAACATATGCTGAACTAAAAAAATCATGATGCACTGTTATCTTGTTTCATCATGTTTTCCCATGTGGTTTCATTTTCCTTTTTTCCTTTTACGTTAAATTCTTTAACTACACTTTGCTGATTATACTTATTAGCTGTATTGGTACATTTTTTTAAGTGAAGGATCTAGTTTACTTTCACTCAATGAAAGTAAACTAGGTCCTCTCAAAGCTGTTATGTGATGTGTTTCAGATTTTTTTGGTCTCGTATTGTTTGTCTTTTTAAGATGACTCAACTGGGTTTGGTTTCTGTCTCCCACAGTGCAGCACGAGAGATGACGACTGACCGTGCAGCAGTTTGGAACAAATGACAGGAGATTACACATGCTGAATGACAAGATGCCAACCACTGGAAATGACCCTAATTTGATTTCATTTGAGAACTGAAAGACGCTGGTTTTACCTCCAATGGATTCCTAAAGTTGCTTCAAGAGAATCAGCATCAACGATTCTTCTGAAAGGATCTCTTGGTGGAAGTCAGCGAGAGGGGGGCCAGGATGTGGCCCCCTGACCTCGGGCCTCCAGACGTCCAGCTGACTCTTCCTGGTTTTGGGAGTGTCTTTGAGGACGCCGAGGACCCTCAGGCTCCGCTGTCCTCTGGTGGCTTCTGTCAGTCCTCGATGCATTCAGGTGGTCTGGGCGTGTGCTGTCTTCCAAGGACTACCCTGTCCCTGTCCTCGCTGGGCCGTGATCTCACCTCCCTGCTCAGCTGTAAGACAGCTGGATCTCACATAGAAAAGACTGTGGAGGACTTTGCCATCACAGCGCACACAGATCCTAAAAACAACACTCAGAGGTTCAGCTGTTACCCCCAGCCCTCCCTCCCGTTATCCTATATGCTCACAAGCTGTGCCACATCTCCCCCTTTTGGCTCGCCGCCCTCCTCTCTTTCCTCCTCCGCCTCCTCCTCCTCTTTATATTTTGCATCTTCCTTGCCTCTGTCTGATGCACCTGGTGGCAACAAAACTCCTAATCATCAAGTTAAGATGCAGGAAGAGTATCACTCAATAAAACAGGAGCCTGCAGATGATTTCTCGCCATGTAAGAGGGAACCGTTCCAAGTTAACAACCAGCATGAGCTGTTCCATGCGGGCCAGCACATCCAAGGTCAGGACAGCAGCCCACATCATTTCCAGAGGCTCAATGGACCCGTTGGCCAGGACCCCACGGTGGACCAGCAGGACCAGCCATGTCACTGGATCGACTGCAGTGCCACTTACAGCAGTCAGGAGGAGCTGGTGAGGCACATCGAGAAGGTGCACATCGACCAGCGCAAAGGGGAAGAGTTCTCCTGCTTCTGGGCCGGCTGCGTGCGACGTCACAAACCGTTCAACGCTCGCTACAAGCTGCTCATCCACATGAGGGTCCACTCTGGAGAGAAACCCAATAAATGCATGGTGAGTCCGTTTAATTTTGTTTGGTTGATACTGCTGGCCTTAAAGCAGCTTTAAAACACATGCAGTGACATTGTAAAACAGTCAAACTGTCATATTTGTGAGTCATTGTTTTGTGTTTTTGTATAAATGCTGATCTAGGGAAGGGAATTGCAAACTACTGAAAGCTAGAAATGCTTTATAACGTGGCTTTGGTCCATGCTATGAAATACAAAGAAATAAAACTTTAAATATCTAGCCATGATGTCCCACAGTCAGAAACCAATACCTCAATCAGGAGACCCTCAATGCAACCTACTGAACCCATTAACCCATTTTCAATGGCTTGGAAAAGCTTCCCTCTGGAGTATACCTGACCACTAGAGTTGCTGTAGAGCCCATACACACCTGTATACACGCAGTAAAACGTCTCAATCCAACAAGAAAACAGGAAAAAAGGAAACCAAAATGATGTTATCAAAGCAGGTTTGAAAACATTAAATATAAAGTCTTTGCAAAAGTTTTATGAAATGCACTCAACATTGGTTAACTCTTAAGGAAACATACATTTTGTAAATAAAATAAATGTAATGTCTTTGCAAAGAATAAGAACTCTACAAAGAACCTTTAATTTAAGGTATTCAGCAAAATGCAGGATATGTAAGTTTTTAAAAGACAAACTGAGAGCTGAGAGAAACTGTAGATTATATTTAGTTTTAGTCCTTGACAGTTGTTTGGGTAAACATTCCAGGTGATGACCAATGTGAGCTCCTCTCACATCTTCTTAAATTCAATTTACAAATTCCACACACTTTTTTTTCCGATTGTCCATAACCAATTCTAATTCACTGACTTCATCCATGATTTATCCAAAAATGTTGTTAATCCAACTGGCAACCTCTGCAGCCCAGTGCCACCAACACTGCTGCAACCATTTTCAGTCAGTCAAAAGAAATCTCATCCTTTCCAACTCTATGTTGCCTTCAAATGGGCCGTTTAGAGGTTTAAGTGGGTTTGAGAGGCATTAACCTGCTTACAGTACGTCTCGACTCTCAGACTGTGACTCTCAGCCGATGATTAACAGTCTTTTAGACAGATAGATGATCAAACGGTTTCCTCCCTTCACGTCAGGTTTCCCTTGCTCATGCATGCCAGAGCAAGAAACGTGGCAGAATTGAATGAATGGGGGATGTGTCTTTTGCACTGAGCATTCAAAAACCTGCTGATTACCATGTGGTTATTCTGACAAATGCAAATAATTTATAGTTATTAAGTGGCGTTGTAATAAACCGATAAATCATTCATTCCTGTAAGAACCATGTTCCCACAGAGGAAACGCTTTCCGCTGCCTTTTTGGAAGTTTCTCTTTTTCGGAAAAATGCACAGAAAGTTTTAATCCTTCAGTCCCGGTTGATTTAGTTTAACCTGTGGTCACCATGGTAACATCAAGTGCGATTTAAGACCGCAAGTCCCAGAATTCTCAGGGCAACAAACCATGGTTAAACAGAAATGTATACTGGAAGAACAGCTGGTTTAGCAGTTAACAGTGCAACAAAACAAACTCACATGGTCAGAAACAGTTTGTTCTTGAGCAACCACAATGTGGTTTATTGTAGAGCTGTCAGCACGATTCGTCAAATAATAATTTAGTTGAATGACATAAAATTAATCAACAACTATATTGATAATATAATATTGAAGTTTCATTCATTTATAAAGCAAATATGTCAAATAGTCTCTAGTAACAGCTTCTCAAATGTGAGAGTTTGCGGCCTCTCTTTTGAATACGTGACAGTGTCGACTATAAATAGTACCAATAACTGGTTTTGATTACATAAAAATCTTGTGGATCGTAATTTTCAAGTAGCATAGCAGTTTTTTTTCCCACAGTGGAAACGCATTTCCAGTGAAAACGCATTTCCTGCCTTTCCATGTGTCTGAGCAACTTGTTTTGTGAAACCTGCAGGCCGTATATAAGGGTGATGGACTTTAAACCTTATAACGACAAAAATAAGACAAAGATGCACATTAGAGATGAAGAAAAAAGCAGACCAGGTAAGGGTGAGGTCTTTTGCATTGACCACCACAACAGTGGCCTTGGAGACTGAGCACAGCCTCGCGTCTGTTATGAGTGCTTTTCTGAAAAACAGCTTTTGCAGTTTGAACATGTCCGTTCCAAATCCCAGAGAACTGAGTAACTCTCTGTTATTCCCCAGCGACTCCTTCGCTGTCATCAACCTGAGACTCTGATTAATAATTCATTCAGAAATCTTCACTCAGGTGCACACTTCCTACTTAAGTGAATTAGCTCATTGAATGACCTAATCTGCTGCCAGCTTGTAAATATAAAACTTTGGAGAGTCGCCTGCACACAGATTAATAACGTTAAATCAACATCAACACACAAATAAGTCAGTCACACCTCACTATGTTAATAACGTCACTTTATTTTCATAAAGCGCTCAGGCCAAAACATGTGAATTAAGTCATTCCTAATGCAGCAATGGAAAAATGAATCTCTCATATGAATGTAGTCAGTGTGTTTTAATGAATTCAGTCTCATTTACCAGCTCGTTATGTCAAGTCTCAGATCAGACAGGTGTTACTCAGGCTGTAAACACAAGCTGCTGAAGCGTTTTTAAATCCACCGTGGAAGAGTAATCAGTCATAATAAATGCTAATGAAGCGTCATTTATGTGTGGATACATTTAATGGACACGTCTTGTGATATTACTGTTAACAAATCCCATTTAAAGACCAAAACTAACAATGATCTTACTAACTAGGATTGTCAAACATCTCAAACATGATGAATATCTTGTTCCATTGTGCCATAGAGCTCCATTGTTGTCTTAAAACAAACATGGAAAGCACATCCATTAGGCACAGCGTTGCACTGGTTTACATGTTTCCTTTATCACAATGAACATGGGCGCTTGGTTAATTATGAGTCAGTTCCACATCGCCAGGACTGTCCACCCATGACAGATGACGGGATCAATCGTTTCACTAAGTGTCCCACAACAACATGTGTTTACACTCAAGTGACCAAACCCTCCAGCAGCCGTAGCCACAGCGATTATTATAATGGGAGCAAAGAAGGAAATCAGATGACATTGTAAAAGATTAAAAAAGTTCTTAGAAGATGAATGTCTGGTTGGATGGACGGGTCAACAAAATGTTGACCTTTCACACGAGAGGCCGCTGTTATTTTCCTGTTTCCAATCGACAGTCCTCGTTTAGTTTTTTAAAGCATGACCACGATTGTCCCCTAACCTTAACCATATTGTAACCATGACGAGGATGCTCCCATAAACTTAACAAAGAAGTTTTCTTAACCCAAACCAGGGTCTTTCAATAAACTTAGACATGTTGTTGAGTGCCTAAATCTAACAAAACCTCAACCAGAATGATGTCATATCATAAAACTGATTAAACTTGTTAATCTGCAGCTGTAAATGGTCCCAAACAAATGCAGTATTTTCTCCTGTTTTGAGTAACATTTACTAAAAACTCCGATGCCAACCTGTTTAAGGAAAATCACTGAATCTTTATTTATACCAGAATTTGGGAGCCTTTTAAAACACAAAATAAAAAGTATGTTGTCAGGAGGAACCAATGGGCTTGGAGCTCAGAGCCTCGGACAGGACGTCAGAATGTTCTGACAAATGGACTAATATAATGTTTGTTTGGTCTTTTCATGCTGTTGAATATTACCAGCCTTTAGTCCTTTAAGAGAGGACGGAATATTAAAGGAAAACATCTCAATTCTAAAACTGCAAGATAAACCTGAACCTCTTTAAACGTCAGAGTGGAGATTAATGGACAGTTTCCTCGATTTTCTTAGAATTTATTTTCATCTTCCAATTTTAATGTCAAAATAAAGGAAACATCATTATTCTTATAAAACAGGAAATAACAAGCAGTAACAGAGCTTAGATACAGCTATGCTCGTATTTTTACTCTCTCAGAGTCTTCAGAAATCTGTTTTCTATTTAGGAGCCATATATATTCGTATGGGTGGGGTGACATTTATAGAATTTAAAAGAAAAAAAATATGTCTTAACTACATTAGCCATGGGGTAATTTGACAAGTAAGACTGAAGGAGCATTAAATCTTTTCTCCTTTCAAACAACTCAAACTAATGTGTTTAAGTTTGTCAGCTCAATTCACGTAACGTGTCTAACTTTTATATATTTCATTGATCTGTTTTTTTTATGGGTTGCTTTTCATTTCTGCTTTTGTTGTTTTTCAAGACCATTTCAAGTCTTGGATTAATTCACCATGATGTAGTCTTCTTTTGTGCACCAACTTATTAAAGTAAACGAGGTGACTGACATTTACTGAGTCATTAGTGAGACCTAATAAAACCGCTGGAATGATTATTGGGTAAAAAAACGTTTCCATATTTTCCTCCGGATTAGTTTTGAAGGGATGAAACGTTTTATTATTGTATTTGAGTTTAAGTATCGGAACCAGGATCTCACTTGGAGACTCGCTTGTTAAACAGTATTAATCCTTTTCAGAAATACTAATCCCCACCTGAACTTAATCATTGAAATACATGGTACACAAGTACATGGGGCTTTAATCTTTTTTAAATGCCATGTTGTTCTTTTATAAACACACTCATGTGCCATCGTGTTGTGTCTCTTATTCTCCTTGTTAGTAGATGACACTTATTTTCATCTAAACAATAAGTGAAAACAATGGAAAACACATTGTAAACATTCAAAATGTGTTGGATTTACCACATAAAGTGAATTCAGAAGTTTTAAATCGTAAAAAAATGTTTGAAAAATCTCTCCCGTGATATTCTGAATGTTCTCACCAAATCAGTGTTGGTGCTCTAGGAGGTTTGGATGAAAACATTTAAACTTTGACTTGCATGCCAGAAATGAAAACATTAGCAATTTTAAGTCTGTGAGATTGAATGTGACACAGTTTCTGTAAAGTTATAAAGCTTCAGTTGACGGAGGGCAGTGTGTAGCCTGCTGACTCTGATATTTGCTTCTTATCTGGCTCCGATCCAACAGAAACGCTTTTAGCAGAACCTACCACAGTTCCAATTTGCTTTTTGGGAAAAGGGCCATTTCCTGAAGTTTATGATTCAATAACCCAAAATGTATGAATTTACAGCGTGATATATCACCACTTTACTTGTTATTTTTGTTGGATCAGACTTCAACATCACTCATCTGTGATGTGAAAAAGGGATTTTTATTATGTGTTAGTTACAGGTCAAAAAGGTGCAAACGAGATTTGTATATGTTTTGTATAAAACTATTTTATTCTGTTTGGTTACCAGAAGGGAGTTTAATAGAGGATTTATACACTTAGATATATGAATATAGAATATTTAAAGGTGTTGCCTTGCATTTTTCCCCTATTCATCATTATATACAAAATATGCTTTAAATTTAGTTATGAATACCCAGCAAAAGGTTTGGTGTGTATCCCTATAGAGGCCCAGTACTATCATAGTTCTATCATACTGAGTCTAATGGGCATGACAACATTATGAAGCCCTGACCAAACTTAACTTTAAAGCTGCCTTTAACTCTTACTCTAACCAAAGATAACCTTTTTTATTACATTATATTATGTCACAAAATGGTTGTTGTGTCATGTTGCAGTAAGACTGTTTATATTTTCCTTTGTCAGTTTGAGGGTTGCTCCAAGGCCTTCTCACGTCTGGAGAACCTGAAGATCCACCTGAGGAGCCACACAGGAGAGAAACCGTACATCTGCCAGCATCCCGGCTGCCTCAAGGCCTTCAGCAACTCCAGCGACCGGGCCAAACACCAGCGCACACATCTGGACACGGTCAGTAGCACGCAGCCACCCACCTAATGTCTTAAAGATTACACTCTACATTTAAAATACACCTTATACTAGCATACAAGCGATAAAAAATATGAAACCAGGGAACAGAGTTTTCTATCTGTTAAAGTTCTATCTGCAAAAAGAGAGATTAAATGGGAGTCTTGTTCACCTGGTTAAGACCACAGTAATAATATTTCTCTTAAATGACCTCTTCAATTCATAAAGAAAATATAATCAATTAAATAAACCATGAAACACTGCATAGGAGCCAATTTCAAGTCGTTTCTCCCTGTATATTTGCTTATTGGTGTGTTAAAAAAGAGTTAAGAAAGCTCAGTTAAACAGCAAACAAATTTCAAGTTACAGCGCCAAGTTACTTCAAAATGATTTGTTACAAACATGGTACGAGCAGAATTTGAAAACAAAATCTTGGGATCTACATAAATCAAAAAGGGACCATATTTTTCAATCAAGACCATAGCTTTAGGCGACGACTTTGCAGCTGATGATTCATGTCAACTGTACGGATGAGTGAATATCAAAATCAAAGAGCTATAAATACAGCAGGTGAGCATTTGAGGAATTAAATTGAGAGTCTCAACTTGTCGTTCTCTGCTTTTGCACTGGCGTTCCTTTATTTTTGGAAAAAACAGCAGAAACAAAAGGCAGCAGATTTCTCCACCTAAAAACCATGAATGATGGCACTGATGGGAGAATCTATCAGGGGGTTCAGGGAAGAAGGGGCGATGAGTAATAAATGAACGGTTCTGAGGCAAAATAAGTTATGAAATCAAACCACTGATGCAACATGAGAGAAAACATAAAACACTCTTCCTCAAAATCCAAACTAGTAAATTAACCCATTGCTCCCTCTCGTGCATCAAGTATTGTGGCTCTTTCCTATTTGGTCCTTCAATGTCCATGGCTGGAAAGTAATTACATGTATTGAAGTACTTTTCTAAGTACAATTTTTATGCTCTTTTATATCTTTTATACTTTTACTTTCCTGCATTTCAGAGGCAAATATTGCACTATATACATTCCATTGACAGCTGTAGTAATGAGCTCCTTTTAAAGATTTAGTGTCAGCGCTTGAGTTGCATTGTGGGTAATGTAGGTGCCAGGTTTCGACAAGAAATGTTTGCATAAAGTCCTAAGGAACATCTACGTAAACACATCATCTATGTCTGAATGAACATATAACTGAAGCAATTTCTTATATAAAACCTCAATCTCCTGTAGGCTTTAAATACACAGACTTCTTTATGATACAGGATTTGTTTGTAATCAGGGGTTCACTTTAATTTAAAGTGCCACTGCTCCCCTCTTTCCTCCTCCGTCCGCCTCCAGTACAGAACATTCTTTGGGATCGGGAAAACTACATACCTGCTGTGGATTTGTTCTATAAACCACAGTTATTTTTACTCCTGCTGACAAGCGACGAGGACTTAGCCGTAATCCAGCAAATCAGATCTCTTATTACACGGCTGAGAAGGAGCTGTACGTTGCACTCCAGTGTTATTACAACAAGAGGAGAAAGTTATTTTCTCCTTTTTGTGGTTTCACGCTGGCTAATAGCGGCTTCGCAGTTGCGTCACAAATCAAGGATCAGACACATCTGGCGCCATCACTGAGCCCCAGATGTGTCCCAGAACTGTCTGAATGTAAATAATTGCTGAATATAATATCACATCACGCCAAGAAAAGACTGGCGTCAATACAAATTATTTAAGTTTGACTGAATATCTTGTATTGTGTTACTAATGATATGAATAATAATGTGTAATGAACGATTTGTTTCCAAAATGAGGGATCGATCTCATGCATACGTGTCTAAACTAAAATTGACTGCTCACTTAACCAGAAAATCTTGTTCATTTTCAGGATCTTCAAATCTGTATAAACAGCCACTTCACACCAGTTTCTACACGATTTGTTACCCTGAGCGTTTTAAAGACTGTATTGCTTTCTAGATAAAGATGAATCAGCAAATGTTGAAATGAACAAGACCAATCAAAGGCGAATTGATAATTGACCAATCAAAACAGCAAATGAAAAACTGAATTTTGTTGTTTTCTATTTGACTTTTGACTGCTTCGTCACTTTGGTTAGTTGAAGCATTTTAATTATCACATCCTGAATCGCAACAAAACACGGGAATGCTTTGTATAAGTCATCCTGTCAATTTGGTTCCTAGAACTTTGACACAACAAGTGGCACACTGACATTTATATTCATCATTTTATGGCCTAGTTTTTAGCAGCTGGCAACCAGTAAACACACAAAGACAGTGGGGATTAACACTTCATTATCCCTTTTGCCTCACAGGGAATTTTGTTCAGAAACTGTTTCATAAGAGCAAGATACGCTCAATTCTTTGGCAGCATTTAATGACAGGCCCTGTAGAGGAGTTGACTGATGCACTGATGCACTGATGTGCAATGACTCAGTCATTGCACATCTTACATTTATTTATTGATTTCTGCCTTTAAGTGTGCTGAAAAATCTCATCTGACTGCAGATGTTGGCTAAATGCATCTCTGCAACAGAAATATTGTTTATTTTTATTTTTATTAGTCCTGACCCTTTGTTTTTTGAATGTTCTCACAAATCATACTTATCTTGTTTTTTTTTTAAAAACTTCTTGATGCTGCTTTGTCTTTTTGACCTCATACATGATTTGTGCTGTTTTAAAAACCTGTCAAGTCTCTGCATTTCAGAGCCTTTTATTTAATAAACAGCAGGTTCTTGGTGTTACTACGTAGGTAATTATATCGAGGAAGTGAAGATTCTGATACATAAACAAACAAGATTCAACTATATAATGTACATGTGTTTTTATGAAAACGTAATTCACTCCACCTGGTGAAACACTCAGTAGTTTATTTTTATGAATTAGCTTCTTCCTTAATTCAAACATTGAGATTGTGAAATACGGGTAACACAATCAAAAGACAGAAACTTCCTGCTTTCCTTCAAATTTTGCAAATATTCATCCTGGACTCAAGGGTCAACTGATTTGAATTTGGTGGTCAAAGGTCACTGTGAGCTCACTAAACAAGTTGTTTTTGCCATAGCACAATAATACATATGCTAATTATGAAAATATCACAGAAATCTAATAGGATATAATGATGAAGTGATGACATTTTGGACAGACATGGATGTAAACTGCAACACGTCTGCTTGGAGAAAGCTGTAATTCTAGTTTGGAAATTACTTTTGAACCTTGTAAGGTTGACTCCATCTAGAAATGACCTGCTGAAATAAACGGTCCTTCATTTCTATACTGATTACAGGTATCATGATCTGACGTTTACTTAATCAATGAATAAGTTGATATATGGCTGATCAGGAGGAAATATATCTGAGCTGTTCCTCTTAACTCTACTCTCTCTTTCTTCTTTAAGCCTGCAGACGAAAGGTAAATATCCTCCATTTTTCAGTTGACAGTAAAATGTTGACATAATCTTCATGTCTTTCCTCTCTCTGTTGGTACAGATGTAATGTAAAGGAACCACACTTATCCTAAATGTTTGTGTGTATCGTACACAGGACTACTGTCGCACATCTGTACACCATCTGGAAGTGACTCATTTTAACTTGTACTATTATTTGTAAACACAATTATATTTTGTGTTTGACATCATATCCATAAACCATATCATCTGGTGATTGTTTTGCTCTGATTTACAAAGTCCTGTATTTGTGTGAGTAGTTAAGTAATTACAGGGTATAATAGAGGGTTCAGTATGCAGC
This sequence comes from Anoplopoma fimbria, assembly GCF_027596085.1. NCBI lineage: Eukaryota > Metazoa > Chordata > Actinopteri > Perciformes > Anoplopomatidae > Anoplopoma > Anoplopoma fimbria. The sequence goes on along the minus strand of NC_072451.1, from coordinate 5,455,585 downwards.
ATTTTTTCCGGTACTTTTTCTGAAGTACTTTTTAACTCTGCTGTATTTATTTGACAGTTATAGTTACGGGCTGCACGGTGGTGTAGTGGTTAGCACTGTCGCCTCACAGCAAGAGGGGCCCGGGTTCAATTCCCGGGCCAGACAACCTTCTGTGTGGAGTTTGCATGTTCTCCCTGTGTCAGCGTGGGTTCTCTCCGGGTTCTCCGGCTTCCTCCCACAGTCCAAAGACATGCAGCTTAGGTGCATTGAAGACTCTAAATTGCCCGTAGGTGTGGATGTGAGTGTGAGTGGTTGTCTGTCTATATATGTCTGCCCTGTGATAGGCTGGCGACCTGTCCAGGGTGAACCCTGGGATCGGCTCCAGCACCCCCGCGACCCTTAACTGGATAAGCGGTTATGGAAGATGGATGTATTTATTTGACAGTTATAGTTACTAGGTACAAAAACAAACAGATGATCAGCTTAAGAAATACAGTTTAAATACACCTTTTTTTTTTAGATAGTCCCATTGAAAAAATAGCTCGAACCCCAAAGAGATGATCATAGATTAGGGAACACTCCATAAATGTCACAGACATTGGTGAAGCAGAACTCTATTTTTTTTTCTTCTGGTTTTCCACCCCATTAATCATCTCATTTTTATATTTATTACGACACAGTACTGGAGCAGGCAATAAAGCATTTTGAAACTTCTGTACTAAAGTAACATTATAAATGAAGGACTTTCACTTGTAATGGAGTACTTATACATCGTGGTATTGGTAATTTTGCTTAAGTAAGAGATCTGAGTACTTCTTCCACCACTGACTTTGTCAACCATGAACCTAAAATAGCATAAACAAATGAACATTCTTGAAATGAAAATAAATAAAATACATGTTATGTTGCATGTGCATTTCAGGGTTTACTTTGTTGTTTTGTGGCATGTTTTTCAAGTATTCACAGACATGTTTTGGACTTGTTATATGTAAGATTGTGTTCTTGGAACATGATAACACATTTTAGAGTACTCTGAAATATTGCCTTCTCTATAAACCTCAAAGTTTTTTCTCTCTTTTTTCCCTTTTTCATTCCTCTTCAACTCTTCTCGTTGTGGTTCGTTCACAGAAGCCGTACGCCTGTCAGATCCCAGGATGCACCAAACGCTACACCGATCCCAGCTCGTTACGAAAGCACGTCAAAGCTCATTCAGCCAAAGGCCTTCAGGACAGAGAGGTCAAGGTAAGAACAGCAATTATGTTCTGACATGTTGGGCATTTCGCTGAATGCAGAATGTGATTACTTCTCTGGTCACCAACATATTTAATAAAACTGTCCTGTGTTTCTAAAGATAGATTAGGTTAGACTCTATTAGATAAAACGTGGTGAAAGGGCTGGAAATAAAAAGGGTTTATATCAACTGTTTTCTTTTATTCCAAAGTACTATTTATTACTTTTAGTGGCTTTTATCAAGCTTTTATTGGACAGGGACATCGGAGAATGATATACAACTAAGGCACACCGCTGGACTCAAACCAGTGGCTTTGCGGTAACATGGTCAGCTAGCTACCACAAAGCCCCCATAAACTATTTCTTTATAACTTCATGGTCATGTCATCTTCCTTCTTGACCTCAAATGCAGAAAAAATTGCATTAACTTTCATTGGAATTTGATTTTCTATTAAAATACGATCCATGTCCGTCCAGCGGTTAACCCTAATCTTTATTATCTAGATTTATGTGCAGTTTGAGGATGATACAAATACTGTTTCAGAAACTGTTCTGTAATGACAAGAAAGAAACATTCAACTCAAAAGCCACAATTCATGACTATTTATTAAAAATGGTCAAATTCGAAATATACAGTATATTTTTTTAAAAATAGGTATAAAATATAGTCAACTTCAGTGTCAATTTCCCAAACTCTGATATTATAGTTGCAGAAGCAGCAACTGATTTTATGCATCAGTTGCTTTACAAAGAAGGAAAGAGGGAAAATTTGAAATATCAATAAACATGTCTAAATTTCTAAAATATACACAATGACAAAAAGTAGAAACAATGTTAACGGTGAGAATCATAACAAGCTCATATCTCAAGTTGCTTCTTAGAGAGTTTTGAGGATCACAACACATGCAGAGTGATTAAAAAATGTACACTCAGAGGTGATAATTAGAGCTGGAAGGGCAGAAATACAACTTTTAGATATCACAGATCATGTTTTATCGCACAGTAGTTAAAGAGAGGAAGAATGAAGAAGACAAACCGACTGTGTGTAGACTAGAGCAAAAATAAAGATAAGATAAGATATAAGATAAGGAGGAATACATCAACACTTAAAAAGATGAAGAAAAAACAGTAGTGACAGTATTTACTTATGTATTGCCTCTCAGGTTAGTCTGATAATAGTCAACATAGCAGCAACAAAATTATTGAAACCGTATGGAAGTTTGTTCCCCCTGTTGAGAATTACTTTAAATGTTCCAAGACCCTCAGGGTTCCTGTGTGGTTCTAGTAGCACCCTGTCCATGCGTGTGGAACCCTTGTTTCTTAGAAAAAGAGATGGAGAGCAACGGGAGGAGAGAGTCCGCATGTTTATGATTCAGTAGGATGAAATACAACAAAACAAAGTATTACACACACTCCCTGGAAGTCAGAATAGGGAGCCTATTGTTCTGCGTTATCTGGGCCTTGTTTGTTTTCTATGGACCGTCAGTGACACTGGGGCTTTGTGCGTATTCCCATGCCTTGTTTGGTTTAAACAGAAACACGTGTGCTTGTAAGTTGTGACATGGCTAACACGCCCTACTCTGCAGTAAACCCTGTGGGGCTAAAGAGGACTTTAAAATATTAAACATGCACTTCATAAACTCCTCACGGTTGTACATTTTCCCCGAGCTGATGCGTCACAGCTATTGAAGTTTGTATCTTCACAAACGTTGGTTTGGGCGAACATTTTTCGCTGATTATTCATACGTCTTTTGTGGTTCCTGGGTGTCCTTCGTGAGCTTCTCAGCGGGTCCCGGAGCTGTCCATAATGTGTTTTGGAAAGTCCTGGGGGATCCTCTGTTAACGCTGGATAATAAAGTAAATTGTCCTGACTTAACTTTGTTAGAAAATCTTGGAATAAGATTGCCTAACAAGGTTTCTGGATATCGAGAAGCTGGATCGCAAAACGAAACATGAACCAGGCATCTGGTTCAAGCATCATTTCTTTGAAAAATGGAACAGTAGAAAACTGCCTGAAGAAATCTCACTGTGTTTTCAATTGTTCTACTGTATATAATCAAAAGCGAAGTTGATCATTTCAAAGTTTGGCTCCATGGGAGCTTTGTTGCCCAACAGCAAAACACAATGGTAAGACAACTACACTCTAAACTGAAGCTTTTAGATAATTGCTCTCATCCCTAACAGCAGGCAGGCATCCGCACATGTTCACCAACGTGAAAACATGATACTAAATATACCACAACATACATTTATCATTTACCAGTATATGTAAATGTCTGTTTGGTCTGTTTGACAGGTGCAGGTGCACACAATGCTGGAATCGGACGTTTTGAGCGATTGTCTGGCGAGGCAGCATCTCCACCAAGGAAACGGCTCACCTTTACCCAGCTTAGATGACTACACAGGTATGAACAGATGAAACAGTAGCAAAAGAGAAATGTATATCTGCGTTTACCTCTCTGGAAATGAGTGAAAACAAAGAAAAGGGGTAATTGCCCAAACACCTGGGGCCGTTAAACTGTCTCTTTCACTTTCTCCCATGGCCTCATTTGCTCCTTTTCCTCTCCCTCCTCTCCCATTCCTTCGATGATAGCTCATCATGCCAGTGTTTACCTTGTCCAATTACCGGGCACTGACTGCGGGCGAGTTGGCCCCTCTCCCCCGCTCGTCCCCTCAGCTTCTCCGATCCTGGTTTTCCAGCCAAGCTCTTTTTCTTTCCCTTTCAATGGCTGAACCGGGATCAAGAAGCTGTCAGGTACACTGAGGCTCAGTTGGCAAAAGAGAGGGGAGAGTGTCCAGGAGAGCTGTCCATGTCTATTACTTCAGACTACTTGCAGCTTTACCCAGAAGACTTTGAGGGAAAAGCCTCAAACGGCACACTACCAGCTATGTTTATTCAGGGTGAAACAAGCATGTCAGTGTTTAATTCTGAAAAAGTCCCAAGAGGACTTTCTTCTTATCAGAAATGGCCAAATGTTACTCTCTGACTGTTATGTATATTACCTGTGTATGTACATTACTGTGTGTATGCTGGATTTATGATGACATATGCTATCATCATCAGACGCACTTAAACTCAAAGCCAAGTGCTGAAAGCCCCACTGGTATTTGTGTTACAGCTTTAAATGAACGCCGTCATGGAACTATGTTTTCAGTAACAAACACTCATCTCCTGTAGGTTTGAAACATGTCCCTGAAAAGTTTGTGTCTTGATTCTTTGCAGGGAGCAGGAGCTGTGGTCAGCTTGAACTGTTACAACAGACTTGATTTTTAGTGTGAAACAAAATACTGAAATGTTCATAGAAACTTGTCAAACTACTCTCCCAGCATTATCCACGTCTCCTCTGCCCATGTGTGTGTTCAGAGTGTTTAAATTAAAGGTAACTTTGAGAAAATAGAGCTAAAATATTTTTGAATTTGTTTCTTGCTAGCGCAGTTAGTGTCTAGTTTGTCAAATTGTCTGAATTATAGCAATTCAAATCTAAAGAGTTCCAGCTCTTTGGACTTTCATATCACTGTTGGTTTTGGACGGTTTGTCAGACAGAACAAGCGATTCACCTTGGCGTTTAGAAACATTTTTAATTATCTTCTGACTTTTGTTTGACTGAGAATTGATAAATGAATTACTTTGTAAAAGTTTTAGAGAAATGGAGAATGAAGTAATCATAAGTTGTAGCCTTAACTTTGCTTGCGTTGGTAGAGAACAACGATAGTGAATGAACCGCTAACTGTGCTAGCAGGAGCCAAGTTTCAGAAGTTTCTATGGACGTTCCAAGTACGTTTTTCTGTCAATAATTAGTCAATCGAAGCCAACCGTAGCTGCAGAAACCTCTGAAAAGGAACAACCTTAAATCTAGATTTTAAGTAAAGTGATTTTTTAAATATATCTGTCTCTCCTCCAGGTGTGTATTCAAACTGCAGCTCCGTCCACAAAGGGACAACTTCTGAGTTCCTCCCTCCGTCAGCAGACCCTTGCTCCAGGTATCGAGGCTTGGAGGGAAACTTTGACGCCAACAGCCCGATAGCTTCACTAACAAGCGCAGGAAGCATGAGAGAGGGGTGAGTGAGAGATCAATGCAAGCAGATTCAAGAAGTTAAATGTGTTGCAGCCCCAAAGTCAATAATTTATTTATTAAGTAAACAACAGCCTCGTGTCTTGCATTAAAGAGTTTGATGTTTTGTTGTTCACAAGTCATTCGAAGGGTGCACCGTTCCTGGCGATGCTGCAATACCAGGTCAATGCGTGGAGTGAACGGAGCAAGCCCCTTTTTCATCTCCCAGTGCTAAAAATCTGCTTAATAAGTTATCCTCATATAGAGGACATATCAGATATTAAACTGATAAGAACAGATACTACACTTGATCTTAGCCAAAAGGCCGAGAAGCGATGATCCCCAACTGTTTGCTGCCCGTGTCAACCTCGTGGCACACGTGTCGCTTGTCATGGTGCAGTACTTTCAATTGGGCATTGCGGGGGATGCTGCTTAGCACAACCGCACAGGCCCTACAAGGTCAAGCACACTTGTCTCATTCTTTTGACAAGTACACAAGGCTCAGATTAAACTGATAAGAACAGATACTACACTTGATCTTAGCCAAAAGGCCGAGAAGCGATGATCCCCAACTGTTTGCTGCCCGTGTCAACCTCGTGGCACACGTGATCCCCAACTGTTTGCTTGTCATGGTGCAGTACTTTCAATTGGGCATTGCGGGGGATGCTGCTTAGCACAACCGCACAGGCCCTACAAGGTCAAGCACACTTGTCTTGTTAAAATCAGCTTCTATTCTTTTGACAAGTACACAAGGCTCAGCCGAATGGCAAAGCCTGCCAAAAATAGGTTCAACTCATTGGTGTTCCTCTCCACGGAAGTCTTTAGTAAAAGGCGAAAGACTTGTGCGTTATGAAGAGAAACCAAAGTAAGTACCGCCCCCCGGTGAGAGCAGCCAGAGACACCAGTCGTCCCAGCCAAAAAACTCTCGCGGTGAGCCTCAGTCGACGTGGCGCGTTCCAAATTCCAAGCCACACCCATTCCACTACTCCCGCCCACATTTCCTTCCGAGAGGGCAATATTCCCACATTCTTCAATTTATTTCCCTCCAATCAAATCGGCGAAACTGAATAGCTGTATTTATCTTCCTTCCCCCTCGCTGTTGATTCAGAGCTGGAAATAATTTCCCCCAGCAGACACGGCTGATGGATATAGTGATTTGAGAGTGGGAGAACAATGAGGTTCCAGGAAGAGCACAATTAAGGAGTAAACAGGGCTTTTCTTTACTCACATACACAGCCTCGTGTCTTGCATTAAAGAGTTTGATGTTTTGTTGTTCACAAGTCATTCGAAGGGTGCACCGTTCCTGGCGATGCTGCAATACCAGGTCAATGCGTGGAGTGAACGGAGCAAGCCCCTTTTTCATCTCCCAGTGCTAAAAATCTGCTTAATAAGTTATCCTCATATAGAGGACATATCAGATATTAAACTGATAAGAACAGATACTACACTTGATCTTAGCCAAAAGGCCGAGAAGCGATGATCCCCAACTGTTTGCTGCCCGTGTCAACCTCGTGGCACACGTGTCGCTTGTCATGGTGCAGTACTTTCAATTGGGCATTGGGGGATGCTGCTTAGCACAACCGCACAGGCCCTACAAGGTCAAGCACACTTGTCTTGTTAAAATCAGCTTCTATTCTTTTGACAAGTACACAAGGCTCAGCCGAATGGCAAAGCCTGCCAAAAATAGGTTCAACTCATTGGTGTTCCTCTCCACGGAAGTCTTTAGTAAAAGGCGAAAGACTTGTGCGTTATGAAGAGAAACCAAAGTAAGTACCGCCCCCCGGTGAGAGCAGCCAGAGACACCAGTCGTCCCAGCCAAAACTCTCGCGGTGAGCCTCAGTCGACGTGGCGCGTTCCAAATTCCAAGCCACACCCATTCCACTACTCCCGCCCACATTTCCTTCCGAGAGGGCAATATCCCATTCATTCAATTTATTTCCCTCCAATCAAATCGGCGAAACTGAATAGCTGTATTTATCTTCCTTCCCCCTCGCTGTTGATTCAGAGCTGGAAATAATTTCCCCCAGCAGACACGGCTGATGGATATAGTGATTTGAGAGTGGGAGAACAATGAGGTTCCAGGAAGAGCACAATTAAGGAGTAAACAGGGCTTTTCTTTACTCACATACACAGCCTCGTGTCTTGCATTAAAGAGTTTGATGTTTTGTTGTTCACAAGTCATTCGAAGGGTGCACCGTTCCTGGCGATGCTGCAATACCAGGTCAATGCGTGGAGTGAACGGAGCAAGCCCCTTTTTCATCTCCCAGTGCTAAAAATCTGCTTAATAAGTTATCCTCATATAGAGGACATATCAGATATTAAACTGATAAGAACAGATACTACACTTGATCTTAGCCAAAAGGCCGAGAAGCGATGATCCCCAACTGTTTGCTGCCCTGTGTCGTGTCAACCTGGCGTGGCACACGTGTCGCTTGTCATGGTGCAGTACTTTCAATTGGGCATTGCGGGGGATGCTGCTTAGCACAACCGCACAGGCCCTACAAGGTCAAGCACACTTGTCTTGTTAAAATCAGCTTCTATTCTTTTGACAAGTACACAAGGCTCAGCCGAATGGCAAAGCCTGCCAAAAATAGGTTCAACTCATTGGTGTTCCTCTCCACGGAAGTCTTTAGTAAAAGGCGAAAGACTTGTGCGTTATGAAGAGAAACCAAAGTAAGTACCGCCCCCCGGTGAGAGCAGCCAGAGACACCAGTCGTCCCAGCCAAAACTCTCGCGGTGAGCCTCAGTCGACGTGGCGCGTTCCAAATTCCAAGCCACACCCATTCCACTACTCCCGCCCACATTTCCTTCCGAGAGGGCAATATTCCCACATTCTTCAATTTATTTCCCTCCAATCAAATCGGCGAAACTGAATAGCTGTATTTATCTTCCTTCCCCCTCGCTGTTGATTCAGAGCTGGAAATGTTGATTCTTTCCCCCAGCAGACACGGCTGATGGATATAGTGATTTGAGAGTGGGAGAACAATGAGGTTCCAGGAAGAGCACAATTAAGGAGTAAACAGGGCTTTTCTTTACTCACATACACAGCCTCGTGTCTTGCATTAAAGAGTTTGATGTTTTGTTGTTCACAAGTCATTCGAAGGGTGCACCGTTCCTGGCGATGCTGCAATACCAGGTCAATGCGTGGAGTGAACGGAGCAAGCCCCTTTTTCATCTCCCAGTGCTAAAAATCTGCTTAATAAGTTATCCTCATATAGAGGACATATCAGATATTAAACTGATAAGAACAGATACTACACTTGATCTTAGCCAAAAGGCCGAGAAGCGATGATCCCCAACTGTTTGCTGCCCGTGTCAACCTCGTGGCACACGTGTCGCTTGTCATGGTGCAGTACTTTCAATTGGGCATTGCGGGGGATGCTGCTTAGCACAACCGCACAGGCCCTACAAGGTCAAGCACACTTGTCTTGTTAAAATCAGCTATTCAGCTTCTATTCTTTTGACAAGTACACAAGGCTCAGCCGAATGGCAAAGCCTGCCAAAAATAGGTTCAACTCATTGGTGTTCCTCTCCACGGAAGTCTTTAGTAAAAGGCGAAAGACTTGTGCGTTATGAAGAGAAACCAAAGTAAGTACCGCCCCCCGGTGAGAGCAGCCAGAGACACCAGTCGTCCCAGCCAAAACTCTCGCGGTGAGCCTCAGTCGACGTGGCGCGTTCCAAATTCCAAGCCACACCCATTCCACTACTCCCGCCCACATTTCCTTCCGAGAGGGCAATATTCCCACATTCTTCAATTTATTTCCCTCCAATCAAATCGGCGAAACTGAATAGCTGTATTTATCTTCCTTCCCCCTCGCTGTTGATTCAGAGCTGGAAATAATTTCCCCCAGCAGACACGGCTGATGGATATAGTGATTTGAGAGTGGGAGAACAATGAGGTTCCAGGAAGAGCACAATTAAGGAGTAAACAGGGCTTTTCTTTACTCACATACACAGCCTCGTGTCTTGCATTAAAGAGTTTGATGTTTTGTTGTTCACAAGTCATTCGAAGGGTGCACCGTTCCTGGCGATGCTGCAATACCAGGTCAATGCGTGGAGTGAACGGAGCAAGCCCCTTTTTCATCTCCCAGTGCTAAAAATCTGCTTAATAAGTTATCCTCATATAGAGGACATATCAGATATTAAACTGATAAGAACAGATACTACACTTGATCTTAGCCAAAAGGCCGAGAAGCGATGATCCCCAACTGTTTGCTGCCCGTGTCAACCTCGTGGCACACGTGTCGCTTGTCATGGTGCAGTACTTTCAATTGGGCATTGCGGGGGATGCTGCTTAGCACAACCGCACAGGCCCTACAAGGTCAAGCACACTTGTCTTGTTAAAATCAGCTTCTATTCTTTTGACAAGTACACAAGGCTCAGCCGAATGGCAAAGCCTGCCAAAAATAGGTTCAACTCATTGGTGTTCCTCTCCACGGAAGTCTTAGTAGTAAAAAGGCGAAAGACTTGTGCGTTATGAAGAGAAACCAAAGTAAGTACCGCCCCCCGGTGAGAGCAGCCAGAGACACCAGTCGTCCCAGCCAAAACTCTCGCGGTGAGCCTCAGTCGACGTGGCGCGTTCCAAATTCCAAGCCACACCCATTCCACTACTCCCGCCCACATTTCCTTCCGAGAGGGCAATATTCCCACATTCTTCAATTTATTTCCCTCCAATCAAATCGGCGAAACTGAATAGCTGTATTTATCTTCCTTCCCCCTCGCTGTTGATTCAGAGCTGGAAATAATTTCCCCCAGCAGACACGGCTGATGGATATAGTGATTTGAGAGTGGGAGAACAATGAGGTTCCAGGAAGAGCACAATTAAGGAGTAAACAGGGCTTTTCTTTACTCACATACACAGCCTCGTGTCTTGCATTAAAGAGTTTGATGTTTTGTTGTTCACAAGTCATTCGAAGGGTGCACCGTTCCTGGCGATGCTGCAATACCAGGTCAATGCGTGGAGTGAACGGAGCAAGCCCCTTTTTCATCTCCCAGTGCTAAAAATCTGCTTAATAAGTTATCCTCATATAGAGGACATATCAGATATTAAACTGATAAGAACAGATACTACACTTGATCTTAGCCAAAAGGCCGAGAAGCGATGATCCCCAACTGTTTGCTGCCCGTGTCAACCTCGTGGCACACGTGTCGCTTGTCATGGTGCAGTACTTTCAATTGGGCATTGCGGGGGATGCTGCTTAGCACAACCGCACAGGCCCTACAAGGTCAAGCACACTTGTCTTGTTAAAATCAGCTTCTATTCTTTTGACAAGTACACAAGGCTCAGCCGAATGGCAAAGCCTGCCAAAAATAGGTTCAACTCATTGGTGTTCCTCTCCACGGAAGTCTTTAGTAAAAGGCGAAAGACTTGTGCGTTATGAAGAGAAACCAAAGTAAGTACCGCCCCCCGGTGAGAGCAGCCAGAGACACCAGTCGTCCCAGCCAAAACTCTCGCGGTGAGCCTCAGTCGACGTGGCGCGTTCCAAATTCCAAGCCACACCCATTCCACTACTCCCGCCCACATTTCCTTCCGAGAGGGCAATATTCCCACATTCTTCAATTTATTTCCCTCCAATCAAATCGGCGAAACTGAATAGCTGTATTTATCTTCCTTCCCCCTCGCTGTTGATTCAGAGCTGGAAATAATTTCCCCCAGCAGACACGGCTGATGGATATAGTGATTTGAGAGTGGGAGAACAATGAGGTTCCAGGAAGAGCACAATTAAGGAGTAAACAGGGCTTTTCTTTACTCACATACACAGCCTCGTGTCTTGCATTAAAGAGTTTGATGTTTTGTTGTTCACAAGTCATTCGAAGGGTGCACCGTTCCTGGCGATGCTGCAATACCAGGTCAATGCGTGGAGTGAACGGAGCAAGCCCCTTTTTCATCTCCCAGTGCTAAAAATCTGCTTAATAAGTTATCCTCATATAGAGGACATATCAGATATTAAACTGATAAGAACAGATACTACACTTGATCTTAGCCAAAAGGCCGAGAAGCGATGATCCCCAACTGTTTGCTGCCCGTGTCAACCTCGTGGCACACGTGTCGCTTGTCATGGTGCAGTACTTTCAATTGGGCATTGCGGGGGATGCTGCTTAGCACAACCGCACAGGCCCTACAAGGTCAAGCACACTTGTCTTGTTAAAATCAGCTTCTATTCTTTTGACAAGTACACAAGGCTCAGCCGAATGGCAAAGCCTGCCAAAAATAGGTTCAACTCATTGGTGTTCCTCTCCACGGAAGTCTTTAGTAAAAGGCGAAAGACTTGTGCGTTATGAAGAGAAACCAAAGTAAGTACCGCCCCCCGGTGAGAGCAGCCAGAGACACCAGTCGTCCCAGCCAAAACTCTCGCGGTGAGCCTCAGTCGACGTGGCGCGTTCCAAATTCCAAGCCACACCCATTCCACTACTCCCGCCCACATTTCCTTCCGAGAGGGCAATATTCCCACATTCTTCAATTTATTTATTTCCCTCCAATCAAATCGGCGAAACTGAATAGCTGTATTTATCTTCCTTCCCCCTCGCTGTTGATTCAGAGCTGGAAATAATTTCCCCCAGCAGACACGGCTGATGGATATAGTGATTTGAGAGTGGGAGAACAATGAGGTTCCAGGAAGAGCACAATTAAGGAGTAAACAGGGCTTTTCTTTACTCACATACACAGCCTCGTGTCTTGCATTAAAGAGTTTGATGTTTTGTTGTTCACAAGTCATTCGAAGGGTGCACCGTTCCTGGCGATGCTGCAATACCAGGTCAATGCGTGGAGTGAACGGAGCAAGCCCCTTTTTCATCTCCCAGTGCTAAAAATCTGCTTAATAAGTTATCCTCATATAGAGGACATATCAGATATTAAACTGATAAGAACAGATACTACACTTGATCTTAGCCAAAAGGCCGAGAAGCGATGATCCCCAACTGTTTGCTGCCCGTGTCAACCTCGTGGCACACGTGTCGCTTGTCATGGTGCAGTACTTTCAATTGGGCATTGCGGGGGATGCTGCTTAGCACAACCGCACAGGCCCTACAAGGTCAAGCACACTTGTCTTGTTAAAATCAGCTTCTATTCTTTTGACAAGTACACAAGGCTCAGCCGAATGGCAAAGCCTGCCAAAAATAGGTTCAACTCATTGGTGTTCCTCTCCACGGAAGTCTTTAGTAAAAGGCGAAAGACTTGTGCGTTATGAAGAGAAACCAAAGTAAGTACCGCCCCCCGGTGAGAGCAGCCAGAGACACCAGTCGTCCCAGCCAAAACTCTCGCGGTGAGCCTCAGTCGACGTGGCGCGTTCCAAATTCCAAGCCACACCCATTCCACTACTCCCGCCCACATTTCCTTCCGAGAGGGCAATATTCCCACATTCTTCAATTTATTTCCCTCCAATCAAATCGGCGAAACTGAATAGCTGTATTTATCTTCCTTCCCCCTCGCTGTTGATTCAGAGCTGGAAATAATTTCCTGATGGATATAGTGATTTGAGAGTGGGAGAACAATGAGGTTCCAGGAAGAGCACAATTAAGGAGTAAACAGGGCTTTTCTTTACTCACATACACAGCCTCGTGTCTTGCATTAAAGAGTTTGATGTTTTGTTGTTCACAAGTCATTCGAAGGGTGCACCGTTCCTGGCGATGCTGCAATACCAGGTCAATGCGTGGAGTGAACGGAGCAAGCCCCTTTTTCATCTCCCAGTGCTAAAAATCTGCTTAATAAGTTATCCTCATATAGAGGACATATCAGATATTAAACTGATAAGAACAGATACTACACTTGATCTTAGCCAAAAGGCCGAGAAGCGATGATCCCCAACTGTTTGCTGCCCGTGTCAACCTCGTGGCACACGTGTCGCTTGTCATGGTGCAGTACTTTCAATTGGGCATTGCGGGGGATGCTGCTTAGCACAACCGCACAGGCCCTACAAGGTCAAGCACACTTGTCTTGTTAAAATCAGCTTCTATTCTTTTGACAAGTACACAAGGCTCAGCCGAATGGCAAAGCCTGCCAAAAATAGGTTCAACTCATTGGTGTTCCTCTCCACGGAAGTCTTTAGTAAAAGGCGAAAGACTTGTGCGTTATGAAGAGAAACCAAAGTAAGTACCGCCCCCCGGTGAGAGCAGCCAGAGACACCAGTCGTCCCAGCCAAAACTCTCGCGGTGAGCCTCAGTCGACGTGGCGCGTTCCAAATTCCAAGCCACACCCATTCCACTACTCCCGCCCACATTTCCTTCCGAGAGGGCAATATTCCCACATTCTTCAATTTATTTCCCTCCAATCAAATCGGCGAAACTGAATAGCTGTATTTATCTTCCTTCCCCCTCGCTGTTGATTCAGAGCTGGAAATAATTTCCCCCAGCAGACACGGCTGATGGATATAGTGATTTGAGAGTGGGAGAACAATGAGGTTCCAGGAAGAGCACAATTAAGGAGTAAACAGGGCTTTTCTTTACTCACATACACAGCCTCGTGTCTTGCATTAAAGAGTTTGATGTTTTGTTGTTCACAAGTCATTCGAAGGGTGCACCGTTCCTGGCGATGCTGCAATACCAGGTCAATGCGTGGAGTGAACGGAGCAAGCCCCTTTTTCATCTCCCAGTGCTAAAAATCTGCTTAATAAGTTATCCTCATATAGAGGACATATCAGATATTAAACTGATAAGAACAGATACTACACTTGATCTTAGCCAAAAGGCCGAGAAGCGATGATCCCCAACTGTTTGCTGCCCGTGTCAACCTCGTGGCACACGTGTCGCTTGTCATGGTGCAGTACTTTCAATTGGGCATTGCGGGGGATGCTGCTTAGCACAACCGCACAGGCCCTACAAGGTCAAGCACACTTGTCTTGTTAAAATCAGCTTCTATTCTTTTGACAAGTACACAAGGCTCAGCCGAATGGCAAAGCCTGCCAAAAATAGGTTCAACTCATTGGTGTTCCTCTCCACGGAAGTCTTTAGTAAAAGGCGAAAGACTTGTGCGTTATGAAGAGAAACCAAAGTAAGTACCGCCCCCCGGTGAGAGCAGCCAGAGACACCAGTCGTCCCAGCCAAAACTCTCGCGGTGAGCCTCAGTCGACGTGGCGCGTTCCAAATTCCAAGCCACACCCATTCCACTACTCCCGCCCACATTTCCTTCCGAGAGGGCAATATTCCCACATTCTTCAATTTATTTCCCTCCAATCAAATCGGCGAAACTGAATAGCTGTATTTATCTTCCTTCCCCCTCGCTGTTGATTCAGAGCTGGAAATAATTTCCCCCAGCAGACACGGCTGATGGATATAGTGATTTGAGAGTGGGAGAACAATGAGGTTCCAGGAAGAGCA